>NC_134088.1:28662443-29014460 GCF_000715075.1 Nicotiana tabacum | reverse complement strand
GTTACTTTATTATATATGTATAAAATATATTTATATTTATATGTTAAGTCTAAAATAGAAGGCATTAAATATTTACCTTGGCCTTGGATTTTGGGTGGATTTTGATGAAAATAAATAACTACAAGATATCCAAACGCCAAACCTACCCTTAACCCTATTACTGTTGAAACAAGAATATTATACGTAGCTATTTGAACTTCTCTGCTGACTGTTGCTATTGAAACAAAACAAACTTTCAACCCCACGTTCCACACACGAAGGTATGTTTTCTACTCTTCTTTTTTTCCCGATTTGATATTTAAGCTATTCTCATAGTTTTCTTTTCGGAGTCATACATGATAGTAAACTATTCTCTTAGTTTTCTTTCTATATGATAGTAAACTACAACTTAGAAAAAATACAATTGATAAATAAAGCCAAATTTGAAAGGGCATATAACGTCATGTTTCCAGCAAATATTTTTACTTTGAATCATAGTATCTGTATGCTATGACAATTCACTAGGTCCATATAATACCTAGAGAGATATTTGTGCCAAACAATTAAACAAGAATGTGATATCACACAATTCATAAACATTAGGTTTAACAATCATATTTTCAGTATTCATTTAATTCATCCTTCATTATCAAATAGTTCTTTTAAATTTTCTTATTTCAACTATTCATCAGGAATTACCAAATATCTTTGTCTTTCTTTAATCACTAATGATTCTCATTTTTATTTGTTTTAACAGGTTATATCCATGGATCAATCAAATGCTATGGGCAAGAATCAGAATTTTCAAGCTAATGAACATGATCAGGGCAGAACAGAGGATATTAGATCAGACCCAAAGACAGGTATACCTCCTCGACCACCTCAAAACCGAAGAAGAACAAAACCAAAAAGCTCCACAAAAGAAAAATAGTGATCAAGGATCAGAGGTTTGGTATCATTTTACTAAAATTGAAGAAACTGAACCAGTTAAAGCTACATGTAATTATAATAAAAAAGAACTTACTGCTTCAGGGAGAAATAGCACTTCAGGCATGTGGAGCCATATGGATCAGTGTAACTTACATCCTTATAAAAGAGAGAAAAATAAAAAATCTATAACTCATTTTACCACCAAAGGTGAAAGGGTAATGGTAAAGAAACTAGCAAATCAAGACCACTTAACATAGAAGAAGTTAGAAACGCAATGGCTTCCATGATTATTATTGATGAGTTGCCCTTTAATATTGTAGAAGGGGAAGGTTTTCAGAGATACAGTAAAGCACTTGAACCTAGATTCATAATCCCTTCGAGAAATACGGTTGTAAGAGATTGTTTGGAGCTTTACGTAAAAGAGAAATTCAAATTGAAAAAATTAATTGAAAAACATCGTTTGTGCCTTACCACAGGCACTTGGACATCAATTCAAAATCTTAATTATACGTAGCTTACAGCACATTGGATTGACAATGATTGGTTGTACCAAAAGAGAATTTTAAACTTTCAGCTCATTGAGATCCATGCAACGGATTATTGACAATTCTATTGAGGAATGTCTCATTAATTGGGGAATTGAAAGTATTTTTACAGTGACAGTAGATAATCCAAGTTCAAATGATACTTGTCTTGATTACTTGATGAAGTGAGTAAAGTGGAAAGATTTAATTTTAGAAAATAAATACATGCATATTAGATGAGCTTCCCACATTGTTAATTTAATTGTCAAAGAAGGATTAACCGAGCAAGATAAGGCCATAATTCGAATTCGAAATACAATTAGATATGTCCGGTCTTCTCCTGCCAAGTATAGTTTATTCAAGAAATGTGTTGAAAAGAGAAAATTTCTTATAAACATCTTGTTTGTCTTGATGTTGATACGAGATGGAATTCCACATATAAGATGTGGGAATATGTTGAGAAATTTGAGAAAGCTTTTATAATGATGGAATTAGATGATCCAAGTTATAAAAAGTACTTTGAAGGGGGTTATAATAGAATGGCATATGACAGGAAAGATGCAAAATATAACAAGGAAAAGGATAAGAAAACTATTGGATTTTTTAAGATCAATGATGTTGGTAATTCTTGTAAGAAGCAAAAAATGGGAAAAAGAAGTATGTGAATAAGAGATCAAAAAACCATTGGCCCTCCTAGGCATGAAGATTTTCAAGCTGCAAGATGATTTGCAAAGTTTCTAAAGTTATTTTATAGTTTGACATTAAAATTTTTTAGCTCATTGTATACTACTTCTAACACGTTTTTTCGTGAATTGATTGCTATTCATTCTGCAATTGGGTATCTTTCTGTTCATGAGGATGATGACATGAGAAGCATGGCATTGAGAATGATGGAGAAATTTGATAAATATTGGTCTTTTAATAAGAAGACCAATTACTTGTTGTTTTGCTATTATTTTGGATCCACGCCACAAGTTAAATTATGTTGAATTTTGCTTTAGTGAGATGTATGGTCATAATAATGTATTAACAAAATTGAGGACTACTAATGTGGCGGAATCTTTGGATGAGTTGTATCATGAGTATAAGAGATTATATACATATGAACAAGAAAAAGTTAAAATGTAACATCTAAAGAAATTTCTCATGGCATGGATATTGATGAATGCGATAAAAGCTTAGTCTTTCCTGATTCACAATTCTCAAAGCGCATGGAATCACTAAAGAAAATAGAGAATGCATTAGAGATAAGCAAATACTTGAATGATGAGCTAATATAAAAGAAATATGAATTTGATCTCCGGGCTTGGTGAAAAGGAAATAGAACTAAATATCCTATTCTCTCAAAGTTGGCCGAGGATGTTCTAGCCATTCCAGTGTCTACTGTATCTAGTGAACAAGTCTTTAGCACCGGTGGTCGTGTAATTGATTCATTTAGGAGTTCTCTAACTCCTAAAATAGTGAAAGCCCTTATCTGTGCACAAAATTGGTTGCGGTCTACTCTTATTGATTTACGTGAATCACTGGATAACATTGAAAAGATTGAGGAGATTGAAGAAGGTAATAGAATCTTTTATTAATTTAAATATTTTATTTTTCATGTGAAATATTGCGATGTTTATTAATACAATTTTGTTTGTCTTATATTTTACAGATTGTCTAAATTCTGCAGCAGCGAAACACTACTAATATTGACGAATAATTTAGGTCCAAGATTCACTGGTAAAATAATTATTTTGTTATTTTTTCATAAAATGCCTTCTTCAAGAAATAATATAGCTTAGTTTAATTTTCTTGTTCTTTACAGATATAGAAGGAAGACGGTGTTTTCAAAATTCACGGCGTGATGTGTCTATTGCCTTGATGCTTGCTAAATCACTTTTTAGTTCTTAGTTCCATTAATTTATATAGTTCTTTGATAGTCTTAATGCTAAAGTATTTTATAGAAGAAACAAATAGAAGCTTTGTTTCATGGTGCAGACAATTTTTTCTATTATATTCATATATGTCGTAGGTATAGTTCCATTTCACATGAAAATTAGCCTAATCACATGCTCAGGTGCAACTCTTTTCAAGGATACTTTTATTGATATGACTATTCAGAAACTTTAGTAAATTCTCAAAAAGAAACCTTTACAGCAAACTGTTGTTAGTATAAGTTTTACTTTGTGTATTGTGTGCATTAGAATTGTGTGCTGTGTGCATTATATTAAAGCTGTGAGCATCATGGTTACGAGCAGTCTAGAACCATATTAGTCTTCTATGGTCATGAGAATTGTGTACTGTGTGCATTATATTAAAGCTTGTTATTATTTTAGACAAGGAATAGGGACATTCTAATAACAGTGTATTTTTAAATGACTTTTCAAAAAAGAATTACCGAACCGTACCAATATCGAAGAGAAACCGAGATGATACGGACGATTTTAAAAAATCTAATTTTGATTATATACAATAAAGTAATCGAAAAATTGATATGGTATAATTTTTGAAAAATAACCAGTCGAACCGTACCCTTGACACCCCTATTATTAACCACTTTAGTGCAACAGACTACACTGTCCCTCAAGCAATGGCACTTCAAGCCCAAAAGTGATGTGAACCTATGTTTGTTATGACTTATATAACTTTTCTTTTTCCTTTCTTTTCGATGTGAGATTTTTCTAATATTTTATATGCACCTCTTCTTTAGAAGTTACCTAGAACCCTCCCAATTCATCTTGTTGAATTGCTTTCATCAGTTGATACTCATGAGCATCTCACAACACAACATCAATCATTTTTTTTATAATTAAGAAAAGCGCTAGAAACATTGGATTTATTGTTAGATTTTATTGATCCGATTCCACGTGACTGGTTTTCATATATTTATTACTCCCTCGTATACTTTTCTTTTTAATTTGTTTCAGAAATGATATCTTCATGTATTTGAAAATAATTTAATTTTTAAATTTTTAATTTAAATATCTTCATAAATGATATCTCATACATTAGGTATCTTGCTAATGCTACATGGCCTGGCATAGCATTTTCTGTTAATTTACTAGCAAGATATAGCTCTTCTCCTACACGAAGACATTAGAATGGGATTAAGCATATATTGCGATATTTAAAGGGAATTCTTGATATGTGTTTGTTTTATGCTAACAAAGGTAGTGCAGATCTTGTTGGTTATGCAGATACAAGTTATTTATCTAATCCCCATAAAGCTCGATCTCAAACCGGGTACGTGTTTACAATAGATTGCACAAAGCAATCTATTGTTGCTACTTCTTCAAATCATGTTGAGATAATAACTATTCATGAAGCAAGTAGGGAATGCGTATGGTTGAGATCAGTGATTCATTTTATTCGAGAAAATATGGTTTGAAATGTGATAAAAGATCCACAATTTTATACGAAGACAATGTTGCATGCATAGCCCAATGAAAGGGAGGATTTATAAAAGGAGATAGAACGAAGCACATTTCACCAAAATTATTCTACACACACGATCTTCGGAAAAATGGTGACATTGATGTGTAACAAATCCGTTCAAGTGACAATCCAGCCGATTTATTCACTAAATCTTTGCCAACTTCAATTTTTGAGAAGATGGTATACAAGATTGGAATGCAGAGACTCAAATATTTAAAACAAGGTTTTCATCAGGGGGAGTAAAATATGCGATGTACTCTTTTTTTCTTACTAAGGTTTTTTCCCACAAGGTTTTCCTTATAAGTTTTTTAATGAGGCAGATAGAAATGCGTATTACTAAATATGTGTACTATTTTTCCTTCACTAGGATTTTTCCCCCTGTGTTTTTCCTAGTAAGGTTTTAACGAGGCACAATACCTTTTAATGAACATCCAAGGGGGAGTGTTATGAAAATAATTATATTGTGGATGTCCATTTATTACTCCGCTATAGATAATCTTCCTGAAGAAGATTATCCATTTAGTACTCTGTTGAAATTTATCTACAAGAAGCTGATGCAAGCAGGTTGCAAGCAGCTCAATGAAATGATTTGCAGCGGCTTCTTATTAAACATGCAAGTTGCAAGAAGCTCATGCAGACAACTTACAAGCAGCTAAAGAAAAGCCTCGCAGTTGCTTCCTTTCTTCTATAAATAAAGGAGTTTTCAGTTCATTATGAACATAACTTTGAAAGATGAATAAAATATCAATCTCTCTCTATACTTGTCTTCATTTTATTTTTTTTATAGTCTTTATTTTATAACAATTTTAAAATTGTGACAAGCTTATATAGCCGGACAAGACAAATATTATAAAACGTTTATGATCACAAATTTTAAGAATATTTCTTTTTTTAACAATGTATCCAACCAAATATGTTCCTCAAATAAAACGAAGAGAGCTATCATTAGGCTTTGCCATTTGGCAACCATCTGAGTTTGGTGGGTACAAATTAAAATTGGCCACGACATGATTTAGCTTTTCTCTCTCTCATATCAAAATGAAGGATTGATTTTTATGGTCCAGACTCCAGATAAGCTCTGGATCATTTGTTGAAGTTAGAAGGAAAAAACTCCTCATTTTACCACATAAATAAAAATAAAGAAGTATCACACTAATTTAGTCAAACAAAACCACGAATTTAGTCAAACAATATATAATTAGGAATGGGCGAAAATGTAACTATTTGAGCTCATATAATTAACGCCCTTACCAATGGGCGAAACGACAAATAGTGTAAATACATAGCACAAGGTTAATTCCATGATAAGATTTTTTTATCCCTCAAAATTCTATGATAACTTAGCTACCAAGAAAGGAAATTTAGCAGGACTTATCCAATAAAGAAAAAGCCATCCAACACAAATTCAAGCTGATGAATCTGCTAGGTAGCCAGGAAATCTGGACTAAATTTGTCAAATCCAATATAAGTGTATTTCGAATTCCAAAGCTGATGTCATCTATAGACTATAAGCAAAAACCAATATTCCAGAGGAAAACAAAAAACTATAAGGTTTCCAATTACCTAATAAATAATACTACTCACTTAGTCGTGAGAATAACACGGGCTAGCCAGTTTTCGGATTGGTAATTAAAAAATAGTCAGCGTTTACAAAATCATTAAAAAATAGTCATTATTTTGCTGCAACACGGAAAGTTCCAGCATAATATACTGGAAATTGGTGCACATGTGTATGAACTTCCAACTTATTATGCTGGAACTCCACCACACGAAAAATTCCAGCATAATATACTGGAGATTGGAGCGCATGTGCATGAATTTTCAGCATATTATGTTGGACCAGTACATTATGCTGGAACTCTAGTATATTAGGCTGGAATATTTTTTGGATTTTGAACAGTATTTTCGTTCAGATTTATCTTTACATAAAAAGTGGCTAAATTTCGATTACTTTTGAAATATCAATTATTACTTGTAAATCTGACTATTTTTGAATTTCATCCAACTTAGTCTCATCTCAAGTGAAAGTGTTTGACTGAACAAGAAAATTTATAAAATAAAAAGAAGACTACATGTAAATTACATATATGCTTTAAGTACAAAAGAATTATCTTTTTAAATAAGTGGTAGTGAGACCACCACATGTTGATTTATCTCATTCGATCATGTCATTGAGGGTAAAACAGAATGCTAAGATCGAATAATTTCTAAAAAAAGAAAGGTAAATTCTTGTTCAGACATACTAATATCTAAAGTATCATGTGACATAAAATGGAACGAAAGAATATGAGTATTTTGTTAAATAACTGCACGAATGAATAAATAAGCTTTAGGTACTGCTCTTTAAATATGCTAACGTATATTTATCTTGTTTTCATGTTCTCTTTGGTTTCTGCAGTTTTAGATAAAGTGATACAAGTTGAACAAGAGTCCACAACAATACAAAGTATCAAATCGCTTACTTAATACTAGTAAAAAATGTTGCTAACTAGGGGTGACAAATGAGTGATTTGGACTGAATTTAAGCGAGTCAAGATGAGTTAGGTCAATAAATAGGTCATTGCCCAATCCAGTTCAAAGTGTACTTGGACTAAGATGGGCTAAACGATCATATCCCATCCCGCCTAACTTGACCCATATTTTAGAACCATGCTCATAAATATAGACAAAGTCTTTTACCTTTTATATACCTATGTATAAAAGGTAAATAAATACTATTAGTATTTTAAAAATCAAAATATATTTTCTTAAATAAAAAATTAGTATTTGAAATTGTATAAGTTGAAAATCTTTTTGCGGGTGGGGTGGGGTTGGAGGGTTGGGTGGTACAGAAAAATGAAAAAACAAAAAATAGATGAAAATACAAAAAAAAAAAAAAGGTAAAAAAAAAAATTGCAAGGGGATGGGTGAATGGTGCAGAAAAACGAAAAACAGAAAATTGAAAATAAAAAAAAAATTCGAGGAGGGGTGGGTGGGTAGCGCAGAAAATTGAAAATACAAAAGAAAAGTAAAATGTATTCTGATCTATCAGTGGGTTGCTCTAGTGTTGAGTACCCTCCACTTTCAACCAAGAGGTTGTGAGTTTGAGTCACTCCAAGAGCAAGGTGGGAAATTCTTGGAGGGAGGGAGCCGAGTTTCTATCGGAAACCGCATATCTATCCCAGGGTAGGGGTAAGATCTGTGTACACACTACCCTCCTCATACCCCACTAATGGAATTATATTGGGTTGTTGTTGATCTGGCAGCAAACTCACTCCACTATCACCAAAAGACACAAGCAAAACCTTGCCAGAATGCATATGCAAATATTATTGAATTCAATCAGACCCCAAAAGATATACCCTTTACAAAGTCATAATCATCAAAATTTTATGATAAAAAGAACAACAGAATCAAGATCTAGTTTATGTACAGAGGCAGTGGAACTGCTTGAAATTTAAAAATGGAACTTAAATTAACTATAGAGCAGTAGTTTCTTCACTATTACAGCAATCATTTGATTCCCGAGATTAGGAAATTAGCTTTACCATCTCCGGCAACATGCCGAAGAGGAGGATTACAACCAAAAATAAATTAAAAATAGAACCAAAAAAATTTCTAGATCTTCTGTCTAGGGTATTTTCTTCTTGTATCTTGTCCCCTTCTCTGTTATATATCTTTCAAATACAAAAAGTACAGGAAGAACTACCTCGGAAAGGGAGCAGCTTCGCCTAATACAAGTCAGCTACACAAGGGCCAGGCTGGTGAAGTGAAAATTATTAATCGCCTGAAACATACTTCCTTTCCGCGTAGTATTTTTTCTCGCTTGCTGCTTTCTTGGTATTCCTTTTCTGCATAAGTCAACAAGCCATCATTCAAGAAAGTCATTGAAAGAGCTTAGAGATGCTAAATTGAGAAGTGACCCAGTATCTAACATGATCGGCTCTTTGTACAAGTTGGAATTATCAATGTATTTACTTTATATATATGTAGTGAAAGAAAAGAGAACTACCGTAGTCACCTATGTTCAACCGTAGGTAGTTTTTTTGCCGACAAGTTTCTCCTAAAATAAGGAGAAACTTACGAAATTTTATGGTAAGCTCCTTGAACTAATACTCCCTCCGTTTTAATTTATGTGAACCTATTTCCTTTTTAGTCCGTGCCAAAAAGAATGACCCATTTCCCTATTTGGAAACAATTTACCTTATATGCAATGATTTATAGCCACACAAAGTATATGTGCTTCATTTTACACCATAAGTTCAAAAGTCTTCTCTCTTTTCTTAAACTTTGTGCCCAGTCAATGGGTTAACATAAATTGAAACGGAGGGAGTAGTATTTCTAACCTCCAATATTATCAACCATCTATGTTTTTTTTTTCCTAATGACAATGGTTTCTGATGTAACCTCCCGTCAACACAGCTACCGAATAACTCTATCCACCAAGGTGATTGGACATATGGGAAGAAATCACCTTTCTCGTTTATCATACGAGTCTTCCTCCCCTTTTTCTTTTGTATGTTCCCCCCCCCCCCCCCCTGACTGTCAGACAAGCTTGGAGACTCAAAATCTAAAATTATGCCATTTTGAATCAGAATGCTTAGCAGCTGTAGAAAAATGTAATCAGAGATAAACACTTGCAGACTCATTACTAACATGCCAAACATATCTCATGATTTGTCAACTGTGTGTCTGTGTATGCGTGAGTATGCGGAAAGAAGCAACAAGACTCAAAATCCAAAATTGTAATTTTCTGATCAGAAAGCTAAACAGCTGTAGAGCAGGAATAGCTAAGAAGTAAGAGAATAGTAAATACAACATACCACATAGATCTCATGATTAGCGATGATTCTTTGAGCAACCGAAGTAGTAGTAATATCTTTTGGGCTCTCAATCACTTGGAAGATTCCCATGCTTTTAGGAACTGCATAAGGATCCTGACCCCCCTGCACCAGGGAAAACATTTCCTTTATAACATGCTTCCCACACAATTATGTTAATCAGTTCAGGGAAAAAAATATTCCTTCTGATCAGTGGAAAACATCAAGTTGTTGCATGCAACAATCAAATCGTAGACTTACTTCCATGGAAGAGTTGCTCTCAGAAACTGTCCCGTGTACAACCAAAGAAATGTTGAAAGTTGTTATCTAACACATGCCAAATAAAAGGAGAGAATGAATTAGTGACCAATAAGACATAAAAATTTTCTTTTCTATTTCCATCTAGTTGAAACGTCGCAATTCAGGGAAAAACCACCAACAATAACATAGAACAAAAACCGCATGTGCAAGAAGTGACACACATTTAAGTCTGTTTTTATTATATCTTTTTGCATTATCCGGCATTATTTCAGAAGTGCTGTGTATTTCCAGCACTATTAATGAACCATAAACGGCAGAGCATCACACAACCAATCATACCAAAATGGAAAGACGTCATGCCAACGCACGATGTTAGGTGTGGTACGGCACTAGACCACGTTTCCGACCATTTCAAGATTTTGGTGAAAGATTCACAATATGATTATGCTATGCGTTAAAGGAAAGCATAGGTCTGAAGGTATTATGTGGTTCAGCAATTTTATGACATTAGACAAACGAGTACACTACTAACTACGGCTACATCAGATACTAGAATGGATCCAATTGATCCATCTTTTATAGACGAAGGCTTTTTCTTTTCTTAACGTTTGGGATAAAGTCCCAACAATATTATCATACCCTTATGGGGAAAACAAATGCTTCTTTTCTCCTAACAGTTCAACAAATCTGAAAACACCCCTTAAAAAATTAGTTGCGGTACTCTATTCGGGATAAACGGTCCCACATATAAGAATACCAAGAGCTACGAGCAAAACTGAGGAAGAGACATAGGTGTAGCTGAAAGTAAGCATTACCATATCCTGAGTTACTTCCCAAGGAGAACCAATGATGACCTCATCAACATAACGGCATGCAAGTACACTAAGACTGCGCTCATACAGATTCATCAGCGGATACTGATGTCCACGAAGTTCACTACAAGAAATTAAAAGCAATTTTCATTAATAACGCCTTACTATATAAAATCTGGAAATTTAAAAGACAAACATATCGATAGAAAGCAAGCCTAAGTTAATGTGCGGTCTAAGAATATGGATCAGAACAATAATACCATGTACCTGACAGTTTGGTCTGGATAAATACCAACTAAAAGAAAATCTCCAAGTTGCCTTGCCCTTCTGAGAATCTGAGAAGGGGAAAAAGTAACTTATGGGTAAAATCATATTGATGCAGGACGACGCTAAACCATTGCCATGAAATGAAAACATAAACGAACCTTGTCAAATATTCTAGACTTACCTCAACGTGTCCAGCATGGAAAAGGTCAAATGCACCATCAATATATACCACTCTAGAATTAGGCCCAGGCCCCTACAATTGAAATAGTACACAAAAATATTTACTTTTGCCTCTCCAGTAAAAGAAAGGTTACTAAGAAATAACAAGGTGAACGACATTTAGTTTGCTTTGACAACCATCATGATCATGGTCCTGTAGAGCGCCAAAGTTTTTATCAAGTTTACCGCAGTGGAGGTCAATATTCTTTAGTCATGACTTAAGCAAAATCGATCATCTATAATCACCTAATACCCGCTTTTATACTCAATTTGATTCTACTAGATAACCATAACTTGTGTGCTTGCAAGATTTGAATTTTGTAGAAGTTAAAACAAAATAAGAGCTAGGGAATAAAAAGATTATATTGATGGAGAAATGGGTCAAAGCGGAGCGAAATGGATTGTGAGGATTCGTATAACCGACCACAACTAGCTTGGGAATGAGGCATAGTTGTTGTTGCCGATGGGATGGTAGAAAAACTTAAGGAGATTTACAATAAAATAAACTCATTTCAATGTAAACAGTTCATCGTTTCTTTCTCGTCAGGAGGTTGCACATGTAATATGACTTATGAGAAGTATACTGCGACAGACTTCAAGAAGTGTTTACTCAAAACCATCTAAGCTTGAATTGATTTTTAGTAATAGATTATCTTATTCAACCAGCCCAATAGCAAAGTTTATATTTAAGTTAAAGTCATCACTACAAGATTCTTTATTCAAAGTGTCATCTTGAGGATAAAAAGAGAAAAGGTCTCTTCAGTCTACCCTATTTAAATTGCTTTAAAGCATTCATTTAGAAGTAAATCCTCCAAAGAAGCTGTTGTTGTATAGTTGATTTGTTCTTCAAAGTAATTTCAAAAGGTTCACATTGAATTCAACAAGAAAAAAGTAAACATGCTCATGTCTAACATGAAGCTTCACAAAGAATAAGTAAAGAGTACAATTTGTGGTACCTTCCCATTTGAAAATTGCACAATCCGTCTTGACGTGGGCAAAAAATGAGATATGTGACCGCCCTTTGCTTGTTTTTCCTCACCACATTTATTATTTATACTATCCGCTTCGCCAGTGGGAGAAGAATTGGAGCAATCTTGAGGAGTATTTCTACTTTTTGAGGAAGAGAGAATCCTCCCTACAAAAATGTGATTCAAAACAAGCATTACCCAAAGCAAATAGCTTATCTCATTGCTCTTAGCTAGTATCTGATTTGTGGAAACATTTCTTATTTTAATTTTTGAAAACTGTTCAATGGAAAGGTATGTTTGATCTATGTGTATTTTCATTCACTAGTTTTTGGCAAATCAATTTGGTTAGCAATTGAAACTTTTTTACTTTAAGAAACCATTAGAGGGAAATCAAACAGAAGACATAGACACTCAAATGGCTTGAACAAGCATGCTTTGTTGAAACAATTTAGGGGGAAAATTTCTGTTATTTCATGTACAACTTATTTGGCGAAGATGCTTTTCCACAGATCAGAACTTTCGAAACTCAACTAGAAAAGGAGAGATATAATACCTACAATGTCTGTGCTGGAGACACCTTCAGTTCGTTTAATTTGCTTGTAGCGACCAGCTTTTTTGGCCAAGGCATAAGCATCAGTTCCGTCTGGAAGTAGACAGGGATCATCACCGTGTATAATGTAGTCAATGTTATACTCATTGAATAGACGGTTCATAAATTCTTCAGTAATTTCATAAGGAGCACTCGAAATCACTTCATCCACCCACTTCAAGCCACTAACAAGAGCAAGTCTGCAGAGGATCTCAATTTAGACACGCAAAAGTTCCACTTAACTCAAAGTGTAAAATCACACGAAAGTAGCTCACAGTAAGAAAATGAACGAAATAAGTGGGAAGAACATTCATGATCATGTACTTGGAGTTAATCTTGTTTAATACAAGTACTTAAAGTTTCTAATATTAAATACGGATCGATCTCACACCTGACATACTGACATATGGAAAACACATAACAAATAAATCAGCAAACATCGAGCAGAAATCACATGCATCTATACTCTTTTCCCTTATCATTGCAGAAGATATTTCCGGAAGAAGGGAAATATAAGCTAACAGATTAATCAAGGAAAGAGTAGTAGAAACAAATGGCGCTTACTCATACCTTTCTTCCATGCATAAAACTGGAGGACCTTTAGTGGCAATAATTTCCTCATCACTGACAACTCCGACTACCAGTTCATCTCCCAACGCTTTTGCTTGTCTCAAAGCATTTGCGTGGCCGTAATGCATAAGGTCAAAACAACCATCCATATAAACACGAACACGCTTCTTCCCGTGCTTCTTTTTATGAAAGATACTTCGATCAGCAAAAGGATAAAGTAGAGTAGGAACACTGATCCCGCCAAAATAGCTCGTGGATAACCCGAGCAAGGCTGCAGTCAGCATGATCCCACCAAAAAGGCGTGGGTAGTAATACATGCCTTCCCAAACCCAATTGTTGCTTTCAAAATCCATTTCCTCTTCCCTTCCCTAACTTTTTCACGGTCCTTGAGGGCCTCTTTATGCTACAAAAGAGGAAGAGAGGCCCTGCAATATAAAGCGACAAACAAATAAGGCAAAAGGAAGAAACAAAGTATAGAGATCAATTTTGATCCAAACAATTATCAACAGTCCCCATTTCAATCTGAAATGAGAAAAACATCTTAATTCAGATCAGAACATTCTACTTAAGAAACCTATACATATTGAATCAAATCTCATCATTTTAGCAAAAGAAAACCTCAAACATTCGCCCTTTAATGAAACTACCAACCTAAAAATGAAAAACAAGCAGAATTCAAGATTATTGCACAAACAGATACAGCAAAACTAGCCAAAGAAAGTGAATTATAGAAGCCGGTTATTCTCCAAACAATATTGAACAATCCTCATTTCAGTTTGAGCTGAGAAACCCATAATCTTAACCTCATTACCATTGCAAAACAAATTAGATTAAAAATTCAGTAATCACAAATTGGGCAATAAAATGACCCAAAAATACAAACTTTATTGCTACTACCAACCTAAAATCAAGCAGAAATCAAATTTACTGAATACACAAATAAAAACATGAAATAAAACCAAAACAAGAAAGATATAAATCAGAAAATAAGATCTGAATATTGGAACACAAAATTATTAAATATAAAGGAACAAACTTTTAACAACAACAAGAACAAAAATATAATATGATAAAAGGGTATGAAAAAGAAAAAAAATTCAACAACCTTACGGAGGGAAGATGGTATGATTCAGAATAAAATGGTGAAATAATGAAAAGGGTGTATGATTTTGTTTGCAAATTGTTTACATCGAAATTAACGCCACATCCAGGAATCAGAATCCCAAAAAAATAAATTAAAAAATAATAATAAAAGAGAATTTGCCCGATCGAATCTTAACCTTTCTTCCTCCTTTTTCCCTTTTGTTTGTTCCTTTCTTTCTTCTTTTTCTTTGTTACCTTAATCGTTAAGGAGATGCACCCAACAAATATCAAATGTCTCTTTTCTTTTTTTGCCTTTATATACTTGCTCCTCTACACTTCTTCCAAATTTATGTTCCTAATTTGGATGGAAACAATTATTTATGATGTTAAGAAAAATAAAACAATATATATGCTATTTCAATTGAATTTCTTAATTTAACAAAAATAAAATATTTATGTGAAGTAGTAACATACGAAATTTTTTTAAAATTCTTATTTAAATTCGTATTTGCATGACTATAAAATTTTCTAATTTATAATAAAAAGAGAAGTTTAGAATTAAATTATCTTTAAATATATAATTTCGAATAAATTAATAAAAAAATAATACTAGCATATATAATGAGACAAGGGAGTAATGTTGAAATGTGAAACTATATTTTAAATAAGAGAATATATTTGGTAACATGTAATATTTTTTCTGTTTTAACATATAAAATATAGAAAAGATTGAATAGAGGAAACCAAGAGTGAGTCCCATGTAGATCTGAAACAAATTTTAAAATGATGAATATCGTTGTGAGACAAACTAATAATGATAGACATTAAAGAAGAACTAAGTTAAAGTAAATAAGAATTTTAATAACTCTTTGAGTTTATAAAATGAATATTAGAATAATACTTAAAACATTTGGACTGACTGCACAGAAATGAAAGCTTATACCGACAGTGATGTGCATCTCATTTTCTCTCTCTATTCTTTTCTGGCAATGGAATCTTATTGTAAGTTGTAACACGGTACTACTTGTAGTTTTATTCGAATCATTAATTAATAAATATAAGGGTCATTTGCTTTGAACAGTAAAAGAGAAAAGAAAGAATAGAAGTAGGGGTGTTCAAAATCAAACGAAACTGAAAATCGAACCGAAATCGAAGCTTAATGGCTTATTGGTATCGGGTTAACGGTTTAACGGACGGGGAACGGATTGAATTTTTTTTATTAACGGCTTATCGGTTTGGGGACGGATTATTCAATTTTCTTAACGGATAATCCATTAACCCGTTAAGAATATATATATATATATATATATATATATATATATATATATATATATATATATATATATATATATATATATATATATATATATATATAAATTTATATATTTCTATATATATATATATTAAATATCAAAAACCCTTCCACTTCTTCCAGTACTCCATCTCTAAGTTCTAACGCTTAATTCCTAAATAATCAGAACCCTTACGTACTATGCATCAGAAGATCCCAGGCTTGACTTAGCTTAGCTTATTCTCCCACCCTACAACAAGATTGTTTAAGCTGTTGTCTATGGTTCACCTCTATTTTTGTTTTTTTAAAACTAATGCCTGCTGTCTATGTTTAATAGAAGAACAATAGTGTTGTGCCACAACATTTTTCACTCTACAACACATGACACATTACATTATTCTTATGTAGGCGTTAACAGATATGTATGTCTGGACTCAATATGTAATTTTCTATTCTGAATTTGTATGCTAGGCGGTCAACAAACAATCAATGAACTAAATATAGATTGAATTAGGCCGATAAACCGCCCAATAACCGCCCGATAAGAGCTAAACCGTTATCAATCCGCTCGATATCTTATCGGGTGGCTAGCGGATTAATACATTTAAAAGCCGATAATCGTTAATCCAAACCGTTAAGAGTAATTAACCGCCAAATCTGCCCGATAAGCAGCCCTAAATAGAAGGGTCAACATTTTTCTTGGGACTGGTAGATCTATTATGTCATTCTAATTTCTGTGGACAAATCGCATAATTAAATGTAATCCGAGTAATTAAGATCAATGGATTTTTTGACTTTTTACAAACTTATTTTTAGTTTTATGATTTCACTTTTTTTTACACATGTGAGATTTACTTTTACACATAAGAGCTATTTTATTTACACATAAGAGATTTAAAAAAGATATTTTCTTAAATTCAACATTGTAAAAGGCCAAGAAGACCTAAAACCTCTTAAATTAATTGCGTTAATCAAAGAGAAAAAATATAACTATGTATCTTCTTTTATGATGGTTACATATGCTTTATTTTGCTCCTTATAACACTCGTAATTTACTTTTTTGTGGCTAAGGGGATGGTTCTAGCTAGGGGTGTATAAATCGAACCGGAAAACCGCACCAAATCGAAAAAGTTAAATCAAATCGATTAAAAATTCGATTAGGTTTGGTTTGATTTGATTTGGTACTGAGTAAAAAACCTGAATCAAACCGACATATAAATATATAATTTTTGTATATACTTTTAAAATTTTATATAGAATTTTATTTAAAAAATGTCTAAAAATATTTGAGATTCTCTTGCGGGATATAATATTTAATAGTATATGAAGTGCTCCATATTTCTTAACCTTAAACAGTGGGTTGAATGATCACTTTCTCATCAAGTGTTAATGAAATGCGTCAATCTCTTTGTTCTTCCATATTCATATCATATGTTAAGATCTATTAAATTCTTATATCTTTTTGGAATGTGAAGTGATTATTATTATTTAGGTATCATATTGATTTTTATGTTTAATTACTAAATTTGATTAACCTTGAAAGTGTACATCAACGAAAAATTATTGTTAGACGACCAAAAAAAATAACTATTATATATTACTAAAAAAATTCTCCCATAAGAATATTTTAATAGATAATATGTTTGTCAAATTTTTATATTTTTACTAAACATATATTTATTTATCAAAAATTTAACAAAAGTAAGATTAAAATAATATTTAAGTAACAAAAAACCCGACAAAACCGAACCAATCCAAACCAATATAGTTAGTTTGATTTTGATAAAAATCGAACCAACCTGGTCCATGTACACCCCTAGTTCTAGCCTCTAGGTAGCAAGAAGGAGAGGTAATAATCAAATTTCATACTTAGTTTTAATGAGGGTCGTATCCGAATCATCTTGCTCCTCGACTAATTTACTGGGTATTGGTTATTTTTCAATAGCACAAATATCAAATAATTATGTTTATCAACACTTAGATAGATCGGTGAAAATTATCTAACATATTTGTCTTTATAAAATATGAACATTGGTCAATTATGATTCTCATCCCGTTCATTAACCACAAGACTATTCAGATTTTTAGTACTTCTATATTGTAAATAATGAATTTTATCAATAGTTCTTTTCTCAAGTTGTTAAAATTAGTACGTAATTAGTTTTATTTTGTTATATGAAAAAGAGAAATGACATGTTGACAAGTTTGGCCTACAACAATTTTATTCCATTGACAACTTAAACTTAGAGTAGATAAGGTAATAGATAAGCTTCTTTTTCTCGAAGAAAATTGTTAATAGTGAGTTCTTGTCTCAATTAATAAAACTTGTAATTAGGTTCAACCTTTATGCAAGAGTTGAATCTTACCTACATGAGGGTTTGGTACACAGAGAATTAGAAATGGTAGTTTAGTGACAACTTAACTAATTTACAGCAGACAAGCTTACAATTAAATACACCTCCGAAAAGGAAAATTCAGTAATTAACTAATTTGGCTGGTGTATGGTCACTAACTTTAATTTAATTTTATTGCCCATGCATAACTTTTTCAAAATGTCAAGGATCCCTTTTTATTTAAATTATTTTGCAGACTTTCAAGACAGATTAGTGGGCAAGTGACAACACTTCAAATGAGCCTTTACAAATTGACTTTAAGATCCTTCTCACCAAACTTGGAAAATCTACTTATTCTCCGAAATGTATGGCCTGAGATAGTCCCTCAATTTTGAGTAATTGATCATTAAAATTATTTTTTTAATTTTTTCAAAAGTCATTTTGCTTTACCTAGTTAACTTAGCAGGTCATCTTTGCTGGATCCTATATTTTTCGATGAGTCTTAATGACGTGGAAAAAAAAATTAAAATACTAGTTACGAATCTGAACCCTTTTAAAACTCAACCCACCCGTTTATCTAATACCCGACCCGACATACAATAAGTATGGTAGTTTTTTTGTTTGTTTAATCTTATATCGTGTGACCTTAACAATTAGTTAAATTTGGAGGCGGATACAGGATTTTAGGAAGATGATTGCACTATTACGAAAAGGTAAATCATGACATAAATTTTATGGGATCAACTTTTAGTTCTTACTATTGCACCCATTATACTTTATGAATTTTAAGTTCAAAATTAATTTTTTTAAATAGTAATTTCTTACATCTATGTCTATACTCTATGTTGAAAATATTTGGATCAGTTGAAACCATTGACTATATGTTACATCGTCCACTACTATTAGCTTTAATGTACATATTTATTTAATCAAATAAGATTCTACGATGACAAAAGAAGAATAGAAATTTCAATGTGTGAAATTTTTGAAAGAATGAACCAAAGAAAGAAAGCAAGAAAAAAGAGAAAAAGTAGTTAATAAATACGCAAAAAAAAACATCGGACATGTCCATCTCCCATTGGCACCTAGCTTTAGAAAAAAGAGAAAAAAAAATAGCAAGATTGACATAATATTTGAACTCACAATCTCACTTAGAGAGGTGCACTCAATAACTATATCATCATATAATACTTCGAGTTTGGATGTACATACATATATTTAATTATTTTTGAAAAAATATAACATTATTATATATGATCTAGGGAGGGAAGCCTGGGTTCATGTGCAAAGACGAACCTACGTGCTAGTTGGGGGGTCATTGGCACCCGTTAAGCTTGGGAAAAATTCTTTACATGTATGTATATACATGTTATACATGTATGAGAAGTTGACATTGGAGTTCCTACATAGAGGTAGATGAAGGTCAAAGAAAAGGTGGGGAGAGGTGATTAGACAAGACATGGCGCAACTTTTGCTGACCGGGGACATGACCCTTGATAGGAAGGCATGAAGGTCGAGGATTAGAGTAGTAGAGTAGGTAGTTGTAATGACCTAACCGGTCATTTTAACTTTTAGAACTATGTTCCCTAAAATAAAACTTTTTGTATGTGCTTTTAATTATTTATGACTTGCGGGGATAGTTGGTTCGGGATTTGAAAGTGTTTGAGTTGAAATCGGAACACTTGGTTCCTTAAGTTGGCTTTAAGAGGTCAAGTTTGACTTCGATCAACATTTTAAGAAAATGACTCCTGAATAGAATTTTGACGATTCCAACAGCTCCGTATGGTAATTTTGGACTTAGGAGCGTGTTCGAAATTTTATTTGGAAGTCCGTAGTTAAATTAGGCTTGAAATGGCTAAAATAGGAGTTTAAGTTTGGAAGTTTGACCGGGGAGTTGACTTTTTGATATCGGGGTCGGAATTCAGTTTCGAAAATTTACATAGCTCTGTTATGTCATTTATGACTTGTGTGCAAAATTTGAGATCAATCGGACTTGAATTGATAGGTTTCAATACATAATGTAGAAGTTGGAAATCTTAAGTTTCATTAAGCTTGAATTGGGGATGATTCGTGGTTTTAGCGTTGTTTGGTGTGATTTGAGGGTTCGACTAAGTTCTTATGATGTTTTGGGACTTGTTTGTATAATTGGTCGAGGTCCCGAGGGGCTCGGGTGAGTTTCGGACGACTAACGAATCACTTTTGGCCTTTGAAACACTGCTGATAACTGCTGGTATTTTCTTCTAGTATCCTTATACGCGATCGCGTAAGTTGGTCTGCGATCGTGTAGAGTAATTTAGGCAAATGTGGATTTGTTCTAACGCGATCGCGTGAATGGGGTTGCGATCGCGTAGGGTTAATTTGGGCAGCTGGAAATTTGTTCACTGCGATAGCGTGGACACGTCCGCGATCGCGTAGGATTGGCTAGTGTGTGTATCGCGATCGCGTGTAATTGTTTGCGATCGCGTAGGGGAAATTTAAGAGGAAGCTGGGCCACGTGTTTGTGCTACGCGATCGCGTGAAGAGGGGTGCGATCGCGCAGAGTCAGAACCTGGTGCATCGCGATCGCGTGGGACTTGATGCGATCGCGTAAGGTTAATGTTTGGGCAGAAAAATTTGTGCTACGTGATCGCGTGAGGAAGTTCGCGATCGCGTAGAAGAAATCACTGGGCAGAGAGTTTAAGTTCCGTTTTCCATTTTTAACGATTTGGAGCTCAGATTTAGGCGATTTTTGGGAGATTTTCAAAGAAAACAATGGGGTAAGTGTTCTTAACTCAATATTGGTTAAATTACCCGAATCCATTACTATTTTTATCATTTAATTGGTGAATTGAGTTGGAAAAGTTTGAAAACCTTCTTGGATAGATTTGAGAATTTGAGGGCCGAATTGTTATCGGAATTTAGTGATTTTGGTATGGGTAGACTCGTGGTTGAGTGGGTGTTCATATTTCGTAACTTTCGCCGAATTTCGAGATGTGGGTCCCACGAATGAATTTTTAATTCATTTCGGAATTTTTATTGAAAATGTAGTATTTTCTTATAGAATTGATTCCTATAATTTTTAGTGATTGTATCGAATTATTTTTGGCTAGATTCGAGCCAGACAGAGTTGGATAATCGTGAAAAAGGCCTTCTAGTGGATTAAATTGGAGCAAGACGAGGTAAGTCTCTTGTCTAATTTTGTGAGGGGGAAATTACCTCATAGGTGATTAAAAATTAAATAATTATTGCTAATTGTTGGGGCTACGTACGCACGAGGTGACGAAAGTCCGTGCGTAGCTACTATTAATGCTAAAGTCCGGGTAGTTTAGGACTCGAAGCATGAATTACTTGTGTAAATTATATTTTTTATTTAATTAATATTATTTGTTATATATATATATAGTGAATTGTTAGATAAAACTATTAAAGGATGGAAATCTCTTATATACTTGATTTTTTTTCTATTTAAATTAATTAATTGTTAAGAGAAATTGTTCTTCCTCCTGAATTTATCTTATAATAAATATACTCTCATTCCAAAGGTACATATTATAAATGTCCTCCTTTCTTGTGGAGCGGGTCGAACGTCTCGGCAGGATAGATGCATATATGGATCGTGCCGCACGTCTCTCGGCAGTGTACACGACACTCTGAATCGGGTCGTACGTCCTCGACAGAAATCGTGCTTAATAATAATAGTCACACAATACCTTAATAGCTTATTTCAGCTTGCGAAGATAACTGATAAATTGGAGAATTCTTGGAATTTAATAAATTATTATGCCTGCTTGTTGAGGAATTAATTGTTATTCCTGTAAATGAGATTAATTGATAAATTAGAAATTATTTGAATTGAAGGAATTTAATTAATATATTGAGAATTGTTTCATTTGAAGGAATTTGATTATTTCTGCTGGTTAAATAAATTATTGTAAATTCTTGTGAATCATGCTGATTTAGATATTCTATTTGTATTTCAATTATTATTATTGACCCATAGTGAGTGTCAAAGTCGGCCATCTCGTCTCTACCACTTCGAGATTAGGCTTGATACTTACTTGGTACACATTATTTACGTACTCATACTACACTTGCTGCACTTTTTGTGCAGGACCTGAGGCAAGTACTAGTGGGGGGGCCTATCGTCTTACACCCACGTTATCCAGGGGCATATTGGTGAGCTGCCTTTCTGAGCCGTTCTGCAGCTACTAGTGTCTCTCCTTGTATTTTTTTTATTCTGTCTATTTTTATTTCAGATAGTATTGGAGGTTTTGTATAATCTACTGGATGCTCATACACTTGTGACACCAGGTCTTGGCACACACATTGGTAGAATTTGGTATTTATGTTTTCTTGGATTTAAATTTTGTCGAAATA
Organism: Nicotiana tabacum; assembly: GCF_000715075.1. NCBI lineage: Eukaryota > Viridiplantae > Streptophyta > Magnoliopsida > Solanales > Solanaceae > Nicotiana > Nicotiana tabacum. Next base: position 28,992,062 of record NC_134088.1, on the reverse strand, counting down.
TTTTTAATTTATTAGGTGGCTTGCCTGGTTATAGTGTTGGGCGCCATCACGACCTATAGGTGGAACTGGGTCGTGACAACATGGTATCAGAGCACTAGGTTCACGTAGGTCTCACAAGTTATGAGCAGACCTAATAGAGTCTTGCGGATCGGTATGAAGACGTTTGTACTTATCTTCGAGAGGCTATGGGGTGTTAGGAAACTACCTTTCTTCTTATTCCATCGTGCAATTAATGTAGTACTAAATATCCTTCTCTTATTCTCTCACAGATGATGAGAACGCGCTCGAATGAGGTTCCAGACCAGGGAAGAGCTACTCCCCCAGTTGCTAGAGGCCGAGGCAGAGGGAGGGCTCCAGCCCGTGGTAGAGGGCGAGGACGTCCCAGGACTGTTCCAGTTATTCCGCCAGTGGGTCCAGTAGAGAAACCCATTGTTGAGGAATAGGATGAGGTACATGTGGCAGAGCCAGCTCCGGTGGATTTCACATCTGCACCAGGATTTCAGGATGTCATGGGTTGTATGTTGCGGTTCATGGACAAAATGACTCAGGCCGGTTTATTTCCGGCAGACCCAGCCACATCTCAGGCGGGCGGGAGAGCACAGACCACTACCATGCATGCTCATGGACATGCAACTGTTGTATATCAGACCCAGGGTGCACTACCCGTGGGTAAAGCCCAGCAAGTGGCAACAGCTACACCTGAGCCCAGGCCAGCTGTAGCCGCCGATCCTCAGAAACTATTGGACCGATGGACTAGACCTCTCGAAATGTCATAAGATCAATATGCCTTTGGATAAACTTTATGAACTACGTATTTTTCTGAGATACATGAACAGAAGATATAATAATAAGGCACATGGGGAATCAAGAACATAGGCACCCCTAGTACTTCTATGAATAGAATCATTTATGAAAGTTGTGCGTTTGCTCATTTCGTTTGTATCATATGGGTCATGCCAAAAGAAAGAAGGAATAGCCTTAACATACCTCAAATCGTCAATGCAACTAAACAACAAGCTTACGACAACTAGCGCGCCAACCTTATAACAAAGAAATACATGTACAACTTAGATGGTGCTAGTATATTATGTATCTCAAACGATAACTCGATTCTAAAATAAAACGGACAACATTTTCCTTGATTTTACTACTCCCTCAAGCCTACTATAGGAGAGACAAAAACACAATACAACCCACAACTCGAAAACAACCTACTATTATTCGGGACCTTTAATCCAACAAAACCCCCCAATATACCATAACACACCCAATCAACAAGTTATCAATTAGCTTGAAATTTTAACGACGAGCGACCAGCCCACTACCCTACCATATGTGACATTTTTCCACGCTATTTTATCTTTCCAAACCCCATAAATCAGCATAACAATAGGCCAACACGAGTGGACTACAAAAAAGTTCACTAAAAGTGAAATAAATCGAACTCACGGCTTCCGATTACCGTCCCGTGAGTTTTAACTATTAGGAAATGAATTTATCAACCTTCCTTGATATTTAAAAGCTTTAATACAGAAAGTAGGTATTTATTAACCATGAAGTACATTCTAAAACTCAAAATACAAAGAAAATGATAGGCGGTATAATGATACTTACGTTGTAGGGATCGTTCTAATGTGATCGCTTCTTGATTTCGTGAAAGGGATGTTGATCTTGCTTGGAATTTCTTGGACCAGTTCTTGGAGAGCTTGAGAGTGTTTTGGTAAGTTTTCTCTATATTTTGATGAGATATAAGGGGATAAGACCACTTATAATCCCACCGCCTCAATTCTCCAAGCAGGTGGGTAAGCTGCCTGCTTGGCAGCTTGAGCAGTGCAACTTCGGACACTTGTATCTCTCTATTCCGATATCGTATTGACAAACGGTTTTCAGCGTTAGAAACTAGACACATGGGAATTTAATTCCATATAAATATATTCCTGTAACTCTCAATAGATGGGAAAAAAACTACCTTGCAACCTGGCATATAAACCTGTTAGTTTCTCCGAAGTGCGACGACATGACTTGGCGACCCTACTTTAAAAATCCATATTTCTCTACCCCGATGTCGTATGAATAAATGGTTTAGACCGTTGGAAACTAGGTTCCAAGAGCTTCATTTCGGTATGAGATATGTCCCAAAATGACATCATAAAGCTTACAAATTTAATTTTATCAAAACAGCTCGTTACAAGGAAAAACTTAGCTCGATTTTTCCGCAACTTAAATCCGATTTTTCTCAAACTTTATATTTTTTATTCAAACATCATATATAGTCATATCATGACTTTAAACTCATTTAAATTATGATTAATAAGTCTCTTATTAAACTTAACTTATCGGTAAACCTTTCTTATCCTTGTAGAAGGATTTCGTCCTTTTTCAGCTTACATTACATAATCCTATAATGATAGTGACGTCTGAAGTACGGGGTATAACAAAAATCTCACACACACCATAGCACATAACTCACTTAAGATCGGATCTAACCCGACTCTCTAGTCAAAGACGTTAAGCATAGTCGAGATCAAATAATTTTAGGCATTTACAGAAGAGCCAAGAACTGAGCCTAGGCGTCACAACTAAGGCACTCACTGCTCTCAAGGCACAACAAAGTTAAGAAAGATTGTCTCCAATAGGCACAATGACACATGATTCTCTTTATTCCTACAAAAGAAAAATTAACTACACCAGATTCAAATAAAACCCTTGGATTCCTACTGCGCCACAAAGAAAAATAAGGGGAAATTGTTACACTACCTAAAAAATAAAAGACATTTTTTTGTGTTTTTTCCAAAATAACAAAAACACACACAAAGATAAAAGAACAAAAAATAGATATATATATATATATATATATATATATATATATATATATATATATATATATATATATATATATATTTATTTATTTATTTATTTACCTTTGTTTTCCACACTTTAAATTATGGCATGTCCCCATGATACAAAAATAAAAAAATAAGAGGTAAAGGAAATTCCCCCGAATCATCTAGTCTGGGTATGATTCAATGTCGGTATCCACTTTGCACGCCCGACCCAATGCACACATCCATGCTAAAAGTTTATTTCTGCCTTTTTCTAGTATACCCCACACTTAACACGCTTACTCTCTCTAGCTCGCTCCTTGAGGGACGTTGCCTTGAATTCAGAGTGTGCAGTTGACTCGTATGTAGGTGCTCCTATTGCTTCCTTCATCTTGAACACCACTCTTTCTTTCCCGCACTCTTAGCATGAGCTATATTTCCTGAATATCCAGAATAGTTGTACCAGTAGCCAAGAAAGGTCTCCCTAAAATAAGAGGAATCTCCTTATTCTCTTCCATGTTCATCGCGATGAAGTCCACAAGGAACACAAATTTGTCTACTCAAACTAGCACATCTTCCACTATTCCGTCAGGTATTATTGTGGTCTGATCTGCCAGTTGCAAAGACACAGGTACAGACTTGATTGGCCCAATCTCTCTCTCAAGCTTTTTAAAAATAGACAAAGGCATAACATTAATAGAAGCACCTGAACTACACAAAGATTTTTAAAATTAGTACTTCCTAAAGAGTAAGGTATAGTAAAATTCCCTGGATCTCCATACTTTTGAGGGAACTTATTTTGCAGAATAGCACTACAATGCTCTGTGATCTTGATTACCGATGTCTCTTCCACTTTACACTTGTTGGACAATATCTCCTTCAGAAACTTAGCATATGTTGGCATTTGAGAGAGTACCTCTATTAAAAGTAGATTAACATGCACTTGCTTGAGCACATCTAGAAAATGCCCAAATTATTTGTCTATCATCTCTCTTCTCTGCTTCTGAGGGAAAGGTAGAGCAGGCATATATTTACTCTTTTCAGTCTCATCAGTTATTGAATTCCCAACCTTCTTCTTTTTCAGAGCTCTAGTTCTCCCCTTCTTCTTCAGAACATCATCTGGATCTACCCTCACTTCACCTTCTTGATTTTCATTATTTTTCTGCTCCCCCACAATCTCCACTTGTCTTTCAATCAACTCACCCTTTTGTTTTACTATGGGGTCCTTCAATACTTGCCCACTTCTTAAGGACACCGTATTTATTATTTCTTTTGGATTCCTTTTGGTATCAGTAGGGAGAGTTCCTGGAACCCTCTCAGACAATATATTAGCAAGTTGCCGCACGTCTTTCCAAGTTTCGAATGGTTGTGTCCTGTTCTCATATAGATGTGCTATGTGTTTCAAGCCTCTAATATGTCTTAATAATAAAGGCCTTCATCAGATCTTCCATGCTAGACTGATTAGAGTGTGGAGCCTGGTATTGCTACCTCTGCTGATTTTGAAATCCTGGAGCTCTTTGTCCCTAGGTCTCAGATTATTCTGCTGCCATGAGTTCAGACTACCACTTGGTGAACTCCACGAAAAACCTGGGTGCCTCTGCCCCATGGAGTTAAAATTATTACCACTTTGGTAGTTGCCTCTGTCAAAGGTTCCCACAACATTTACCACTTCATCTGTAGTTGAGGCCTAATACTCATGCATTGGATGACCCATTCTACAAAAGTCACAAACTGATGATGGCTGGCTCTTGACCTTGGCTAAGGTTAACTTTCTTATCTCTTTGGCCATAGTGTCTAGCTGGGCTTGCACTTATGTGTTACAGTCTACCTGGTGAATCCTAGCTAATTTTCTTCTATCAGTACTCTCAGCAGGCCATTGGTTAGTATCTTTAGAGAGCTCATCAAGAATCACAACAATCTCCTCAGGAGTTTTCTTCATTAAAGGACCTCTAATTGTAGTACTCAGAGTTCGTCGTGAGGAGGGTGTTAGTCCATCCCAAAAGTCTAGGAGTTGCATCCAAAATTCTATTCCATTATGCTGACACTTTCTCACTATCTCCTTGAATCTTTCTCAAGTTTCGAAGACCGTGTCAGTGTCCTTCTGTAAGAAGTTGTGGATTTCCCTTCTAAATTTCATTGTTTTTACATCTGAGAAGTACTTGTCAAGAAACTTTTTCGTCATATCTTCCCATGTCCTGATCAACCCAGTTGGTAAGCTTCGAAACCAGTGCTTCGCATCATCCTTCAGTGAAAAGGGGAATTCTCTTATGTAGACTGCATCTTTTGACACTCCATTGTACTAAAATGTGTTCATGATTTCCTTAAAATCCATCAAGTGAGTGTTAGGATCTTCATTCACCTTCCTTCTAAAGACACAGTTGTTCCGGATGGTTTGAAGCAAGCCTTTCTTCAACTCAAAATTATTTGTTGCTACAGGTGGAAGTCTAACACTTGACAATCCCTGATTGTAGACTGGTTTGTCATAGTCAACTAATGTTCTCCCAAGCTTGAGAGCCATATTTTCGAACATGTCTTCAACTAGATGTCGATTTAGATTGAATCTTCGACCCCCATCCTCTTCGGCATTCTCATCAGCAACTCTAAGGGATGCTTCAGCTGCTAACCGTGCAACTTGTTCTCTATGCTGTGTTTCCTCTCTTGCAGCTAAGTCTACTCCATCATCACCGTTCTTTGCCATGTGTTCTTGGGTTGAAGGTTGCCCCAAGAATTTTCTGGTGAGTTCTTTCTCTTTCCTCAACTGTCGCAGACACTTTTTCACATCTGAATCATATGGAATCACTTCTTTTGAAGAAGATCGAGTCATACACCCGAGAAGTAAAACTTGTTGCCTGCACACAAGTGAGAAAAACGCGAATACAAGAAAATAAAATTGGTTCCTGAATTAACACCAAAAATTATTCCGAACACTATTGATTGCCAATCCCCGGCAACGACGCAAAAATTTAACGAGCATAAAACACAAGACGAAATTGATGTCGCTAGCCAAAGATAGTATAGTATAATTATCATCTCCACGAGGATTGGATTTAAACAATGTCCATGTAATTTCTGACTTAATTGCTATTTAGGATGATTATCTTTTTGGTCGGAATAATTATGAACTAAAACTAACTATTAAAACTAAAGAAATTAATAATTGATCATAGAGAGCTAGAGAATGGAGCAATGGGTTATTATCAAGACAAGGAATAAGAGTTTTGACATGATAGGTGCAAGACTGCTATCCTGAATTTGACATTGTTATATTTCACTCTTAAGATTCTATCGATTCTCACGAATTCAATAGGTGATTAGCTTATACTTCCGATTTTGATTCCTCTCTCGATTAAATCTAAATTTTTCAAATAAACTAATGTGAAGTGCGGTGAAACTTGTAAGAATCTATGGGTAGGAATGATCTAAGGTAAACTTCTCCCAAATATTTTTCAATTTTAATTTAAGCGGTAGCTCAAAAGGCTCTCTCGATTACTTCAAATAATCACCAAAATAAACTAAGGCATACGCTGCAATACTATTCAAAAAAATGTTCCTCTTCCGATTAAATACTATAAAAAATAAAATCACAACTAATATTAAAGCTCCTCCAATAAATTCAAGCAATTAAACAGTAGTCAAATCTATAAACAACAACCAAGTCACCAAATCATATAAAACCTAAGGTAAACTACTCCATAGATATAGAGAAAGTATTCAAAAATATAGTTAAAGAATAAGAAAACGTTAATCCAATATTACAATCCAAACTCGCGTATTGAATTGGTAGAAGAAAGATAAAATCTTGTCTCTTAAAGCCTCCAATGCTCTCCAAACGCTCCCAAGGTCAAAAGTCCTCTAAAAATCGTGTTTTTGATGTATTTATGCCATATAAGAACGAGCCCGGATGAACTACCCTTTCCAAGCTGAATTGGGAAATTACTTTAAGAAAATATCACGACACAAAATCCACTTAGTCGTGATGGCACCTAACTCGACCCGCTAGGTAAGCCAAATATAGTCAATACAATTCTACTGGAATTAATATGAAGCCAATAAGAGAAATAACTAAAATTTATGCAACTTCCCAAGGACTGGTAGACTACGATTTAGATTTACAAAACCGATATGATGAATAAATACAATATCTATTTGAATTATAAGTAAATAGAACTCAAATCTAAAACTACCAAGGATAAATGGTTGTCATGCCCGGGCAACGGATACCTCTTCAATGCCAGCTCCTGCCAAGCACATCAGCGTCAGCTCCACGATCTGCACGCAAGGTGCAGAAGTGTAGTATGAGTACATCGACCCCATGTACCCAGTAAGTATCTTGACTAACCTCGGTGAAGTCGTGACAAGGCTTTTTAGTTAAAAGATACTCACTGATATAAACTGTGCAGTAGGATAGCAATAGAAACAATACTAAAACATAATAGAGAAGAGTATAAGAACGAAGTTACGAAGCAGTGCATGATTACTAGAAGAAATCACGGTCAATATTTCTCAATATCACAACCAATCCTTTCTTAAAGCGATAACCATCAAACCACAGTAGTAAATCCAGCTTTTATATTGTCAGAGATGAACTCAACATAAATCATGGTTTCTTGCATTTAACTTCATATTTATATTAATCTAGAAGTCAAGTAAAACATGAAGCAAGAAGGTCACATATTCCAACAAGGGACAAATAATCATATAATCTATGTACGGGCATGATTAACTTTGGCACATGCATATACGCTCGTCACCTCATATATGCATCACCCCCGCATGTAGCAACACTATCAATTAATGGAAAAAAAATTTCTAACAAAGTTAGGCAAGACACTTACCTCAAACAATCTAAATCGATACACTAGCATCGCCATCCCGCTCAAATCGACCTCCTAACGGTCCGAAACTAGCCAAAACCAAATCGAAATCATCAACTAAAGCCATAGGAAGCAAACCCAAATGATAAAGGTCGAATCTTTAATCAAATACTCAAAGTCAACCAAAAAGTCAAATCCGGGCCCGCACCTTGGAACCCGACAAAACTTATACAATTCGATAACCCATTCAATTATGAGTCAAACCATACTAATTTCAATCAATTCTGACTCCGAATCGATGCTCAAAACTCAAAATTTTACTTTAGGAAAGTTTAGACAAAAACTCCCAATTTCGCTTTTGAAATCATCAATTAAACGCCAAAAACGAAGGTAGATTCATGAAATATAATCAAAACCGAGTAGAAAATACTTACCCTGATATTTGTGGTGAAAATCACCTCCAAAATCACCCAAGTCCGAGCTCCATAGCTCACAATACGATAAAATGCCCGAAACCTTCGAAATATAGTAACTTATAAACACTGCCCATGCATACTCTTCACGATCGCGGGACCAGCTTCGCGATCGCGAAGCACAAAATGCTCAGCCTCAAAGAATCTCTACGCGAATGCGGACCCAGGCTCACGATCGCGACGAACATCTGCACAGACCAACTCGAACGCGAACGCTCCATCACGAACGCGATGAAGAAATCATGAAGACCTGCCCAACCTAGCTCTACATTGCGTGAACACATAACAACTTGTGGGAACGCGATGCTCAAGCTCCAACAACCTACGCGAACACTATCAAATATTCGCGAACGTGAAGAAGAAGATACATAACTATAGAATTACTCTACGCGATTGTGTTCCCTGCTTCGCGATGCTCTGCAGACACACCAGTAACCAACAATGCAAAAACTATCCAAAATGATCCGAACCATGTCTAAAACTCACCCGAGCCCCTCAAAACCCCGTCCGAGCATACCAATAAGTGCCAAAATATAGCGCGAACCTACTCGAGGCCTCAAATATAACATAACAACATCGAAACCACGAATCGCACCTCAAATCCATCTTAATGAACTTTTGAACTTTTAATTTTTAAAACTCATACCGAACAATATCAAATCAACTCGGAATGACCTCAAATTTTGGACACAAGTTCCAAATGACATGACAAACCTATTCCAAATCCCGGAACAACAATTCAAACATGATATCAACAAAGTCAACTCTCGGTCAAACTTATGAACATTCTAAATCTTCAAATTTCCAACTTTTGCCAAATAGTGCCGAAACCTTCTAAAAATATCCAAATGCAAATCCGGGCGTATGTCCAAGTCCAAAATTACCATCCAGACCTAACGGAACCACTAAAACTCTGATTCGGGGTCAAATAAACAAAAGTTAAACTAGGTAAACTGTACCAACTTAAAGCTTCTAACATGAGATTCATTCTTCCAAATATATCCTGAATCACCTAAAAATGAAAAATGACGATTTGCACAAGTCATAATACATCATATGAAGCTACTCATGACTTCAAACAACTGAACAGAATGCAAATGCTCAAAACGACCGTCTGGGTCATTAAATCCTCCCCCACTTAAACATACGTTCGTCCTCGAACGTGCCAAGAGTCGTTCAAAGCCATCAAATTAATGCATGAGTTCACCGTACACATACCTGTGGGTGATCCCACATCACCCCAATCCATTTAAGTTTGCCAACTCAATATAACCAAAAATTCTTCCTTCAACCTAATCCCTAAACCTTGGAACCCAGTTTCCAACATTTGGAATTCATTATAAGACCCAATTCTTATATCCATACATTGCATAAGTCTGAATAAACTGTACCAAGCCATAACCATAACCCAAAATATAATCACATAATGTACCACATAACTCAGATACTCACAACAATAACTTCTGACCTCAATGGCAGCCCAAAAACAAATCTAGTACCGGTAGTAAACCTCAAATTAAATAAAACCTCGTTTAAAACCTTCGTACTCTACCAATGATGAAAAAACATGCAGAATCTCATAACCACTCATCAAATCAACAAGTCAAGAAGCTCACTCGTTCGACTAGGACCATTGCCCAAATTTTGAGCGGACATATGGCATCATTCTCCCAAACATTCCTCATCCTAATACAATAGTGCAAATCTCAGGTCTAGAGACCTCATATCCGCCAATACAAGTAGCCCAACTGACAAGTCACACCAAAAGCCATATGGATCCCCACACAACGCGGTTCTGTACACCAAACAAGTACTTCCTCCAGTCCACAATAAGTAATTTTTTGGCTATTTTCACACAGATTAAGAAATCTACCTTTTAACATTAATTAGCAATGAAAATTAACCATATTAACCTTTACTATCTCTTCACATAAACATTCTTAACACATACTCCAACACTATTTACTCCAAGGGCAATGTAGGAAAAAAGTAATTCATTCATTCTTGAAATCTAGAAAAATGAGATATTTTGGACAACAAAAAAGGACCAAAAAATCACTTATTGTGGACTAGAGGGAGTAATAATTAAGACAGGACAAATAATAGTAAGAAAGTTAATAAGAAGGCTACTAAGAAAGTTAAGCAGGCAGGGTAATATTAACATCTTCCCATGAACTATTTTCGACAAAGTAATAGCAAAACACAATAAGCATAAGGAGTTATATCTCATCATAGTACCGTTGTGGCGCGTAACCCGATCCAATCATATCAATCCACATAAGGGTACCCATCATGTCATAATGCTCGGGCTCACTGATCACACGTGCGTCAACATCAAACACGATAGAATGTATAAATATAACTGAGGGAAGATGATTAGGCATAAACAATACTGAGAAAGACAAGCATAACTATTGTGCAATAAGCAACTCAATATCACGAGGGCCATCTCGCCCATTATTGTAAGGACTCGTAAGAATTTAAACAAAAAAAACTTGAGGTTTCGTGGTGCCAAGTTAAATTCCTGCGTTATCGCGGTTCGAACCTTTTGGATTGAACAGTACCCTATGGACTTAGAGGAAAATATTTCGCAGAAGAACGCATTTCTGCTATGCGGCTGCATAATCACTCTGCGGACCGCATAATGGCCGCAGAGTGAAGCAAAAAGTTGGCCAATTTGAGGTTAGCTTTGCAGTCGATTATGCGACCGCATAATTACTATGCGGACCGCATATCGGTCGCATAATCCCTCTTGGATTTTTGCGGAGGGAGTTTTACGGTGCATTATGCGACCGCTGAACAAGTATGTGGACCGCATACTGGTCGCATACTTAGGCCGAAAGTTCAGGCCCCTGAGGGCCATTTATGCGGTCACTTTGCGGACCGCATAACCATTATGCGGTCGCATATGCGACCGCAGACCTGTGTCGGGGCACCCATTTTCTTTATCTAAAACCCGACCCTCATTCCATTAAAACACCTCTTTAGTCTATTTTGAAGCTCATTTATGATATTTCTAGAGTGAGAGAGAGAGGGTTCTAGAGGGAGGGCATAATTTTCATCAATTAATCTTCAACCATCACTCAAAGCTTGGAAATATTCAAGTAGAGCACTAAATTCTTCATCCAAAAAGGTAAGACTTCATCACCCAACTCTTAATTTCAAACATAACTATAATGGGGTACAAGCGTGATACTTCATGGGTATGAGGGTGGTTTATCTTGCATGTATGTGTGATAAAGAGTTGGGGGGGGAGGGGGGGATGTAAGCTAGAACCATGAACGTTTTTCTAATTCTGGGTTTAATTTATATATTGCTAAAATAGGTTGAGGTTGCTAAGGGTTCCGGATAATTGCAGAGTCTAAAGAAGTGCAATTGAGGTATGTATGACTAACTCTCTTCTTCTTAGAATCGAACTCCTGGTGTCCGAATAATTGGTGTAAGTTCCGACTTGATCATACCAGATTTATTTGCCTTAGTGTGTTAGGTTGAAAGATTCATATTCCCTAATTGTTTTAGATGTTTACCATGTCATCATGCTACTTGAGAACGTTATTATAATTTTCCAAATTCCTTCCCTTATATGTGCAATACCTTATGTGATGGTACTTATCGGTATGAATGGTGATGTTATTTGAACGGATAAAAAGGGAAAAGACTTGAATTGTAAAATGTTCCCAAGTGCCAAGAACTACTTAATAAATGAGGTTGATTGTGCCATGTAACAAAAGATGGGAAAGAAATGTGAATTGAGTAAACAATTGAAAGAGGTTATGTTTCAAGTGAGATGGCTTAGCCGATCGGGCCGAGATCGGACGTCATGCTGTACACATGATGGCATTTGTGTTGGAATTATTGATTTACATTGTGGATATGGATATGTCTCACTTGACATGGCTTAGCCGGTCGGGCCGAAACCAGACTCCGTGTTAAAACACGGTGGCATTGTGAGTTGTAGCTTTGGCACTAAAGATTATTAACCTAAAAAGATGGAAAGATTGAATTGGAAACTATATGATCCTTACTTAGTGTTTCTTTGTATTTATGTGAAGTACTTATTGGTTATTATGACTGCCTTCTCTTTGTTTCACTATTCATTCGACTAAGATTGGCGTTTCCCTTACATACTAGTACTATTCGACAGTACTAACGTCCCTTTTGCCGGGGGCGCTACATCTTTGAATGGATGTAGGTGGTTCCCTCGCAGATAGTGTCAATCGAAGATAATGGTGCTCTCTTCCTCTCCTCACAGTAGTCTTGGTGAGCCCCATTCCTCCCAGGGGTCATGTAGTCCTTCTTTTGTATAAGTTTTCATATTTTGAGGTATAGCCGGGGCCTTATTGCCGGCATTGTCATGTTGCTCTTTTGTACCCTTAGAGGCTCCGTAGATATTTATGTGGGTCATGTATGTATGTATGTTGGGGTGGTCGTTGGATCGAGTTGTATTTTGGAAACTCAACTATGGCATAATGTATATAATGAAAAATGAACTAGCAACCTTTATATATTTATATAACTGATCTCTCCCCTGTTTTACAAATGGTGATGCGTTCCCTTTTTGGATTACGAATGAGTCGGGTAGGAAAGGTTTAATAAGCCTTGCTCGACCGGGTTCACTCGGTTGAGCGCCGGTCGCGCTCCACGAGGTTAGGCATGACAATTATGCCATACGGCCTAAAAGGAATTACAATATGCATGTGAATAATCACGTAACCCTCACAACCGGTCATAGCATAAGAGAGAAACACATAACATAGACCAAGACGCGAATAACGTCCATTTCGCCACATGATGTACCTGTGGTAACAACTGCGCAAGAGCAAGAAAATCCGATCGGATACAAAATACACCCGGTCATTCCCAAACAGGTAAATAACCTTTCAAAAGTCCATAGTAACCTTTCCATAACACATACCACCAATTATCCAATTCTCAACATTTCTTCACAATTCGCAACCAAGGAATAGTCTGCCTACGGGAACATCCAGTCTCTGAACCTCATGAATACCAGAATATCCATATCCAATCTCAACACCGCTACTCAAATGGCTGATACATCACTCATACTCCATCATCTTTCAGATAAATACCCACAAGTCAAAACATAATGCACCTGCCAACATGCGCACTCTCCTCCGGTGACATCAAATAGTGACAACATTCTCTTAAATACTTGAAATCGTCCATGTCATTAAGAACCCATATCCTTCCTTTCAAAACTAAACCGCAACTTTTAACCCCATACAGCACACCGCCACTAACATGCTAACTCGTGAAAATACAAAAACCTCATAATCAACTCTGAATCATAATCAAGTTGAACACCTCATTGACCGAGAACCTATCATTTAACTCAATCCAGGAGAACAACACCACACGCAATATATCTTCTATACCTATAGAAAACATCAACTCCGGGCCGTGGCCATAACTATGGTGAATTCTTCAAAACTCATTAACACTTAATCAAGTCATCAGAACCGATATCCTCTAACTCAACCGAGTCACGCAGATTGCTAACCCAAAAGTAACTCAATCTGATATGCTTGCACTAAAGGAACCTCCTGTGAATCCGAAGCCGTTTCTTGCATCTCTCTAATATTGCCATGTAGAATCATTCTTGACATAGAAATACCGCAGATCCGGTCACCATTCACTACCGATGCTAAGCCCTATTCATTCACAAATTCAGGAGTCTTTAAATTCCACATATGATCTGGAACTCATCAGAACCTTCTCGATAACCACTCACCTTACTCTGATCTTCAATACACAACCAATACGCACCGAGCAACCCACGTTTCACCAGCACATGCCTATTTAAAGAGACAACCGAGCTACCCCTCAGCCCGAAATTGATACAACCCATGATCCTTCAATCCGATCATCAATAGCAGACTCCTTCACTTAGCTCAAAGCCATAGAACACATCGTCGGTAATCCATAGTACCATATCTTCATAGCTGCCCCGATCCAGTACTGCGAATCAACTGAATACTTCATAAGCTCAGGTAATACTGGTTGTAGAACACTCCAAGGACTCTGCCAAGAGCACACATAATTCTTGCGATAGTCAAGCAACCCCCCCTCCCCAAATATTCTGAAATAATAATATATGCATTCCACCGAATGGAAACCTCATACGAAGCACAAGATCCAAACTCATCACGCAAGAGATAACCCCCGGTTGTACTCAAATCAACAGCTTACCATGAAGCCACCATAATCACAACAACTAGGCCATCTGTCAGTCTTCCCAAGTCCGTTCTTACCAACCAGATACAAGAATCTGTTTTGTACCACAAATGAATGTCTAAAAGATCTAACATTATATCGACTCCTAAGACTAGACAACACATCGTGACGATAACCAAGCATCCATGGCTCTTTGTATTTCATCCGCAACATCACAAACCGTCGGCGTATAAATGATACCTAATGTGCAACATCATATATAAACGAATAGGAAGAATCCAAATTGCAGGTTTCAAGCTGAAACAAGGCCGCACGATAAGGAAAGAAATAAGGGAAATTTTCCTAAATGCCATATAGCCTCTCGAAGATAGGTATGGATGTTATCATACTGATCCACAAGACTTTACTAGACACTTGCTCATGACTTGTAGAACCTACGAACCTAGTGATCTGATACCAACTTATCACGACCCAAAATCCGTCTAGTCGTGATGGCACCTAACCCGACCCGCTAGGTAAGCCAAATGCAGTCCACACAATTCTACTAGAATTAATAAGAAGGCAATAAGTGAAATAACTGGTATTTATACAACTTCCCAAGGACTGGTAGTACAAGTCACGAGCGACTACAATTTAGATTGACAAAATCGATATGATAAATAAATACAATATATATTTGAATTATACGTAAACAGAACTCAAATCTAAAACTACCAAGGACAAATGGTAGTCATGCCCGGGCAACGGATAACTCTTCAATGCTAGGTCCTGCCAAACACATCAGCGTCAGCTCCAAGGTCAGCACGCAAGGTGCAGAAGTATAGTATGAGTACAACCGACCCCATGTACCCAGTATGTATCTTGACTAACCTCGGTGAAGTAGTGATGAGATTTTTAGTTAAAGGATACTCACTGATATAACATGTGCAGTAGTATAGCAATAGAAACAATAAAACATAACAGATAAGAGTACAAGAACGAATTTGCGAAGCAGTGCATAATTACTAGAAGAAATCACGGTCAATATTTCTCAATATCACAACCAATCTTTTCCTTAAAGCGATAACCATCACACTATGGCAGTAAATCCAACTTTCATAATGTGAGAGATGAACTCAAGATATCAAATCAAATGGTACGGAAACACCCTTCGTGCATTTATCTCATCCTCACCGAGCATACGTATAACAGTACCAACCAGGTGAAAGAAGGACTAATAACAGTAAAAACAAAGTGGGAGATACAATGATAACAGACTAGGTAGAAGGCATATAATTAATGACATCAACTAAGATAGAAAAACATAAATTTCACTAACATATAACAAACAAGAGGGAAAGCATAATCTTTATAAGCTAAACAAATAGAAGGCAAGAATAACTAACATGGTAGAAGACATAGATGTAGATATAACAAATAAGAGAGAAATCATGATCTTTATAAGGTAAACAAATAGATGGTAAGAATAACTAACATAGTAGAAGGCTTATACTAAAGTGCAACAAATGAGAAATGACATAGATGTAGATATGTCAAACAAGAAAGAAAGCATGATATTTATAGGTTAAACAAATAGAAGGCATGAATAATACAACAACAATTGAGGTAGATGGCAAAGACAGAACAACAACGACAAGTCACATAGAAAACACAAGTGCAACAGTAACAGCTCAAGATAAAGACATGAATGTATACATAAGAAAAAGATATCACAGTATAATGCATGTCTCTCGTCCTCGCCTGCACGGAAACACCCTACGTGCCATGAGCACACGATAGTATATAAAAAATGGCACGACATCACCCTTCATGCTTTTACTCTCATCCTCACACGATAATGTAAATGAAATGGCGACATCATCCTTCGTGCTTAACTCACATGGCACGACATCACCCTTCTTATTTTAAACTATTCCTCTCATGATAATGTATATGAAATAGCACAACATCACCCTTCGTGCTTTACACTTTTCCTCACCAATCACATGTATATCAATAACAAGCAATGTAGGAAGCATGAATAATATCAAAGAGAGTGATTAAGCGAATATTCCAAATGAACATAAATCACAACTTTCAAGCCAATAATAATTCAACAAACCTCAATAACTTCATTGTTCAAGTATCTCAAAAATTGATCTTCAACTCAAGTATAGAATCCAATAAAATAACGATCGTAGCGATATATTTGTGATTAAGTATAGTGATGACCGAATTTAGCACATTAATAGTTTCACAAAAATTCGTCAAATTTTATTCATGTTTTAATAAGCTAAGAGCCCGTTTGGACATAAGAATTTTTTTAATTTTTTTCAAAAAAAATTTACTTTTTTTCGAAATCAGTGTTTGACCATAAAATTTTCAATTTTCACTTGAAGATGAATTTTGAAATTTTTCAAAAATTTAAAAAACTCCAAAAAGCTGTTTTCAAAATTTTCACTCAAATCACTCACAAAAATTCAAAAATAACCCAAAATTATATTCATGTCCAAACACAACTCTAATTTTCAAATACCACTTTCACTTGGAAAAAGATTTCACTTTTTTTTGAAATTTTACAATTCTTATGTCCAAATGCCCACTAAATTATGGTTTCTTGCATTTAACTTCATATTCATATTAATCTAGAAGTCAAGTAAAACATGAAGCAAGAAGGTCACATATTCAACAAGGCACAAAATATCGTATAATCTACCCCCGAGCATGATTAACCCTGGTACATGCATATACGTTCGTCACCCCATATATGCATCACTCCCATATGTAGCAAACACTATCAATTAGTAGAAAATTTTTTCCAACAAAGTTAGGCAAGACACTTACCTTAAAACGGCAAAATTGATACACTAGAAGCGCCATCCCGCTCAAATCGACCTCCTAACGTCCTGGAACTAGCAAAAAACAACTTGAAATCATCAAATAATGCCACAGGAAGCAAACCCAAACGATAAAATCAAGTACTCAAAGTCAGCCAAAAAGTCAAATCCGAGCTTGCACCTCGGAAATCGACAAAACTTATAAAATCCGATAACTCATTCAATTATGAGCCCAACCATACTAATTTCATTCAATTCCAACTTCGAATCGATTTTCAAAACTCAAAACTTCACTTTAGGAAAGTTTAGACAAAACCCCCCAATTTCTCTTTTAAAATCATAAATCAAATGCCAAAAATGAATATAAATTCATGAAATATAATCAAAATTGAGTAGAAAAAACTTAGCCCAATTTATGTGATGAAAATCGCCTCCAAAATCGCCCAAATCCGAGCTCCATAGCTCAAAATATGATAAAATATGTGAAACCTTTGAAATATAGTACCTTATAAACACTGCCCAGGTATACTATTCGCGATCGCGAAGCACAAAATTCTCAACCTCGAAGAATCTCTACATGAACGCGGCCCCAGGCTCGTGATCGCGATGAACATACGCACAGACCAACGCGAATGCGGATACTCTAGCGCGAACGCGATGAAGAAATCATGAAGACCTGCCTAGCCTAGCTCTACACTGGATAAACGTATAATCACTTGCGCAAACGCTCAAGATCCAGCAACCTACACAAACACGGTCAAATATTTGCGAACGCGAAGACGAAGATACCCAGCTCCAGAATTACTCGATGCAATCGCGTTCCCTGCTTCGCAATCGCATTGCTATGCAGACACACCAACAACTAGCAATGCAAAAACCATCAGAAATGATCCGAACTACATCTGAAAACCACCCGAGCCCGTTGGAACCCCGTCCAAGCATACCAACAAGTTCCAAAACATAACGCGGACCCACTCAAGGCCTCAAATCACACATAACAACATCAAAATCACAAATCGCACCTCAAATATCCAAAATAGTGCCGAATCCTTCTAGAAATATCCAAATGAAAATTCGGGCATATGCCCAAATCCAAAATTACCATCCGGACCTAAAGGAACCATCAAAACTCTGATCCGGGGTCAAATACACAAAAGTCAAACTTGGTCAACTCTTCCAACTTAAAGCTTCTAACATGAGATTCATTCTTCCAAATAAATTCTAAATCACCTGAAAACTAAAGTTGACGATTCGCACAAGTCATAGTATATCATATGAAGCTACTCAAGACTTCAAACAACTGAACGAGATGAAAATGCTCAAAACGATCGGCTAGGTCATTACAGGAAAATACACATACGCGGTGCACCTCCCGTCGCCCCATGCGATGCGCTAGTTAGAAAGTTCAGAGAGCAGATTTTTTCCCACTCTGCATGAATTTTGCACTAGATGTTCCTCGATCCCCGAACGTGATCCCGACTTAATTTCTTGGGCTTCTACTCAGACTTCAAAGCTCCAAATCACTCATTTTAGCTCCAAACTTGCTTCTTCAACTGAAATCACATCCTACACAACATAACACACGTATTAAGTACAATATACTAACAATTAGGCTCAAATATAATCAAAGTGTAGTAATTAGAGTGAAAAATATAGTTAAAAATATGAGTTCCTAGCCTACCATTAATGGGAAACCCGACAAAAACCTCGTGCGCAAATATCAATAATAACAATGGCACGACAAAAACCTCATGCAAACACTCCGATAATCCTCTCAATAATTTCACGTGTGCCAAAGTCAAAATCAACACAACATATCAACTAGCACCACACGTGCTCATATGCCACAACATTGCCAAAAAAATAATACTAATATCACAATAACACACAGCCCACGACTTAACAGCAATGTATACAAGAGTCTCAACAACAACACAATGAAACAGAAATAACTCAACAATGAAAGATATTCCATAAAACAACAACTTCAGTTAAAACATGTTGATAGCTCTCAATAACTACAACTCCAATTAAATGCATAAGAATAAACTCAACAATGAAAGATATGACATGTAATAACAACCTCAATTAAATGCATATAAGAGTAAACTCGACAATGAAAGATAGAACATGTTATAACAACTACAATTATAATATATAAGAGTAAACTCGACAATGAAAGATAGAACATGTACTAACAACTTCAATTAAAGAATATAAGAGTAAACTCGACAATGAAAGATATAACACAATATGACAAACTCAATTGAATGCATATAAGAAACCTAAGAGCCTAAACCGGTCAATTTTCACATATAATTCAAATAGTTCAATTAAACCAAACCCTACGGGGTAGTTCCCCCACATAAAGTTAGGCGAGATACTTACCTCAACTAGGCCAAATCAACACTAAAAATAGCTTTTCCTTCAAATTTTTACCTCTGCTCGGCTCAAATCTAACCAAAATCGACTTAATAACATCAAATAGTGCAAGAGAAACTAATTTCAATAAATAAAGTTAAGATCTTTACACAATTTTTCAAAAGTCAACCCAGTCCTGCACGGTCAGAACTCGAGTCCAAGGGTAGATCTCGTCTACTCATAACATAAAGAGTCCATATATGTGTTTTGTTTTCAAGTCCGAGTCCAATTCAACTCTGAAATCTTAAATTTTTATTTTTCAAAACATAGACAAAATTCCCAAAATATTCTCTTCAAATTTTTTGGTTTAGATGTTAAATCTCATAAACAATCATGGTATGCAATCAAAAATGGATTAAAATACTTACCCAATAGTTTGGTATAAAAATCTCTCCACTAAATCGCCTCTCATCGAGTCTAGGGCTCAAAAAGTGATAAAATGAAGCTATGTCCCGAAATACAAAATTTATAACGAGGTGTAGGTATCACATTTTGCGACATGGGGTCCGCATTTGCGAACCCCGCAAATATGAAAAAGGATCGCAAAAGCGACCACTGACAGACTATGAGGAAGTCGCAAAATTGACATATAGTTCGCAAATGCAAACAAAAGCATTTCGCAAAAGCGACAAAAATGTCACAAATGTGAAAACTCCCCTGCCCAGGTGTCATCGCAAATGCAATCGGATGGTTCGAAAATACAAATTCCCTAGTCCCTAGCCCTCTTCGCAAAAGCGAGAAATATCTCGCAAATGCGACCAACCCCTTGCATATGCGAGAACCGAACACCAGTAAAATCAAAACTCTCTCAAATTCCATGAAACACGTCTGAAACTCACCCAAGCCCTCAAAGCTCCATACCAAATATCCACGCAAGTCTAAGAACATCATACGAACTCGCTCGTGTGATAAAAATACCAAGATAACATCCAGAACCACGAATCGAATATTAAAACACATGAAATTTCATAATGAACTCAAAAAGCACTAGAATCACAACCAAGCGTGTGATTCCTCTCAAACCAATTCGGAATGACGCTAAACTTTGCAGACAAGTTACAAATGACAAAACAGACCTATTCCAAGTCCCTAAACCGAAATCCGAACCCGATAGCAATAAATTCAAACCATGGTCAAACTTAAAAAAATTCTAAACCTTCAAATTGTCAAACTTTCAGCAAAATAAGATAAATCAACCTAGGACCTCCAAATCCAAATCCGGACATACGCTTAAATCCAAAATCACCCTCTGGACTTAACAGAACCATCAAAACTCCAATCCGAGATCAAATACGTAAAAGTCCAACTTGGTCAACTCTTCCAACTTAAATCTTCTAAAATGAGAATCATTCTTCCAAACAAATCCCGAAACGCTCGAAAATCGAAACCGACCATACACGCAAGTCATAATATATGATACGAAACTAATCAAGACCTTAAACCGCCGAACGAAACGCTAAAGCTCAAACGACTGGTCGGGTCGTTATAAGCAAAGCTGTTAAAGTGACCCATGTATGTGGGCCGGGTCAGGTATTGGGTAAAAAGATGTTGGAATTAAAATAGTTCATCTTCTAAATTCGTGTTTTAGTTATTTTTTTTAAAATTAATTTTTACCACATCATTAAAACTCATCGAAAAATATAAAATTAAAGTAAAGTGACTTTTGAAAGACAAAAAATAAATACTCTCCCCATTTCGAAAAGAATGAATCTATTTCCTTCTCAATCCATTTAAAGGACAACGCCCTCTTTCAAAATTTTGAAATAAATTTCTCAAATAATGCCTCTAAGGCTGATGCAAACTATTAGTTTGTTTGGCCAAGCTTCTCCAATCTGAGAAGCTAAAAAAGAGTTTTTTTTTTAAATTAAAGTGTTTGGCCAAGCTTTTGAAAGAAAAAAAAAGAGCTTTTGAGGAAAAACAGAATTAGTTTTGAAGAAGTAAAAAAAAATAGTTTCTCTTCGAAATCACTTTTTTGAAAAATACTTTTAAGAAAAATACACTTAGAAGTATTTTTTAAAAGTTTGGCCAAACACTAAGTGCTGCTCAAAAGTATTTTTCAAATTAATTAACCAAATACAAACTGAAAAAATACACTTAATTTTTGTAGTTTGGCCAAACATGCTATATATGTAAGATTGTTTTACAATGAAATACGATATTGTCGAAAAAATAGACCCGGGGACGGAAAACGAGCCTCTTGAGTATGGCGACTTTGATTAAAGAAACTTTAGCTGCTACCCTAACCATGTTATGTAAAACCAAATACAAAGACACTTTCTTTGGGGTATTACTATGGAAAAGAAAAAAAGTAAAAGAAATGTCACTTTGTTAGTTGGCAAAAGGTGATTAAGAGTAAGAAGGAAGGGGGTTCAGGCCTTTACAATGCTAGCGCTTCGTTGTAACTCAGTAGAGAAATGAAGGCCCGGAGTTTCTTCAATTGAAACAAAAATTGAGACGAAAGGGTTCTTATTGACAGTACAAAACACAAAAACAGAGAAATGAAGATGAAGAAGGAAACCCTAAAATTGTCAAAATCAACAGCAGCTTCTTCCGGAGCAGAGATGATAAATTGATAATGTTGTCGAAGGATGTGATGATGGACATCTTCTCAAGGCTACGGGCAAAGACATTGTGCATGTTAAGGTGCGTTTGCAAAGAATGGAGAAGCTTAATCTCTGACCCATTTTTCAAATTCCTTCACAGAGCATGCTCATCTCTTAAACCCAGTTTGGTTTTGCTCGAACAAAAATGCTGCAGTACCTCTACTGGCAGAGTAAGTATGTCAACAATAACAACAACTCAGTATAATCTCACTAGGAGGTATGAAAAAGTTAGTGTGTAAGCAGAACTTACGTCTGCCCTGAGTTAGAGAGGCTGTGTCCGATAGAGCCTCGGCTGTCTCATAAACTCTTTATTGGAATTGGAGGGCTCTCATTACTAGAGCAACCCACTTCTTATGTGATAGTTGATTTTGATGGGAATCATAATTTTGACTTTACATTCAATTTGGATAGTTATGTCTATTTCATACCTTCTAAATGGGAGTTGATTTACTTTTTTGGTTCCAAAGGCAAAGGGTTTTATGTATGTAACCCAAGTACTCAAGAATTGGTTAAATTACCCAATACTCCTACTAGTTCTGCTACTTTGGACGGTACTGCGTTTGGATATATAAAGGAGAGAAATGAGTATGTTTTGGTTAATAATTTCATTGTGTGTGAAGTCATGAGGTTGACTGATGATTGTTGTTTGAAAAATCATTCTTGGATGGTTTTTGATGAAAAATGCCCGTATATGCTAACTGCTAAGCTGGTGTGGCGTTGTGGTTGAAAATAATTTTCATTGGATACAGGGACAAGTATGATAGCATTGAAAAAATAATTTCATTTGATTTGGAAAAAGAGGACTTTGGTAGTTTGGTACAGTGGTGCTACCAAAGGGTACTTTTGATGATGACGGAATTTGGTCTTTGTCGGACTTGAAGGGGATGTTGTGGTTGTTTGGTTCACCTGAAGATATATCTACCATGGATATTTGGGTGTTGAAGGATTCAAAGAGTTATACGTGGGTTAAAGAGTACACTATTGACCTAGCTTGACTTGGGGTTTATCAATATTCTGGATCATAAGGAAGGGAAAATTCTAATGGATGTTGATTATGAGAGTCTTGAGTGGTATGATATGGACAACAAGAGCTTCACGAGAATAGACAAGGTAAGGTCAGTAAAATGGAGCTGGTCTGTACTTTACACTGATGTCTTCACCTGCTATTTATGGTTGTCTCGTCAGCCATACTGTTTCACCTTGTGCTTAGAGTAAAATAGTTAAATTTTTTTATTAACCAAATTAACAATGGTCTGTCATTTTACGGAGTTATCTTGTGGTCTTTGGGATGTATCTCAACTACTTTGGTTGAACTATTACATTTACAATGATGTAGAAGACATTCATGTTAGGATTAATTTATGATTATTGTTCTTATCGTGTTATGTCATGCCATTTGATGAGGGAATTCTAGTTAAACATGGACGGGATTAATTTACCCTCTTGCTTTATGTCATGAATTTTCTCATTGTTCTCCCCCGACTTAGCTCTTTTCTTTTTAAAGTAATAATGCTTATTAGCCTTAGATATTATATGAAGGTGAGCTTTGGAGCATGTGTAAAATTGTCTTGGTGTGATCAATAGGTCATAGGTTTAGTCGTGAAATTAGTCGTTGATACTTGTGTTAGGATAGATCCTTCTCTCACGCAGGATATTCGTGCACTGACTACCCTTTTTTAGGCTTTGATATCAAGCATTATGTTCTATTCTCAAGTAGTTCGGATGTCATAGAAATTGACACCTCAATGTTAACTAACATCATTGATCATTCCAGTATGAATATTGAATGCATCAATAAATGGACGAAGTGCTTATATAGTGGGTGAATAAATATTGAAGTTATTTCCATAATAAAATCTACTAAGATGAAAATAAGCTGCCGCTAATGAATGTACTCTCTCATTTTGATTGATTGATCGATCTTATATTTTTTCTTTGGTTGTTGACGTTGAGTATTGGTTCTAAAGTTGAGCAACATTAAGCAAGAAGAGTTTACTACTTTTATGGGAGGAGCTGATGAGACAGTGGGCAACTGAAAAATTCGAGAGGAGGAGTGAACAGGGAAAGAAGGCCCGAGCATTTGAGAGAATGAACAGGGAAAGAAGGCCCGAGCATTTGAGAAGGGTGGCCCCTTGCACTCTGTGGGTGCAAGGAGCATGGGGATTGCGAGGAGACTACTGGTAATTACTTAAAATATTTAAATTTATTTTTATCGAACTATATTTATATATTTTAATTTAGTTGACATGTTTTATTATATTTGTAGGGAAAAAAATATGAGAGGGAGATGACTCGTGATGAGTTCTTCATGGAGACTCACACCCGGAAGAAGAAGGTATCGACAGATCCAACTAGATGGGTCGAGGACCGGATGAAGACTACATATGTAAGTTTCATAACTACTATAACTTGAAATTAATTTTTATAATATTATATAGTTAATAATTTTCTATCTTCTAAATAAATGGTCGCTAGAAGACTAATGTGGATGAGTACACTCAGAGCTTGCCACCGAACGAGCAACGAGAGCGACCACCCCTTTCAGACAAAGAAGCGCAGAAGATATGGTTGGATGTTATCGGTGGTCCTAAAACGGGGATAGCATACGACCTTCCAGAGAGATAATTTCGGCGCTATAGGGCTGGATTGCAAGGTATAGGGACTTCCACCCAGGGCGAGGCAATTGATAGGTCGACTCTCTCGACTATGGAGAAGAAGATTACAAAGCTAACATCAAAGCTTAAAGAGACAAAGACTAGAGAATAAAAGAGAGATAAACAATTTGATACCTTCGAGTTCAGCTAGAAAAGAGGGACCAACAATTTAATGTCCTCTAAGGTCAGCTGGCCAATTTTCTTGCTAGTGGTGCTTTCCCGATTCCCCGGTTTCGTGGTGCTTTCCCGATTCCCCGGTTTCGTGATCCTTCCCCATATGCTAATCCTTCTCGTCGTAATCCTTCGAACCATGCCGACGATGAGACTTTTAGTAGTGGAGACGGAGTTGATGTAGTTCAAAACACTCATTGAATGATGTTTGAACTTTTAACTTGTGAAACATTTTGTTGTTGGGTATGATGTTTTGTTAATATAGTTTAGTGGATATGGAGATGATGTTTTGTTAATATAGTTTTAATAGTTGTTATTGTTGTTATTGGTTGAATGACAGCAATGTAATGCTGCCATTATAGGTGATTGGTTGTTGGCGGGTGGTGCGACTATAAAACAGTTGTATTATGCCAAAAACTTACTCAGAAAACCGATTGCCTACCGTTCGAAGTCGGTTGGAAATGTTTATTTGATTTTCCAGAAATTTAAATTTACCGATCGACTTCGGTTGTGATTTTTTATTTTAAATATTAAATATTTTAATAATATCGACCGACTCAGAAAACCGATCGCCTACCGTT
This sequence comes from Nicotiana tabacum, assembly GCF_000715075.1. Taxonomy (NCBI): domain Eukaryota; kingdom Viridiplantae; phylum Streptophyta; class Magnoliopsida; order Solanales; family Solanaceae; genus Nicotiana; species Nicotiana tabacum. The sequence continues at coordinate 28,966,512 of NC_134088.1, read as the reverse complement.
CTAAGTCGGTTGGAAATGTTCATTTGATTTCCTGAAAATTTAAATTTACCGATCGACTTCGGTCGAGCTTTTTTATTTTAAATATTAAATATTTTAATAATACCGACCGACTTCGGTCAGAATTGAACAATTCCAAAAAAATGGATAATTAAAATTACGATCGAAGTCGGTCACTAATTTAAAAATAATTAAAAATTATTTTCAAGAATACCGACCGAATTCGGTCGGTAAATTTATTGTGTCAGATAACTTGGTCAAAGTGTGTTGGCAATTACCGACCGACTTCGGTCGGAAATATCGACCGTTTGCGGTCACTCCCCATTAGCGATCATTGTTTTTTCGACTAATTGAAAATGATTGAAAATCAATCGGTTTTTGTTCGATTTAGGTCGGTTTTTCTGGACGTTTTTTGACTGTTTTCTAGTAGTGATATGAACAAAAGTGGATACAAGTCAGAATGGGAAGTGTAATGTGACTAATTAATTGCTGGGAAATCTCTTTTATCACCCTACTACAAAATTAAGGGAATCTTTGGCCGGAGTAGTGAGATCGAGCTGGATAGTTGAATTTAATCAAAGTTATGTTATTTCTGCAAATTGTTACGAACATGTACCAGAACCAATATATTGTAAATTTTGACTCAAGAGATAAAAATAAGTGAAAAATTATTGAGTACTATATTATGTATAGCGCATCTAAAACATGCACTATACCTTAACGACCAGTTACCTCGTTAAGATATAACACATGTAATATATGTGTTATACTTAGTATTTGCAGCCATAATAATTGATTGCATAACACATCAATTATATGCACTATGTATCTCCTCTCACTCCTCTGGTATGTTCTTTATTTCAAGAAAATCACATAAAACATGGTTTATAAGTTATCTTTTCAGTATAATTAACAATTTAACTTGAAAATTAACCCATGTAACTCTGTGAATTTTTATATATTTATGTATTTATGAATTTTTGACTTATTTTACTCTCTGGCAGAATCTGTATCAGGAATTAGTTTTCAATGCCATAGTCTACTTTATCTTCTAGGGAACATACTTATCGATAGTATAAAAAGTTAGGCTAATACTCTGTTTTTAGAACGTGAACGTCATCATTTGTTCTTTGAGAAAGTCATCATTTTTAATTGCCCAACACAAAAAGGTTTCCAAGTCACGCAATTCGACTATTAATGCATTAGAGAACAAACACAAAATGATAGTTCCAGTGTTCAACCAAAAACAACCCTTAAGTTTAGCCTCGATATGATTGGGGTATATATAGTGCATATAATTGATGTGTTATGCAATCAATCATTAGCTGCAAATACTGAGTATAGCTCATATATTACATACGTTATATTTTAACGGGGTAATTGACAATTAATGTATATCGCATGTTTTAGATGCGTTATACATAATATAATTTTCAGCACTCTTTTTTACCTATTTTTATTTTTTAAGTCAAAATTTATAATATTTTGGTTCCGGTCTCTTGCGAATATGTTGAAAAAGGGCACCCCTCTTCCTATTCTAATGTTTATGGCTCGGTGATGATATACGTGTTCTTTATTGTGACTAATATTGTTTGTGAACTAACTCATTTTTCATTAGAATTAATCACATTTGTAATTTATGTGGGACCAATTAAAACAAAATAACTAAAAGAAAAAGAATAAAGAAAAGATAATGTCAAGTGGTGCAATTGATTTTCACAAACACAGGCTTGGCAACCAACTTGATAACAAGATCTGCAACTTGTAAATGCAAATTGCAAAGAGATAACAATCTGATTGGTTGCAAGGGACAACGTCTTCTACTATAAATAGGAGCATCCGTTCTTCATTTCAAACACACCAATATCGAGAGAAGCCAAAGAAAGTTAGAGAGAATAATCCACGGATTATAATATATGAGATAAATATTGAGTGTGAGTAATATTGTAGTGAGATCTTTAAAATAAAGAGAATTTATTTCTTTCGAAGTTGTAGTAGTCTCTTGACACTATTAAATTATAATATTATAGTGGTATTATATTGTTCCGCTTGGTTATTGTATTTTACCCTGTTAAAAGATTTGGTGTCGTTGTTACTCTCTTGTATTATTATTATTTACCGTAGATATTATTCTTGGGCGAAATATTATTTTTTCCAACAACGTGGTGTAAGAGCCATGACAAATAATAGTTCGCTGTCATTTCAGTGTCCTCGTCTCACAAAAGATAATTATAAGAAATGGTGTCTACGTATGAAAGCCATTCTTGGCTCCCAGGATGTGTGGAAAATCGTAGACAGAGGGTATGCAAAACCCGATAATGAGAAAGCTCTGATTCAAAATGAAAAGGATATCTTGGCAAATACAAGAAAGAAGGATTGACAAGCTCTCATTCTCATCCACCAATGTTTGGATGATGCCATGTTTCAGAAGGTGGCAGATGCTACCACCTTAAAGGAAGCTTGGGAGATTTTATAAAATTCTCTCCAAGGAATTGACAAAGTAAGGAAGGTAAAATTTCAAACTCTAAGGGCTGATTTTGAAGTTTTAAAATGAAGGAATCCGAATGCATTTCAGATTATTGGTCAAAAATGAAGGCTATTGTGAATCAATTAAGAAGATACTGGGAGGACATAAAAGATGACCGTGTGGTAGAAAAGATCATTCACACTTTAACACCTAAATTTTACTTTGTGGTGTGTCATATTGAGGAGTCTAAAGATTTAGACTCTATAATGGTAGAGTAATTAGAGGGTTCTTTATAGGCCCATGAAGAAAAGATCAAGAGGAGACAAGAAGTGCCACTGGAGCAACTTCTTAAAACTCAGGCATCCTTTAAGGATTATAGAAGTGAAAAAAGCTATCGAGGGAATGGACGAGTAAGAGGCCGTTGACGTAATGGAAGAAGTAGAAGTAATGATAACAACTTCAATAATGAAGTTAAAATCCATCAAACATTTAGAGGTCGTGGTCGTGGACAAAGAGGAGGAAGATGACGTGGCTGCTATCATGAAAATAATGGACAAAGGTATGACAAATTAAAAATTAAGTGTTATAATTGTCATAAGTTTGGTCATTTTTCTTGCGAATGTCGTAGAAACGTTGAAGAGAAAGCTAACCTTGTTGACGACAAGAAAGAAGAAGATGTGTCAACATTGTTGCTGGAACTAAGAGAAGAAGATATGGATGATTGTAGCTCGTGGTATTTGGACAATGGACTAAGCAATCATACGTGTGGATGCAAAGAGAAGTTTGTAGAGATCAATAAAATGGTGAGAGGTAATATGTCCTTTGGAGATACTTCAAAGATTCAAATAGAAGGGATATGTACGATTCTAATATCCTATAAAAATGGTGGCCACACGTTAATTCAAGATGTTTATTATGTGCCAAAACTAAAAAGTAATATTTTGAGTTTGGGACAACTTCTTGAAAAGGGATATGACATCCACATGAAAAATATGCACCTTTGGCTTATACATTCAAGTTGAATTCTAATTGCTAAAGTGCATATGGAAAAGAATAGGTTATTTTCTCTGAATCTTAAGACAATTAATGCAAAATATTTGAAGGCTAATGTGCAAGATGAATGTGAGAAAAGAACTTGGTGCATGTGAAACCATCAATCAACAATCCAAATCAATTGTGTGAAGCTTGTATTCTTGGAAAACATGCAAGGAGGAGTTTTCCAAAGGAGGCCATGTCAAGATCAACCAAGCCGCTCCAGCTTGTTCACATTGATGTGTGTGGACCAATCAATCCACATTCCTTTGGTAAAAGTAAATACTTTATGCTCTTCATTGATGACTTTAGCAGAAACACTTGAGTTTATTTCTTGAACCAAAAATCTAAAGCTTTTGTTGTTTTTAAAAATTTTAAAGTACTTGTGGAAAAAGAAAGTGGCTATGAAACAAAAGGTTTAAGGTCCGATAGAAGAGGCAAATTCAGTTCAAAAGATTTTAATAATTTTTGTCAGTCTCATGGAATTTTTCTCCCTCTAACGATACCTTATTCACCCCAACAAAATAGAGTTGCAGAGAGAAAGAATCGAACGATTTTTAATGTGGATAGATGTATGTTAAAAGCTAAAAATATGCTCAAAGAACAGGTCTCCAACAAGGAATGTTAGAGATCAAACTCCTCAAGAAGCATGGAGTGGAAGAAAACCAAGTGTCAAGCATTTGAGAATCTTTGGGAGAATAGCCTATTATCATGTGCCACAACAAGGGAGAGCGAAGCTTGATGATCGAAGTATCAAGTAGGTGTTTGTTGGCTATGATACGAGTTCAAAAGGCTAGGAGTTATACAACCCAAGCATCAGCAAGGTGGTGGTAAGTTGTGATGTTGAATTTGATGAAGAATTGGTATGGAATTGGGAAGCTCAGGAAGAAACTTCATATGATTTTCTTCCATACTATGGTGATGAATAAGAACCAGAGACCATGGAATCTGTGCAGGATACAACTCCACTTCCTTTTCCAACCAATGTTGCATCTCCTTCTTCTCAAGAAAGTTCAAACGAACAACCACAAAGGACGAGGGGAATTCAAAAGCTCTATGAGGGCGCAAAAGAAGTTACTAATTTTGATTTTTTATATTGTCTTTTTGATGATAGTGAACCAATTAACTTTGTTGAAACTATTACATACAAAAGGTAGAGACAAGCCATGGAAGAGCGAATCGAATCAATAGAAAAGAACAACACTTGGGAGTTAACGACTCTTTCTTAGGTTCATCGAGCAATTGGAGTGAAATGGGTATACAAAATAAAGAAGAATGCTGATGGTGATGTGGAGAGATACAGGGCATGACTTGTGGCTAAAGGCTACAAGCAAAGGCAAGGCATTGACTATGAAGAAGTCTATGCACTTGTTGCCCGCATGGAGACGATTCGTTTGTTGATCTCTTTGGCGGCACAAATAAAGTGAAAGATCCATCAACTAGACATAAAGTAAGCCTTCTTAAGTGGCTATCTTGAATAAGAAGTCTATGTTGAACAACCTTTGGGATTTGTGGTAAAGAACTATGAAGATAAAGTGTTGAGGTTGAAGAAAGCTTTATGTAATGACCCGACCGGTCGTCTTGAATATTACGGCCTCGTTCCCCCATTTACTGCTCTATTTTTGCTTTATAGATGTATTATGACCTATCAAATTAGTTAGTTAGGGTTCGGAGAGATTTCGGAATGAGTCGAGACATTTAGTCTCATAATGGAAAGTTAAGTTGAAAAAGTCGACTGAATGTTGATTTATGTGTAAACGACCTTGGATTTGAATTCTGATGATTCTAGTAGCTCCGTATGGTGATTTCGGACTTAGAAGAGTGTCCGGAAAATTATTTGGAGGTACGTAGTGAAATTAGGCTTGAAATGGCTAAAGTCGAATTTTTGAGAAATTTGACCGGGCGGTTGACTTTTTGATATCGGGGTCGAAATTCAATTCTAAAAATTGAAATATCTTCGTTATGTCATTTATAAATTGTGTGCAAAATTTGAAGTCATTCCGGATTGATTTGATGTGTTTCGGCACAAGATATGAAATTTAAAAATTCGAATTTCATAGATTTTGATTTGAGGTACGATTCATCGTTTTGATGTTGTTAGGTGTGATTTGAGGCCTCGAGTAGGTTCATATTATGTTATGGGACTTGTTGGTATTTTCGGACGGGGTCCCAAGGTTCTCGGGCATGTTTCAGATTGATTTCAGATCATTTTTTCTTTATGTCGTTATTGATGGTTGCTGCTGGTTCTAGTGTGACCGCACCTGCGGCTGGTTTGCGCAGGTGCGATGGTAGCAAAAGCGACAATGCAGTAGAAGAAGTGAGGAAGTGCTGGATGGGGAGGCATCGTAGAAGCGGAAATTTGGGGTGCATATGCGCGTCCGCAGAAGCGCAAGACTAGCCGTAAAAGCGGCGTGTGGCGCAGAAGCGGGAGCTGGTTGGAGCACCTACGCTTGCGCAGAGGCGAAAAATGTCCGCAGGTTCGGAAGGGCCAGTCTCCATGGGCTGCGCAGGGGCGAGAGTTTCCCGCAAAAGTGAAGGTCGTAGATGCGACCTCTTGTCTGCAGTAGCAGAATGACTGGACAGAAGATAAAATCGTGGGTTTTGGTTTCTTTCTTTATTTTCGGATTTTGGAGCTCGGTTTGGGCAATGTTGGAGAGGAAATTTTCCACACAACTTGGGGTAAGTGTTATTGACTCCCTTGTGATTATATTTCAAGAATTAATCTTCGTCTTTTAGTGTAAGATTATCGAATCTTCAAGAGAAATCGAAGAAAATTTCTATAATTTCATAAAATAAATTTTCGAATTTTGAATACCGATTCGGAGTCGGATTTGAGTGAAATTAGCATGGTTGAACTCGTAATTGAATGGTTTTCATATTTTGTGAGTTTCGCCGAGTTTCAAAATGTTGGCCCCACGGGGGATATTTGAGTTAAATTTCGAATTTTGTTGGAAAATTAGTATTTTAATATGGAATTAATTCAAATGATTTGTATTGAGTGAATCAAACTATTGTGACTATTTTTGAATTATTTGGCATGGAATTGAGGAGATATAAAGGTGTTCAAAAGTTGATAAGCGCAAAATATAATTTTTGGAGTATTGTTTAGCTTGCTTGACATTGGATTCGTCTTGTTTGAGGTAAGTAACATTTCTAAACTTTGTTCTGAGGGTATGAATCCCCGAATTTGGTGTTATATAAATTGTTTGGAGGTGATGAAAACGATATGTGACGAGCGTGTGGATGTGCACCATATACATTGTTACTTGAATAAATCCTGTGAAGTTGAAATATTTTAAAAATTATGTTATTATCTGAACATGTTCCACATGTTAGAGAAATTGTGCTGAGGCTCTTATTAAAGATCATGTTTAGGCTACGTGCCGATATTTTGGGACCCATGGGGGTCGTGTTGTTGTTGAAATAATTGTTTTAAAAATGTACATTTCATACTCAGTCATATTCGTCTATTGAGAGGATATTTATTGGATCGAGTTGCGCGCCGTAGCATGCCATATTGGCTTTATATATATATATATACACTATTATTATATGAAACGGGGCTGCCCTCTTGCAACAGGCCTTATAGGCTTTATCATTATACGGATCGGGGCTGCCCGCCTGTAGCAGGCCATATCAACTTTATAACTATATGGATCGGGACTGCCTGCCTGCAATAGGCGATATCGACTTTATATTACGCTTGGGCTGAAGGAGCTCCTCCAGAGTTTGTACACACCCCAATGAGCGTAGATGATTATATATATATTCGGGATGCACTTCCCAAGGCATGGACTTGCCTTACTTATTTATATTGTGATGAATTTACATGGACATGGATTTTGTCCGTATTATTTACATTTGGGGATAATTTTTTCAGGGCTGGATTGGCCTTATACGGTACTGAGTGACTGACTATTAATCGATGTGTATATACAGGATGGAATATCCCTGGGCCGAATTGGCCATAAACAATACCGAGTGACCGAATGATTTGTGACCAATATTACATGAGGTCTTTCCATTGAGATGTCATATTCCTCATATCATACAGTATTGATCTATTTCACTTGTATTGAGTTTAACTGTTGAACTTGAAAGCATGCCTACATTTTTGTACCATTAGTTATAATGGACTGTACTTGCGGAGCTCGTCACTACTTTCAGCCTAGATGTTAGTCTTGTTACTTATTGGGTTGGTTGTACTCATACTACACTCTGCACCTCGTGTGCATATCCAGGTGCTCCCGGATACGTCGGCTGCTAAATTTCGGAGTTACTTTTGTTGGGGACCATCAATGTAGCTGCTTGACGTCCGCTGACTTGATTCCCTTCCTGTTTAATTATTGTAATGTTCTATATTTTCAGACAATGATTTTATCAGTGAGATCTTGTATTCATTTAGATGCTCATGTACTCAGTGACACCGGGTTTTGGGAATGTATTTTTATGTCAGTAATTGTGAATTGTTTTATGAAAATCAATATTATGTTTTCAGACGTCATGGAAATTGCGGTTGATTGAGGTTCTCTACTTGACTAGTATTGAGATAGGCGCTATTATGACAAGTGAGATTTTGGGTCGTGACACTTTATATGGATTGAAGCAAGCTCCACAACATGGAATAGTTGCATCGACAAGTATTTTCAATAGAATGGGTTTACTCGTTGTCTCCATTAATATGCTCTTTAACTTAAAGTTCATACTAATGGAAATATCTTAATGGGCTGTCTTTATGTTGATGATCTTACTTTTACGGGTAATAACTCAAGCTTGTTTGAAGCTTTCAAATATATGTCCCGTAAGTTCGAGATGACGGATGTAGGGCTCATGTCCTACTACTTGGGCCTAGAAGTGAAGCAGATGGAGGATGAAATGTTTATCTCTCTAGAAAGCTATACAAAAGAGATATTGAAGAAGTTCAATATGATCGATTGCAATCCGATGAACACACCGATGGAGAGTACGACAAAATTGTCCAAGTTTGATGAAGGAAAAATAGTGGATCCCACATTTTTTAAAAGTCTTGTGGGAAATTTGAGGTACTTGATTTGTACCAGGACAAACATATTCCTTACAGTTGGAGTAGTAAGCCACTTTATGGAAACTCCTACCTCCACTCATTTGAAAGTCACTAGAAGAATTCTTCGCTATCTAAATAAGGTACAATTGACTTTGGGATATTTTACTCTTCTACTAGTGATTTCAACTTTATGGGATTTTGTGATAGTGATTATGCGGGAGATATTGATGATAGAAAAAGCACAATCGGTTTTGTGTTTTTCTTGGGTGATTCTGTTATTTCTTGGAGTTCAAAGAAACAGTCCATAGTTACTCTCTCGACTTGTGAAGCTGAATATATAGCAACAACATCATGTATATATCATGCTATTTGGTTGAGAAGATTGTTGAAGGTGCTCAATTTGCCACAAATTGAAGCTACATAGATTTGTATTGATAACAAATCCACACAGGCACTCGCGAAGAATCCAATATATCATGATCAAAGTGGGCATAGAGATACAATGTATCACTTCATCAGAGAATACCTTGCTAAGAAGGAAGTCGAACTCAAATATGTGAATTCTCATGATCAAACTGCGGATATCTTTTCAAAGCCTCTCAAGTTTGAAGATTTTCAGAGATTGAGATCAAGACCTGTAATGAAGAAGAAAAATCAAAATTAAGGGAGAGATTTGTGGGACTAATTAAAATAAAAAGAACTAAAAGAAAAATAATATAGAAACGATAATGTCAAGTGGTGCAATTGGTTTACACAAACACAGACTTGGCAACCAACTTGGTAACAAGATCTGAAACTTATAAATGCAAATTGCAAAGAGAAAACAATTTGATTGGTTGCAAGGGACAACAACTTCTACTATAAATAGGAGCATCCGTTCTTCATTTCACACACCAAAATTGAGAGAATCCAGAGAGAGTTAGAGAGAGAAATCTACGGATTGTAGTCTGTGAGATATTGTAGTGAGGTCTTTAAAATAAAGAGCATTTATTTCTTTTGAAATTGTAGTAGTATTTTGACACTATCAAATTTTAATGGTATTATATTGCTCAGCTCGGGTATTGTATTTTACCTCGTTAAAAGATTTGGTATCGTTGTTACTTTTTTGTGCTATTGTTATTTACCGTGGATATTATTCTTGAGGATACTATTTTTCCCAACAATTGATACGGATAGGGAAATAATGTTCGTCTACGCATTTCGTTATAATGTTCGTCCGAATGAATCCTTGAAGCTTTTGGTTCAAGCAATTACTACTATTAACAACCTGAGCGAGCAAGATACTCACATGAGAAGTCAATACCATTAACTCTTGACAATTACTACGATATTCAGCTGCAGATCTAGAGCGTAACATGATGGATCCCGGCATGCAATCCAATAGCTTTTGCCGAGTCCTTGTCTATGTATAAAAATTTTATTAAATATTAGCAGTAATAAATATTTGAACCTAGTTAATAAATGGGTTATAAACCCAGTTATTAACTTGAGATCATTATAGAAACCCTTAAAATTAAAATACTGGATCCGCCACTGACTATATTGAAGTATTACAGTATCATGACTTGTTCTCTCAAGAAGTAATGCTACAGTAGAAGAAACACCTTTCATGAAGTTAGTGTTTGGGGTAATTTTAACATTGCCCCTTTTCTGTTGTGAATGTAAAGGGTTATTTTGAAATTTAATCGTGGAAACCATTATATATTCGTTTTTTTGTCTTCTCTGTGGGTTTAGTTGTTTACCCAAAAAACGGATAGAGTTAAATTTATACGTAGTTATAAGGATATGTGGTATAAGTTGGTTCAAATCGGAAACGTAAGTAGAAATATATCGAATATTGACTGTATAAAAGAATAAAATATAAACCAAATCGAGTACAAAATGATTTATAAACAAGCAAGATGAACCAATGTCCAAGCTCAAAAAAGGATAATCTCAACTATATATCAATGTAATAATCTTTAGAATGTGAGTGTATCAATGTTTTCTTCTCTGGATGTTGAATTTGCCCTCTACAGAAATAATATCCACTCTTCATATAGTGGAAGAATCATACTTTGGATATAATAAAAAAATACATAGTGGGGATCCCATAATAGATTAGTTGATAAGCTTTTCCTTAATTTCTGCCGACATTCTCTCCCTGGTGCGGCTACAACGGCTCTTTATCTCTTAGCTCGATCTTGGTCGGTCTCGGTATTGGTCGATATCTAAATCTCGAGCTCGGTATTGATCGGTCCCTAAATCTTAAGCTCGATAACCTGGCATCAAATCTCGTCTCGACATCATGGTGAAGACCCTCGATCCATCATGTTCCAATCTCGACTAATTACACGAAGGGCAAACCCGGTTTTGACCATATATAGATAGTCACCTCGTTTCTCGGGAAGAATGTAGCGAGAAATGACATAATTTCCCCTCGTTTCTCGTCTCGACATGTTTGAATCAACCTCGACCATGACGTACGTGATAAATGTGCCGTCGAGTCAGTTACCAAGGCATTAAATGTGCGTCACATGATGGTCGGCCACTGCTGATTTTGAACCGTCATCGCCAAACCTATAAACTGCCCCCCTTCTTCATTATTTTAAACCGTTTACTTTCAACTCTTCTCATTCTATTCTTCACAGTTCTTCGTCTTCTCCAAAACTTATCTATTTCAAGGTTCTGAAAAGTTCTTTGTTTGTTCTTCATCGAACACCGAAATATTTCAATTTCCCGTCTTCTTTGTTCTTTGAAAACCTAGATGGCCAAGATATCTAAAACCGTTCCTCAGAAAGAGGTTGCTTCCTCATCTCGGTCTGTCGATGTTAAAACGGTGGTGGAGCCATGCCTTGAAGAACTCATTCCAGGGGGTGCATTATTGATTCTGATTTTAAAGTTGACAAACTCTCTTCGGTTGCCGGTCGATGCGAGCCGGTATCGAGATACATCTGCTCGATACCAAAAAATCTCCTCGAAACGGTGAAGAAAGACTATAATTGGGTAAATAAAGAGGTCGTGATACTGACACCGGAGGAATCGATCACTTACTTACGTAGAGGGGTATCAGAGTGTTTACACTTACCCTTTCATGCTGAGTCCCCTCGATCCAGTCATCATCGACTTTTGCAAGAAATACCAGGTGACTTCGGCCAAATTCATCCTTCTTTCTGGAGGATCATGATCTTGATCCGTTTTTTGTGTGAGCAAAATCGATGATCTTCCCGTCACCCTCGGTCACCTTATAAGATTGTACAACCCTCGACTTTATCGAGGCAGGATGATAAAGCTTCAACGTTGTGTCACCAAGGTGTTCACCTTGAGTATAGATGAAGACAAGGATCGGGGCTGGATGAGCCAATTTGTTTGAGTGAAGACCTCGGACCTGATACCAGTTGAGAGCATACCGTTTCCTGAGAAATAGAACATGAAACGTGAGTACGGTCCCGTTTTAAATTTTTGTTTGTTGTTTTGCTTCTTCATCCTTTCTTATTAGTATCTTTCTTGATGCAGCCATTGCTTGGATGCCAGGAGGGATTCCCCACCTCGAGAACTGGGTCAAAAACCTAGTCTCGACGTCATCATTTGTCGAGCGCTCATGGCGCCATTTGTCGAAGGGTCGATGGGAAGCTCGTACTCATGGTAAGCTTTTATTTTGGCTGATCGATCTGTTCTAGTATTTTTTTCGCGCATAAGTTTTTCACACTTACATTTCTTTGTAGGTCTCGGAAAAGATGCGGTTATGAGACCCCCATCAGGTGATGAAAAAATTCTACTGCCTATCCCAAAATCGGAGAAGGCGTTTAAGAGAAAAAGGGTCTTAGACTTCGAGGGTTAGAAACCCAAAAAGAGAGTGGCTCGAAAATCCAAGGTGAACATAATCCCTTTGACTATGGAGTCGGTCCTGAGTCTAAGTGATGAATAAGAAGAAGAAGAAGAAGAAGAAGAAGAAGAAGAAGAAGATTCCGGACTGTTGGCTCATGCCCGGGCTAGCACCGATACGCAGAATACTTCTGTATCGGTGGGTGTTGATACCGCTCCGACCAAGCTTGAGGAGGTCAGGGAGGGGACTTCGACCCAAGTTCCCTAACCTTTGGATACCGAGGATCTTTTACCTCGGGGTAAAGATATCGTCGAAGAGGCGGCGAATGCCGGTGCGCAAACTGAGCTTGGGGCTCCCAAAGACGGTGGCGGTGCCCCAAAAGACCTACTCGGGGTGATAGAGATCGGAGATTCCCCCTCTTTACCTTCTTTCTCCCAATCGATGATACGTGACGCTCAAGCTGTGGGAACTTTTCACAGGGACAAAGCTCATGGAGGGGAGGATCCTTTCCATGGTTATTTTATTGATGTAGAAGACATCACCAGTCCGGGTGTCTCGGAGACTCCGTAAAAGAGCTCGAGTGAGGTGGGAATGCCTTGCCTTTTTAACAAGTCCCAACAAGCCCTAAACCGGGTAAGTTCATATTTTCTTTGTTGACTTTCATACTTGTGTTTTCCTTTCCTTGCATAATCCCTTCTTATTTTCGTAGGCTTCTGCGCTTCATCACGAGGCATTTCTTCAATCCCGAGGGGAGATGAGCCGGTACGAGGCCAAAGTTCGAAGGCTAACCGAGGAGAGGGATGCCTTAAAGCTTCTCGGTGTGCAGAGAGAAGGAGAAGTAAAAAGACTTCAGGCTGAGTTGGAAGTTTCCCGAAAAGAACAAAATGAGCTAGAGCAGGTACAAAGAATCTTTGGTTTTAATGATATGGACTTGGAATTGATGGCTAATAACTCGGTCCCGCAGGTCGAGCAAAAGTTCTAAGTGATCTGGCAGCTTCGTACTGAAGTGGATGTAGTGGAATCGGAGGCTGAGGAGTGGAAGAAGAACATGGAACGCCTCGACTCAGAGAAAGAGACTGCCCGAACACAGTTAGCTTCGCTGAGGTCCAACTCCGAAGCTTAAAAGAGAAAACCTTGGTGCAAGCCAAGAATATGGAGGAGTTCTAGTCTCGGTTGGAATGACTTCTGATCGAGAGAGACTGGCCTCAAAATTAGCAGCGGCTAAATCGGAGGCCGAAATAGCCATGGCTAATGCTGATGCAATGGTGGCTGCTTATCGGTCCGACACTGAAGCTGCTCAGGTTCGAGCAAAAGAGGATGCCGAGGCTTCTCAAGCTCGATAAAATTGGGTTGCTGAGCATGCTAAATGCCAATCTCAGAGGGATACTCTAGAGGAGATCCATGCTCGTGGCTTCGATCTTACAGTTGAGATAAAAAAATGCAAAAGTGCTTGAAGCCTAAGCCAAAGTGTTGGCCTTTCCCAATGATGATGATTTTGGGAGTATGAGATCAAACGGTTCATCATTTTGACATTCCTACATCGACATACAAAAGGTTTGGTGAAGTCGTGCAAATATGAAATTGTCGGCGTATCATAATTTAATGGTGATTTCGTAATATTTTCTGAAAACATCCTTAAGGCATTAAATTTTAAATTATGGATATATTTTTGGTTTTGAAGTTTAGTTTTCAAGAAATCTAACGGTTAATGATTTCTACGTTCCTACATTAAGATACAAAGTTTTTGGTCAAGTCATGCAAATCGAAAATTGTCGGCATGTCAGGATTTAATATTGATTTTGAAATATAATGTTATATTATCCTTAAGGAATTAATTTTTACATTTTGGATATGTTTTAGAATTGGATGTTTGGTTTCCAAAAAATCAAACACTTCATGATTTTGACGTTTCTACACCAAGATATGAATTTTTTTTGGTGAGACTGCGCAAATCTGAAATTTTCAAAGTGGTAGTGTCACGACCGAATTCCCACTAAAGACCGTGATGGCGCCCAATGTCGCTGCTAGGCAAGACAACAGTGAACTATTCATTTAATTATTCATTTTAAATAAGAAACAACAATAAGTGACCATAATAATATAAGGCATAAAATAAACACAAGAGTGAAGTAGTGAAATTAATACAAAAAGAAACCATGAGTATCTACTAGAAATTTCCCAAAACCCTGTGTCACAAGTGTACGAGCATCTATTAGAATATATAAAACTCCCCACATCTATTGTCTGAAGCAGAATAAACAAAAATAACAAATAAAATAAGAGGAGGCTTGGATGCTGCAGAATAGAGCATGGAAAACAACTCACCACTAGGCCTCCGGGTAATGCAGATGCGCACTTGGACGAACACTAGATGTACCTTCCTCAGAACCTGCACAATTCATACATAAGTGTAGCATGATTACGTAAACAACGTGTGCCCAGTAAGTATCTAGTCTAATCTCGAATAAGTAGTGATGAGGGGTCGACATCGACGCTTACTAGTGGTCAATATACATAAAGTGTAAGAACTATAAATAGGCATGAAATATAACAGTAACAATGGAATAAGAGGTAGTAAATAAGTGATTCTTTAATAAAAATAACAAGTTAAAAGTCCCCAAATATCACATGCTTATTTCGACAAGTAAGGGCCAACAAGAAATTATAATTTCTCAAGTCATGAAGGATATACCGAGTATAATGTGACCCCTAGCGACAACACGCACTAGTTATGCCGAGGTCAAATAATCCGATCCATAACAATCATGTACATACACTACCGAGGTCGTACGGCCCAATCCATTGATGCATCTCATTATATATAAATATTGCGAGGCGTTCGGCCCAATCCATAGGAATAGGAAAACTCTCCGGACTACGAAATATGTGTTTACAACCCCAAGGTAAGACCATAAAGGAACATAAATGTTCCATCAATATTTATACTTTCTGCCACATCTCTATGTAATGAAGCTCGGTCTAGCATAATCTCTAATCAAGTTTTACTTATAAATACAAGCAATTAAACTAACTACCTGAGTTCAAATAGTGCGAGTATTGCATTATAAAGTCCTATGTCTACCCGAAAATAACATGACTTTTAGCTACGTACGGATTCTCGTCACATCATGCGCACCTATCACCCACAATTTTTTAGCAAATAACAATTTAAACACCTATGGGGTTAATTTCCTCTTACAAGGTTATGCAAGAGACTTGCCTTGTTTCCAAGTCCACTTCTCAGTCCACAAATCACACTAAAAAGCATCAAGTCGGTGCCGAACAATCCGAAACTAGCCAAAGGTTGTACAAACTAATCAGTATTTTCTCAAAAATTTATAATTTAACTATTAGAGTAATTACCTAACCCAATTTGGAAGATTCCTAAAATTTCGGATATTTTCAAAAATAAATGTTACCCATAACCTCACGAACACAAATATATAATTTCTACTTAATTCCATAATCATTTTCGTGGTCCAATCTCATTTGTATCAAAACCTAGGCGTTTTTCAACAAAATCCTATAATTTTAAATATTTACATGTTAAAATCTACCCACAATCCATGCATTAAACTCACATACAATAGTAATTATTTACCTTAAAATACTAGGTGAATAATCCCTCTCCAAGAGCTCCAAAATCAGCTGCACCAAAGTGAAATGAGAGAAAATGAGCCTAAGTCCCGATTTAAATCATATTTCAGCCCATTGGTCCCTTCTTCGCGATCGCGAAGGCAAAAATACCGAGGCTCGGAAAAAGTCCCTTCGTGAACACGACCGGATCTTCGCGATCGCGAAGGCTATCCCAGCCCAGGCTTCGTGAACGCGACCTGTCATTCGCGAACGCGTAGTGAAACGACCCACTGACTACACGCCCTCTAATCCTTCTACGCAAACGCAAACGTACTGCCGCGAACACGAAGGCCACTTGTCTTCGACCTTAGCAAATGCGATCAAGTACTTGTGAAGGTGAAGAACAAAATGCCCTTCCCCCAATTCCTTCATCACGAATGCGACCCCATCTCCGAGTTCGCGAAAAAGGAAACCAGAACCAGCATTTTTGCAATTTCTGACTTAGCTTCGGGTGGTCCGAAACACACTCGATCCACCCAGGACCCCGTCCAAAAGTACCGACAAGTACACAAACATAATACGGACCTGCGCAAAGCTTCAAAAGACATAAAACAACATCGAAACTAAGACTCTCACCCCAAAATTAAATTGATCAACTTAAGAACTTCAAATTTCTTCAACTAGCTTCGAACACGTCGAATCATACTTAGACAACTCGTAATGACGCCAAATTTTGCGTACAAGTCATAAATCACCCGACGGAGCTATTCCCAGGCTTAGAATCCCAAACAGACCTCGATAACACCAATATCTACTCAAACCAAAATTAAAGAACTTGAAAACCTTCAATGCGCCAACTTTGAACATTAGGCAACAAAACGCTTCCGGTTCACCCGAAACTTGTGAACTAAGGGCTTCTATCGAAATGATGGAAAGATGCACACCATGCGACCAAATAATCTCCTGAATGTAAATCTAGGCCAATATTTCTGAATAGTATGTAGTCACCACCGGAATAAAGTGTGCCGAAATAGTCAGCCGGTCAACAATGACCCAAATGGCATCAAACTTCCTTAACGTCTGCGACAACCCAATTACTGAAGTCCATAGTGATGCACTCCTATTTACACTCTGATATAACCATGTGCTGAAGTAGGACACCTAGCCTCTGGTTCTCATACTTAATATGCTGGAAATTTAGACATCTTGCAAAATACTCAACTATGTCCTTCTGCAACCGCCTCCACCAATAATGCTACCTTAGGTCTCGATATATCTTCGTAGCACCTGGATGAATAGAATACCGAAAACTGTGTGCCTCCTCTAGAATCTTCTCCCTCATTCCATCAATATTAGCAACACATAGGCGACCCTAGATTTGCAGAACACCATCCTCACCGATAATAACCTCCTTGGCACCACCCTATAGTATTGTCTCTATAAGAATCAACAAGTGCGGATCATCATACTAACGAGCCCTAATCCGCTCAAATAATGAAGATTGAGCCACAACACATGCAAGATCTCGACTCGGCTCTGAAATATCCAACCTCACAAATTTTTGGGCTAAGGATTGCATGTCCAAAGCCAATCGCCTATACTCTGTTGAAAATAATTCCAAACTAATCATACTCTTTGCCTTTCTTCTCCAAACATACGCAACCACATTTGCCTTGCCCGAGTGGTAAAGGATGGTAATATCATAATCCTTCAGTAACTCACACCACCTGCGCTGCCTCAAATTAAGTTCCCTCTTCTTAAACAAATCTTGTAACCTATGATGATCAGTGTAACCCTCACGAGACACCTCATAAAGATAATGCCTCCAGATCTTGAAAGCATGAACTATCACGGACAACTCCAATTCATATACGAAGTAATTCTTCTCGTGGGCCTTTAGGTGACGTGAAGCTTATGCAATAACTCGCCCCTCTTGTATAATAACAACCCAGGTCAACATGTGAAGTGTCCCTATACACAATATATATCCCTGAATCGGAAGGCAACACTAACACCGGTGCTATAGTCAATGCGGTCTTGAGCTTCTGAAATCCCGCCTCATGGTCATCGAACCATCTAAATGGAGCACCCTTCTAGGTCAATCTAGTCAAAGGTGCTGCAATAGATGAGAAGCTCTCCCCAAAGTGATGATAAAAACCTGCTAATCCCAAGAAGCTCCTGATCACGATTGCTGTGGTAGGACGAGGCCAACTCTAGACTACCTCGA
The DNA here is from genome assembly GCF_000715075.1 of Nicotiana tabacum. Classification (NCBI taxonomy): domain Eukaryota; kingdom Viridiplantae; phylum Streptophyta; class Magnoliopsida; order Solanales; family Solanaceae; genus Nicotiana; species Nicotiana tabacum. The sequence goes on along the minus strand of NC_134088.1, from coordinate 28,948,385 downwards.
TCTTCCTGGGACCTAACTTGGTACCCTCACCTAATACAACATGTCCCAATAATTCAACAGAATCTAAATAGAACTCGCATTTGGAGAACTTAGCATATAGCTTATGTTCCCGCAAGGTCTGAAGCACAACTCTCAAAGGCTGCTCATGCTCCTCGATAGTATATTAAAATGTCCTCAATGAAGACAATCACAAATGAGTCATGATATGGCCTGAACACCCGGATTATCAAATCCATAAACACTGTCGGGGTGTTGGTCAAGCCGAAGGACATCACTAGAAACTCATAGTGCCCATATCTAGTCCGGAAAGCCATTTTCAGAACATTCGAAGCACGAATCTTTAGCTAATGATACCTAGATATCAAGTCGATCTTAGAGAACACCTTGGAATCCTACAACTGGTCAAATAAATCATCAATGCGGGGCCAAGTACTTATTCTTAATGGTAACCTTGTTCAATTGGTAGTAATCAATGCACATTTGCGTACTCACCTCCTTCTTCTTTACAAATTGTCACGACCCAGCCTAAGGTCGTGATGGATAACCGATGCTAAGTGTTGATCATCACAAAACTTGTTGATAATCTATTAATCATAAATATAAATGGATAAACTGAACAAGCATAAGCATAGCTGATAAGAACTGTACAATCTTGAAAGATGACAAGGCTAACACAAGCTGACATATAAAAACATACTAACAGCACATGTGCATATCTACAGAGTGTTGAACTAAAAATGTACTAGACAGAATAGGGCCCCATCATACCCAAACTAGCTGATAGTACACATACCAAAAGATAAGTTACTCCAGGAGTAAGCGGAGTGACTCCAATAGGTAAATATATAATCAACAGGCACGTCTGGTGTTATGAGCTATCTCCCCCAGCATATAATTAATAGGCCTCGCTGGTGTTATGGGTTATCTCCCCCAGTATATAACCAATAGGCCCCACTGGTGTTATGGGCTTTATTCCCCAAGCATAATCAATGTATGCATGTATGAGGCGTAATATATGTGGCAACAACATATGGATCCAAGAGATCATGAAAGAAACCATAAACGAAATCACAAATGTAATCTGACGCTCGTCGTCCATAGGTTGGAGGAAGGATCCTATCTACATTTTAGGGATAAATTGATTATGAACATGAGATACTATGGTTAATTAACTCATTAGGATCCCTCTATAATTAATTTAGAACAAGGAACTCAAGATTTGTCCAACTCTTCGAACTTCCAAAACTTTCGGCAGAGTTTCATTTAAAACTGGATGATCCCCAAAAACAACAGCAAGCACCACAATATACACATGAATGTATACCCATCCAAGATGTTAATATCAAACTAAAGGAGATCCAGTTAACCACAATAATGTCAAACGATCGACAAAACTGAATTGTGAATGTGATGTCGACTCATAGTGGCTAACTTGTGGCATGAATGTCTAAATATTATTTGGGAATAATCTATGCATCAACACATGAAAACGAAGCTTATATAATATTCAATTAAGCTATTAGGATCATATTGGGGTTATGTATACATAAAAACATCAAAGGAATGGAACAAACAGAATTCCGGATGGCATAGGCCAAATTGGCGATTTACCCTTTTCTTTTGTTGTGTTTTTAAATTCTAATCTAAACTAGTGTATTCCATACTTCACATATGGAATTGAATACTATACAAGGATACAATACATGCTGAAATTTCCCGTGAATAACTCTTAAAAGATCAAGAAGAAGGCTATAACATAGCTAAACCAAATCATGCTGAAAACGAAACGAAAGCCCTACAAACCTCTTGTGTTCTTGCTTCTTATTCTCTTTGATCCACACCCTTTTGTTTTGTTGTGTTTTTAAATTCTAACCTAAACTAGTGTCTGCCATACTTCACATATGGAAATGAATACTATACAAGGATACAATATATGCTGAAATTTTCCTTGAATAACTCTTAAAAAATCAAGAAGAAGGCTATGACATAGCTAAACCAAATCATGCTGAAAACGAAAGGAAAGCCCTACAAACCTCTTGTGTTCTTGCTTGTTCTCTTTGATCCACACCATTCTTCTTGTTGTGTTTTTAAATTCTAACCTAAACTAGTGTCTGCCATACTTCACATATGGAATTGAATACTATACAAGGATACAATACATGCTGAAATTTTCCTTGAATAACTCTTAAAAGATCAAGAAGAAGGCTATAACATAGCTAAACCAAATCATGCTGAAAACGAAACGAAAGCCCTACAAATATCTTGTGTTCTTGCTTCTTGTTACCTTTGATCCACACCCTTACTTATGCTTTTATAGCTACCATAAAGATGTGATAAGCTTCCTTATGCATGAATCTATTTCCAAACCTCAAGATATAAGGATAAAAGAGGACGGCAAAGTCTTACTTGTGTCATAAAGATCGCGTTGATGTGTCCGCCTCTTGATTTTGAGTTGCGGATGATGAAATTGCTTCAAAACCATATGGATGTGTTTATGATATCTAGAGAGAGTGTTAGGTCTTATTTGGGTCGAAATAAGGCTTAGAGATGAAACCCACAACTTTATATAGCAAGATAATTCCTTACCGACCTTGTGGGTCCCAAAGGGAGTTGCTTGCACAGTTTTGCAAAAATACGAATACCTCTTTATTCTGACGTCGTATTGATGAACGGTTTAATGCATTGGAATCTATACTCATAGATATTTAATTTTGTTGGCGGATCACCCCCTAATTCAAAGTACATTGAGAGAAAAGCTCAGTAACATTATACCCAAAATTTAAGTAAAACAATGAACATAACTTGCTACAACTTTTGTTTCATAACTCATTTGACTTCTAAACATAACACACGACTATAATACGACTAAAATACCTCATAACATCACCTCCTTATCATGTTAAGCACCCTAGTATCACCCCAAAAGTACGGGTTATAACATTCTCAACTTGCCGGCTTTCAACGAAACTTACTTTCTTCGATTCATTTAGCTTCTAAACCTTCCAACCCTCTTGGTACTTGCGGTTCATGATCATAAATATTTGTTACCTCTAAGGTAACATGATTAACTTACTTTATGTACTTCCAAAGATGATCACTTTTCCGAGATTACATCAACTGACTTACGACATATTTTTACGTACCAAAACATGTGTAAAACAAATTATACCGGTATTACGATCTGAAATCGATATCACATTGTTCTTTCAATACTGGATTCCAATACTGGTGGTACGAACCCCTTCGCTAGAACCCCAAGGCGAGACACTCGGCATGACGAACCCTTTTACGAGCAATTCATCAAGTTGTTCCTTCAACTACATTATCTCTTTCGGGGCCATGTGGTGCGGTGGAATAGAGATATGATGGTTACCTGGTGCCAAATCAATACTGAAATCGATATCACGATCTGGTGGCATGCCTGGTATATCAGAAGGGAACGCGTCAGAGAACTGCTACACCACGGGCACTAAATAAATCTTGGGAGTCTATACAGCAGTGTCCTGAACATAAGCTAAATAGGCTAAATAACCTTTCTCGACTATATGTCGAGCCTTCAAGAAAGAGATAACCCGGCTAGATCTACCGATAAATGAACCCCTCCACTCCAATCAAGGAGACTTAGGCATCGCCAAGGTAACAGTCTTGGCATAGCAATGAAGAACGACATAGTACCGAGATAACTAGTCTATGCCCAGGATGACATCAAAGTCGGTCATATCGAGCAATAGAAGATCCGCTCTTGTCTCATAACAATAGAAAGTTGCAATACAGGACTGATAAACCTAATCCACACCCGCTATCATGGACACGTATACAGGAGCACCTAAGGACTCACGAGAGACATCCAGAAAATGAGCAAACAGAGATGAAACATATGAATATGCAGACTCTGGATCAAATAGTACCGAAGTATCCCTACCGCAGACAGAAATAATACCAGTGATCACAGTGTCTGAGGATACTACATCCGATCTGGCTGGAAAAGCATAGAACCTAGCTGGAGCGCCATCTGATTGGCCTCCACCTCTAGCGCGACCCCTATGTACCTGCTCTCCGTCTTTGGTCGGACGGACAACTTGTGGGGTAGTTGATGCGGTGATCATGGACTGATGACCCTGTTGTACTTCCTCTCCCCGAATCCTGGGGAAAAATCTCCTTATTTGACCAACTTCCCTGTACTCATAGCAATCTCCCAGTGCGGAAGATGACTGACCCTGGGGACCCAAATACCCACTGGAAGAACCCTAAATTGCTAGTTGACGGTATGAGCTCTCAAAAATGGCATTCAAGTAGGGTCGCACTGGTGCATCCCGAGAAGGCGGTGGTACTGAATAAGTGGTCTTGCTGGACTGACCCCTCATGAACTTACCTCTGCCCCCAGACAAGGCGCCATTGAATCCTCTAGAATGCCGAGGCCTCTTCTCTCCCATCGTACACAATCGTCCCTAGTTCCAGATACCCTCGATCCTCCGAGGTATCTCGACAACCTTCTCGTAAGGAGACCCCATCTCAACCTCTCAAGGCATAGTAACCTGAATATTATAATGCAAGCATGCAATAAACCTCTGCACTCTCTCTGTATCGGTGGGGAGTATCATAAGCACATGGCGAGACAACTCAGAGAACCTCGCCTCATAATCGGTCACAGATATCTGACCCTGTTAGAGCCGCTCCAATTGACCTCGAAGCTCTCCACTCTGAGAGGCTGGAATATATCTCTCCAGGAAGAGACGTGTGAACTGGTCCCAAGTCTAGGGAGGCAAACTTGTTGGTCTGTCAAGAAGATAGGACTGCCACCATCTATAGGCCCTGCCCTCCAACTGAAATGTGGCAAAGTCCACCTCATTGGACTCCGATACTCTCATGTTGTGCATCCTATCTATGCAAAGATCTATAAAATCTTGGGGGTCCTCATGTTGCTCACCATCAAAGGCAGGAGGATATAACCTGGTCCACCTATCCAACAGCTTATGCGGCTCGACGGTTGCAGCTGGTCTGGGCTCAGGTATAGGTGCTGCAATTGGTGAGCCCCGCCTGCAGGTAGTGTACCTGGGGTCTGACATATGGCAGCAGCATGCCCAAGATCCTGAGCGGTAGGGGTTTATGCTACCCCTCCCACTGAGATGTGGCTGGGCATGCTGGAAATAAACTAGCCTGCGTCACAGAGTCCATGAACCGCAATATACGACCCATGACCTCCTGAAATACCGGTGCTGACATCAAATCTATCTGGGTCGGCTTAGCTGCAGGTGCCTCGCCATGTTCCTTAACGAAAGGATCCTCCACTGGATCCCCTAGTGGTATAATGGGAGCAACTCTAGGATGCCCTTGTCCTCTAGCTGAAGTTGGAGCCCTCCCTCGACCACTAGCAATATGGGGAGTAGCTCCTCCACCGCTAGGTACATATGCTGCATGTGTTCTCACTATCTGTGAGAGGATAAGAGAAAGATATTAGCACAACATCAATTGCATGATAGGATATAGAAAGAGAAGTTTTCTAACACCCTATATCCTCTCGAAGATAAGTACGAACGTCTCCGCACCGATCCACAAGACTGTATTAGGCACGCTCCTAACTTGTGAGACCTATGTGAACCTAGTGCTCTGATACCAAGCTGTCATGACCCAATTCCCACTAAAAGCCATGATGGTAACCAACATCACCCCTAGGCAAGCCAACATTGAACTATCTATATAATTGTTCACTTTAATATTTTTAAAGTGTAACACCCCGGAAAATTTCGAAGTACTTAAGCGCTTTTAAGAAAGTTGATGTGCACTAATTATATTATTTTGTGTGAAGACGAGAACTATTAATATGATGCATCTCAATTGGATATGATAATAAGTGTATAAGGCATATTATAAGTGATGTGGGGTCTAAGTATAGCCTTAAGTCCAAGTCAAGTTGGAAGTTTCATGAAAGTCTAAAATTCCAAATAAGTATGCACAAGACCCAAACTTTGGACGAGCATATCTACATATATATATATATATATATATATATATATATATATATATATATATATATATATATATATATATATATATATATATATATATATAATTAGTTATATGAAATTATCTATCAAATAGAAGGCCTTTGAGTCTATTTTGTAACACTTCAAACCGTTTTTCATTTGGACACTCCTATAAGACGTTATGACCAAATTTCCAAAGGTTGGAATAATGTGATTCTTCGGTCAGACGTGTGACTGTAGAATCATTATGCGATTGCAAAAGTGGTTATGTGACCGCAAAATGGTCGTAGACCTGACAAGTGCTGCCCAGTTATGGGCACCTATTTTGCGGCCCATTGTGCGACCCACATATCAATTGTGTGGCCCATTGTGCGACCGCATACTTGATTTCGGAGGGTCCATTTTCCTATTTTCATAACCCGACCCAATTTTGATAATTAGGCTTTGGAGCTTATTTTGGGGCAATTATCTGATGATTTTAGAGAGAGGTGAGAATGTTCTAGAGAGGAAGAAGCTCAAATGCGTTGTTTATCAATATCTTGTCCAAGCCTTGAAATCCAACAAGGAAATCTCACAAGTTCTTCATCTACGAGGGAATATTCCATACCCTATCTTTCAATTTAGAATTTGGGTAGAAGATGGTTGATTAGGAGTATGATTCTTGGGTATGAAAGTATTATTTATACATTCATGTACCAATAAATTTTGTGGGAAGATTGTTGAGCTTAAATAGGTAAATATTGGGTTGTAGAATGAAGGAAATCTTGTAGAAGAACCTTGTAAATAAATTTGCACACCTAGTGTTTGATAAAATGCTCAAATGAGCTGAAGCCATGAATACCTTACTAATTTATGCTCAATTTTGTTATGTCTCAAAATAGATTGGGATTGCTAGAATTTTTGAAACGTTGTAGTAATTTAAGGAAAGCTCAAAGCGAGTTATGTTGGCTAAACTACTCTCTTAAAATTGAATTCCATGATGTTCCCATAAGTTTCAAGTATGGTTATATCAAGTTCCTTATTCTATGTTTTGAGATGTTCCCAGTAAATTCGATTGTCCCGAATATACATAGTGTCAAGAATTATGTATTCAAAACATGTTACGAATGTTTCTATCACATTATGTTATTCTTTGGAGAATGTGTTCAAGAATGATGTGTGCATGAAAATGCTATGTCTTTGAGTCGTGTTTCAAATGAAGGTTATGATGCCAAATTGTGTGAGAAAATTCCGATATGCTTAAGGCTCTAAATTGCTCATATGTGTACCTAAAGTCTTGATTGGAAATGTCCTATTGTTGATAATCTATAAAGATGGTTGGAAGTGAAATAAGTGGATTGGGGATATAAAGTGTGGCCAACGTGCCAATAGTGAAAGTTATACTTGTGGCCAATGGTTCCAATGAAATGAAATAATGTGAGAAAGGTTATGAAATGAGCCTTGATTCAAATATTCCGGATTGACTTCGAAAATAGGATTGCCGAAAAACTTATGAACTCAAGTCATGCCCATATGTGGCTGTTTTAACAAATGCTATGCTTTGTGAGTATTTTCAATATGTTTTGCGTTCTTACATATTCGTGAGTGAAAATTGTGTATTTCCCTTTTTGGGGAAAAGTATTTCAAGAATAAATGGTGTGTTATTTGTTGATGATTTTAACTTGTGCATCAATTGCCAATTATTTTACTCCATTTCTCGAAAAGAAATCTATTGTGCTTAAATTGTTCATTTCTAATGAACTTAAAGTTGTGATTTATGGAATATTATATGTATGTTGATATTTATGATGATGATACATGAGAGGGAAGAAATGAAAGTGTGGAATATTAAATATGGCCACCGTGCCTTGAATAAAGAATCTTGTGAATGGTATTGGTTGAAAATACTAGTGGAGATTCATACAATGCGAAAGAGGATGAGGTAAATACATTTATACCTATGTTACTTTTTGTGAATTATTCCCCTTATTTGGGATGAGATTGATGTGATAAAATTATTACCCTTATTTAGGATGAGATTGATGTGATAAAATTATTCCCCTTAATTGGATGAGATTGAATGATAGAAAAGGATGATGTCGATCCACACGGCATTGTGGTGAGACGGCCTAGACGGTCGGGTCGTGATTGTGTTGGAAATTATAATTGAAATTGTGATTGTGGTTGATGTCTCTAATGAGATGGCCTAGCCGATCAGGTCTTGATCGGACTCCGTGCTAAAAGTACGGTGGTATTGGTATTGTAAAAGGTGATATCATGAACAGTGATACATCGGTGCTAAACATCTCCTAACCAAAAATAATATTATCATCATATTTTAATTATCACTTCATAGTGTTATCTTCATATTTTGGAAATTAGTATGTTTTAACTAGGCATTTGAATATCATTGACTGTTGTTTCCACGGTTTTCCCTTTCTTACATTGGCATTCTATTTTGAAAGAGGACAGTTAGCTTTACATACTAGTACTATTCCATATGTACTAACGTCTCTTTTGCTGGGGGCCCTAGATCTTTAATGGATGCAGGTGGTTCATCATCGGGCAACTTTGGTCCTCGTTAGCAGTCGCTCTCTAATCAGCAAGTTTTGGTGAGCCCTACTCTATTCCGGGCCTGATGTCATTCGAGTTGTACATTGTGTTTTGAGGTATAGCCGGGGCTTTATTGCCGGCACTTCCATACTACTCTTTTGTTGTACTTAGAGGCTCCGTAGACAGGTTGTGGATGGTAGTCGATGTTGGGAATTGAACTAGAAATGCTGGTATTTGGCAAACATATTTTTTATTATATTTATAAACTTGTAATATTTTGGAAGTTATGAATGAAACTGCTAATGGATGTGAAATGGGAGATGTTAATGAAATCTTTTCAATATTTGATTAATGGAGTACATATCTTTATTCATGGATGAGTTTGGGTAGAAGAAACCTAACAGGATTGCTCGGTCGGGCTCTCTCGGTTGAGCGCCGGTCGCGCACCCCGAGTTTGAAGCATGACATAAAGTCATTGATTTTATTCAAAATAAGAAACAAGAGTAAGTGAACGTATTAATATAAGACATGAAATAAGCACAATAGTGAAGTAGTGAAATTAACAGACAAAGAAACCATGAGTATCTACTAGAAATTTTCCAAAACCTGGTGTCACAAGTGCACGAGCATCTAATAAAATATATAAACTCCCTGCAACTAGTGTCTGAAGAAGATTAGACAAAAATAATAAATATAACAAGAGGAGATTCCGGGTGCTGCAACATGGAGCATGGAAAGCAGCTCACCACTAGGCCTCCAGGTAATGTTGATGGGTCCTGAACGAACATCATATGTACCTACCTCAGAACACGGACAATTTTTGCATACTATAGTGTGAGTACGTAAACAACGTGTACCTAGTAAGTATCTGGTCTAACCTCTAAGAAGTAGTGACTAGGTGGTCAACCTCGACATTTACTAATGGTTAATATACATAAAGTGCAAGAATTTTAAATTGGCATGAAATACAATAGTAACAATGGAATTAAAGGCAATAAATAAGTGACTCTTTAACAAAAATAACAAGTTAAAAGTCCCCAAATATCACATGCCAATTTAACAAGTAAAGTCCAACAAGAAACTATAATTTCTCAAGTCATGAATAATATATCGAGTATAATCGAACTCCTAGCGACAACACATACGAGTTATTTCGAGGTCAAACAGCCCGATCCATAACAATCATGTACATACATTGCCAGGGTCGTACAATGCAATCCATGGATGCATCTCATTATATATAAATATTGCCGAGGCGTTCGGTCTGATCCACAGGAATAGGAAAACTCTTCAAACTAAGAAATATGTGTTTACAACACCAAGGTAACCCCATAAAGTAACATAAATCTTTCATCAATAATTATACATTCCGCCAAATCTCTGAGTAATGAAGCTCAATCTAGCATAATCTCTAATCAAGTTTTACTTATTAATACAAGCAATTAAACTAACAAGTTGAGTTCAAATAGTGCAATTGTTTCATAATAAAGTCCTATGCCTACCCGAACATAACATGATTTTTAGCTACGCACGGACTCTCGTCATATCGTGTGTACGTGGAACCCCCAAATTAGTAGCAAATAATAGTTTAGACACCTATGAGGTTTATTCCCTCTTAAAAAGGTTAGGCAAGAGACTTACCCTATTTTCAAGTCCACTTCCCGGTCCAAAAATCACACTAAAAGGCCTCAAGTCGGAGCTAAGCAATCACAAGCTATAGGAATCAATTCCATATGATAAAGGTAAGTTCTTTAACAAAAGTAAAAAAAAAAAAAAAAGACAACTCAAAAAGTCAACCCCGGGCCCACATCTCAGAATCCAACAAAATATACAAAATTCGAACACTCAGTCAACCACGAGTCCAACCATACCAAAATTACTCATTTCCGATCACAAACCGACCTTCAAATACTTAAATTAAAGCGTATGAAGTTTCTACAATATTTCCAAATATTTCCAACCCAAAACACTAATTAAATGGCAAAAACAATGATAGATTCATGTATAACAACCAAATTTGAGTTAGAATCACTTACCTCAATCAACTCCTTGACAATCCCTCCAAGAATCGCCCAAATCCGAGGTCTCTAGCTCAAAATATGAAAAATGGGTTCAAACCCTCGATTTTGAAATAATTATCTGCTTCCCAGATGCCCTTCTTAGCAAACGCGAAAAGTGCCTCGCGTTTGCGAAGAACAAAACTCAACCACCCAAAAATCCTCTTACGCGATCGCGAACGCGATACTTCATAAAACTTGCCTACGTGAACGCGTCCCCCTGACCGCGAACTTGAAGACTTAAGGCCTGGTGCCCAAGCCTGCCTCATCCTCCTACGTGAACGCGAGTTACCTCTCGCGATCCCGATGCTCAACTTCCCCATACCTTCACGAACGCGACTCCTTCTTTACGAACGTGAAGAACCAACTTGCCTTGACTCCCAGATACTCTTCACGTACGCGAAACCTCTCTCGCGAATGCGTATAATGAAACTAGACACCAGAAAAATCTGCAGCTCAACAAGGCCAAACTCATTGTGTAAACAACCCGAAACTCACCCGAGGCCCCCGGGACCCCATCCAAACTTACCAACACATCCTAAAGCATGATACGAACTTAGTCGAACTCTCAAATCACATCAAACAACATCAAAAATATGAATCACACCCCAATTCAAGCCTAATAAACTATTGAACTTCCAACTTCTAAAACCAATGTTGAAACACACCAAACCTACTCCGATTAACCTTAAATTTTGCATTCAAGTCGTAAATAACACAACAGACCTATTCCAACTTCCGGAACCAAATTCCAAGTCCGGTAATCACAAAATCATCTCTAAGTAAAACCTATCAACTTTCCAAACTTCTATTTTTTTTAACTTTTGCCAATTCAAGCCGAAATCATCTACGGACTTCCAAATCATTATCCAGATACACTCCTAAGTCCAAAATCACCATACAAAGCTATTAAAACCATCAAAATTCCATTCCGTAGTTATTTACATACAAGTCAAAATCTTGTCAACTCTTTGAACTTAGGCTTCCAACCTTGGGACTAAGTGTCCCAACTCAATCCGAAATACCCCTAGAACCAAACTAACCATTCTGCAAGTCACACAATAAATGAGAACAATATAAACAATAATGGAGGAACGGGGTTATAATACTCAAAACGACCGATCGGGTCATTACATTGCACAAGCTTAAAATTTATTACTTCTTTTGTCACTACGCCAGTTTTTCTTCTCGTTGCTCCATAGGTACCTTGTGCATTTTTGATGCTCAGCATTTGGCATCAATTCAGATACATATTGAACAAGTTCCTTGAACAACAAACAAAAATGTTAGAGTTCATATAATGCAAGCTTAAGTATTAAAGTAAAAATAAAATTAAAACAATACATAAACCTTCTGCATATCAGACATAATTGTTAGTTCTTGACCTTCAGATTCTGTCGGTTTCAAGTCCTCCATTAGACACCTAAAGAAAATCTAAGTTTTCTTGGTCTCTTCGACTGCCGTTTGCATCAGTTCCTATCTTTGATTTTCGAACCTCAAAGGAGGCAAGATTATTTTTAATTAAATTGCAAGAAGGAGCGAACATTGCTGAAATAATTGAAAAGACATTGGCTCTACTTTGCCCGTCTGGATCTAAGAATATCATCACACAAGCTTATGATGTTGTATTTATTACTATATTCACTCCAATCACTCCACGTATCTTATTCCACTCAATGTATGGTGCAAGAGAAAATCCAAGCTTTATTCCACCATCCACGAAGATTATCCAAGCAATGGTGACTTACACTATATCTGTTAAAAAGCAGCTCGCAAATTTAAGAAAGGCAATTAAAAGGTTAACGAAGCATATGCAAGATAAAGATAATCAAATTGACAAGATGCAGATAGAGTTGAAAGCATGATGGATGGAGATTCTAGTCATGCACCCGGAATGCTCCCTATGATGCAAGATAAAGGAGACTTATTTACAAGGCAGGCAATGACTCTTAAGGAACTTCAGCTTTCATCTGACGGGGTAATTCCATTGACCAATTGAAAGACTTTATTATGGGAACCATCAAGGACTAGTACAATGTTGCATGTAAGTCTTCTCTCGCATATGTGAAGCCCTACACTTCGAAGATTCCTGTAGGTTATCAACCAACAAAATTTCAACAAATCGATGGTAAAGGGAATCTAAAGCAACATATTGCACACTTTGTCGAAACTTGTAATAATACAGGAACCTATGCAGATTATCTTGTCAAGAAGTTCGTTCGCTCCTTAAAAGGAAATACTTTTGATTAGTACATAGACCTCGAGGCTGGTTCCATCGATAGCTGTGAAAAACATGAACATGAATTTCTCAACCATTTATATAGAACAATCTACATTGTAAGTATGGTTGAACTCACAAATACGCGTCAATGGAAGGATGAATCGGTCGTTGATTTCATCAATCGATGGAGGAATGCAAGTCTCAACTGCAAAAACAGACTTAGTGAAACTTTTAGAATAGAAATATGTATCCATAGAATGCATTGAGGAGTTTGCTATGTCTTACAGGGATACCCAAGTCTTTATGAATAATTGGCTACACGTGGCCATGGTATGGAGTTAAACATCAGAGTAAATCAAGGACCGCATGTGTATGAACCTCGAAAAGGAAAGTATAAACAAGAAATAAAAAAAGGGGGAAGGGGGCAAGTTTGTGCCCAAGTCTGAGAGAAAAGAATAAATGAATGTTAATGCCTTACCATTAAAGGTCACTAAAAAAGTGAGTAAGAAGAAAAGTGTGAAGACGACATCCTTATAGGATAAAGCCGGTCGAAAGTTAACTTTGAAAGAAATGCAAGCGAAGGAGTATCCATTTTTGGACTTTGATGTTTCAACAATTTTTGAAGAAATCCTTGAGTTGAAACTCATAGAATTACTTGAAATGAAGCACCCAGATGAAGCTGCATGTATAGTGATCCAAATTATTACAAGTACCATTAGTGGATTGGCCACCCTATTGAAAAGTGCTTCATTTTCAAGGAGAAAGTCATGGACTTGGCCGATGAAGGAAAAATCTTGCTTAAAGATGAGAAGGAAAGTTTGAGTCAAGTCTCTACCACTTTTGGTTCACCTGGTCCCATTGCCCCTTGTAATTTTGTCGGAGTATGTGAACTTAAGGACATCCAATCTACATTTTCACCAAAGATGATTAAATTTGGTGACTTTGAACCTATTGTTGTGACCAAATCATTGCTTCTCCCAATAGTGAATCACGTGATGGTCAAACATATGAAGAAGGTTGGATTCTTGTGACTTGATGGAGATGCTGCAAAAATAAATTCGCAAAGGGAGTCAAGTAAGCAATTGATTAGGGGAAAAATGGTGAAAATACCCAGGAAGAAAATGATAAAGAAGAATTGGAAGAAAACAAAAATGGATGAAAATCACTATCAAAAGCTATATTATCCAGTGATGTTGGATGAATTACTACCACGTTAGTTATGAGCGCAAGTTTCCTATGGAGATCTCAAAGCCTCATGTTGTAAAGTAGATAATGAAGAAATAGAGAAGGAACATCCATCATTTCTGTCACTTCCATTGTTTGAAAAAGTCACTGTGTATCCTTTTAAAGAAATGGACACTTGTGATACAAAAATCACATTCACTAATGATTATATTTTTTTTGGTGAAACACGCCATAATCATCCCTTGTTTGTGGTTGGCTTTGTGCATGAGCAGAGAGTAAGTAGAATTTGATGGATGATGGATTTGGCATCAATATTCTCCCAATTCGTGTTGTCTAAGAGCTTGGCATACCGATGGATGAACTATGTAAAAATCATTTGATGATTCAGTGATTCAATCAATAGGGGAAAACAGCTATATGGTCTATCAAATTAGAAATAAATATAGGAGATATGCATTCGAGCGCATGGATGCACGTGATCGATGCAAAGACCTCATATAATATCTTTTTATGAAGGCCATGGATACATCAGATCAAAGTGGTTTCATCGACCTACCATCAATGCATAAAGTACTATGAAGTTATGGTTGGAAAAAAGATAGTTGCTGATTATAATAATTTCACCGAGACAGAATCATACTTTAACAATGCAAAATTCTAGTTAAAAAATTATTTCTTAGGAGTTTAAGGGAGATGACGTGATGCCCAAAAATGTTGAAAAAAGGGTTGTTGTTACAACTGTTAAGGCAAAGATTATGGTTGAAAAGAATCAAGTTATTTATGATAGAAACAAGACAAAATGAGGCATTTTCAAGTAATAAAGTGACTCATGTTCTTCGCTATGTCCCAAAGGCAAGAAAGGTTGACGATCCATCTTCAAAACTATAAGGTTGTGTTAGAAGGATAGACCCTTCCTATCAAGTGAATTGATGTACATAAGTAATCTACAAAGTTGCTTAAAGGGTTCGTCAAATTATCAAACTACAATTCACTTTTAAATGTAAGACTTCCTACAAAGTGCAAAAATGAGGGGTTTGACACAAATGCCTACAGGTTGTTAGAAAAAGCTGGATATGATCTCAATGAACCATACAAGTTAGGAAAGCATCTATCTGAAGATTCTAACCCTACTCAATAGATGATGATGGAGAAAGGGTAGCCCAATCACGTGAAGGTTTGGGTTATAAGCAATCCGCGCTAATCTGTATCTCCATAAAAAGGATAAGTTATAACTACATTAGTGCTAAAGAAGAGTCTACGACATTTATTGAGAAGTCTTCCATGTTTTATCGACTTACAAAACCAAGGACCTCAGCCTTTGATTGGTTGGGTCCTTTTGAAGAAGGAAGACAAGCGTCATAGAAGGTACTTCACACTCATTCCTGCAACACACTTCAAATCCAGTTAGCACACAAATCTATCTACATACGAAGAAAAGAAAAAGAAAAAGAAAACATGGGTTGCCTGCCAAGAAGCGCCTGATTTAACGTCGTGGCACGACGCAGATTACCATCACTTCAAATGAATAACTGTCACCACGTGCCCATCATCAACTTGACCCAAATAATTCTTCACCCGGTGATCATTGACTCAGAATACCTCATCTTTTTTGTTCTTCAAGTTCAATGTACCAAAAGGTGTCACACCCATAATTTCAAAGGGACCACTCTATTTAGATTTCAGCTTTCCGAGAAACCTCTTCAATCATAAGTTGAACAATAAAACAAGACCCCCACCTTGAACTCCTTATTTCAGATGTATTTGTCATGAAGGTACTTTATCTTCTCTTTGTACAAGGACAAATTTGCATAAACATGGTACCGAAACTCATCCAATTCATTCAAATATGCAACCCGCAAATTAGCGGCTGCATCCCAATCAAGATTCAACTTCTTTAACGCCCACATGGCTTTGTGCTCAAGTTTCACCGGAAGATGACAAGCTTTTCCAAATATCAACAGGTATGGAGACATCCCGATAGGAGTTTTAAAAGCAGTCCGATAAGTCCATAGTGCATCATCAAGCTTCTTTGACCAATTCGTCCGATTAGCATTCACTGTTTTGGGCACGATGTTCTTTATCTCCCGGTTGGAGACTTCCACTTGACCGCTAGCTTGTGGATGATAGAGAGTCATAACTTTATGAGTGACACCATAATTGCTAAGCAAAGTGTCAAAATCCTTGTTGCAAACATGCGACCCTCATCGCTTATGATAGCCCGCGGAGTACCAAATCTTGTGAAAATATTCTTCTTCAAGAACACCACCACACTTCTCGCTTCATTGTTGGGTAGCGCAACGAACTCCACCCATTTAGACACGTAATCAACCACGACCAAGATATAGGTGTTTCCACAATAACTCACAAAAGGACCCATGAAGTTAATACCCCACACATTAAAAATATCAATCTCCAAAATGGTAGTGAGAGGCATTTCATTCTTTTTCGAGATTACACTGGCCCGTTGGCATTTAACACATCTTTTAACCATATCACTTGCATCTTTGTAGAGAGTGGGACTATAGAAACCGCAATTTAGCAGTTTGGCCGCCGTTCTTGCTCTGCCATGGTGACCACCATAAGGCGAAGAATGGAAAGCCTCAAGAATAACATTTTTCTCTTCGTTTGGTACACATCTTCTAATTACCTCATCCGTGCAAATTCGGAAAAGGTATGGCTCGTCCCAATAATAATTTTGAAAATCCCGTTTGAGATTCTTCCTTTGATTTGAAGAGAGCTCATCCGTGATGATTCCACACACAAGGAAGTTTTCCAGATCCGCAAACCATGACACCTCCTTCATTGAAATAGCCACGAGTTTCTCGTTGGGGAAGGAGTCATTGATTTCAAGGCCATCATGTGGCCTCCCCTCCTCATCCAATCTAGACAAGTGGTCTTCCACTTGATTTTCACTCCCTTTTCAATCTTGGATGTCAGTATCAAACTCTTGCAACAATAGCACCCATCTCATCAACCTAGCTTTTGAATTTTTCTTTCTCATAAGATAGCGAAGTGACGCATGGTCCGTATGAACAATAACCTTTCCACCTATCATGTATGGGCGGAATTTCTCAATTGCAAACATAATAGCAAGGAGCTCTTTTTTCGAAATGGTATAATTAACTTAGGCATCACTCATGGTCTTACTATCATAGTATACCAGATGAAAAATCTTGTTGATATGTTTCCCCAAAAATGCCCCAACCGCTACATCACTAGCATCGCATATGAGCTTAAAAGTCATACTCCAATTAGGAACGGTGATAATGGGAGTTGTTGTCAACTTGAACTTTAGCAATTCAAAAGCTCTCATGCACTTAGCATTGAAGTGAAACTTAGCATATTTCTCTAAGAGCCTACATAATTGGTTCACCACTTTAGAAAAATCCTTTACCAAGAGCCGGTAGAACCCCGCGTGACCCAAGAAACTTCTCACGCCTTTCACTAAAGTTTGAGGTGGAAGTTTAGAAATCACCTCTATCTTCGCCTTGTCTACCTCTATTCCATTCTTTGAAATCTTGTGGCCAAGGACAATGCCTTACTCAACCATGAAATGTCATTTCTCCCAATTCAAGATCAAGTACGTTTCTTCACACCTTGCCAATACTCTATCTAAATTTTCCAAGCAATCATCAAAGGAATCCCAGACTACCAAGAAATCATCCATGAAGACTTAAAGGTAGTCTTCTACCATATCCGTAAAGATCGCCATCATATACCGTTGAAAAGTCATTGGTGCATTGTATAAGACAAATGGTATCCGTTTGAAAGCGAAAGTGCCATTGGGACAAGTGAACGTTGTTTTCTCTTGATCTTCCATGCCAACAAGAATTTATTTGTAGCCCGAATATCCATCTAGAAAGCAATAGAAAGTACGGTCGGCTAACCTATCAAGCATTTGGTCAAGGAAGGGAAGTAGAAAATAGTCGTTCCCCGTGACTTTGTTTAGCTTCCGATAGTCCATACACATTCTCCACCCGGTCGCCGTTCTTGTGGTAATCAATTCGTTCTTGTCATTGATGACCATTGTTATGCCCTCCTTTTGGGGGACACATTGCACTGGAGAAGTTCATGAACTATTAGAAATAGGGTAGACCACCTCGGCATCTAACCATTTGATAATTTCCTTTTTGACCAAGTCTTACATGGCTTCATTGAGTCTCCTTTGATGTTCAATGGAGGGTTTGGCATCTTCCTCCAAGTTAATCTTGTGCATGTAAAATGCAGGGCTTATTCCCTAAATATCCACCAAAGTCCACCCAATAGCTTTCTTCCTCTTGTGGAGCACCGCCAATGTAGAGTCAATCTGCACGTTAGTCAAACAAGAGGAAAGAATAATCGGTAAAGTAGGACAAGGGCCAAGGAATTTATACCTGAGATGTGGAGGCAATGGCTTCAACTCCAAAATAGGAGGCTCTTCAATTGAAGGCTTTGTAGGAGTAGTTTTCCTATTCTCAAGATCCAAGTAAAGTTTTCGGGGTTCATAATGACGATTCCTTGCAAAGAATTAATACATTCCATGAAGCCATCCATCTCGTCATCATCAAAATTGAGCAACACGGCCTCCAAAATATCCCCCACATTAATCGTGGCACTTGTGTCATCAATAATCACATCGGTCACCAAGTCCATGAAAGAACACACTTCATTGCTATTCGATTGCCGCATAGATTTGCACACGTGGAACACGACCTTTTCATCACTCACCCGAAAAGTGAGTTCTCCGGCTTCCACATCAACAAGAGCCTTCCCTGTAGAAAGTAAAGGTCTACCAAGAATAATCAATACCTTAAAGTCCACTTCACAATCAAGAATAACAAAATCTGCCGAGAGAATGAACTTATCAACACGAACCAATACATATTCAATCACCCCCAACGGTCTCTTCATTGTACGATCGACCATTTGTAATCTCATAGATGTGGGTCTTGGTTGCCTAATTCCGAAGGTCTTGAAAATTGAATAAGGCATCAAATTAATACTCGCCCCAAGATCACAAAGAGCTTTGGAAAACTCGGCACTTCTTATGGTGAAAGGGATTGTGAAAGCACCGAAATCTTCCAACTTAGGGGCCATCGAATGCACAATTGCACTCACTTGGTAAGTGACTTTGATAGTTTCAAAATTCATCGACCGCTTCTTTGTCACCAAGTCCTTCATAAACTTTGCATAACCGAGCATTTGCTCCAAGGCTTCAACTAATGGCACATTTATCGAGAAACTCTTCATCATATCAATGAACTTTTTGAATTTATTCTCGCCATTTTTTTTTGGCAAGCCTTTGAGGATATGGAGGGGGTGGCTTAGGCAATGTTGCCTTAGCCTTTTGCACTACCGATTCTGGTAAGTCAATCATATGCTCCCTAGAATGGTTCACTTCCTCTTGCGTCTCTTCTACCATGTCATCAATATCAATACACACTTTATTATTTGCTTGCACTACATTGGTCGGGATCTCCTCTTCTTCTACCACTTGCTCATCCTCCACAAGTTGCATTTGACTTGAGGTGGGTGCATTCCCACCTCTTCCACTTTTTATAGTAATGGCCATGGCATGCCCTGTATTATTCCCACCCTTCGGTTTCACCACCGTATCACTTGGTAGTACCCCTTAGGATGAGAATTTAAGACTTGAGAGATTTGTCCCATTTACACTTCCAAGTTATGGATCGAGGTGTTATGTGGAGCAAGTTGAGCATCGGAATCAGAGTTCTTCTCCATCATTTCTAAGTAACACCATGGACGCATAGATAATGACATAGTAGTACGAATAAGGAAGAAGAACCACAAGAAGATTCCATTGTCTAGCAAAAATTGGAGAGGGATTAGGGATGAGGCGGCTAGGGTTTCTCAGGGGAGAAGAAGGGCGAGTGTTTGAAGTCAGCGGAGATGGAAGATGGGGTCTAGGGTTTGGGTTATGGGGATAAAAGGAGAATGAGGGATTTATTATGGGTCGTTGATCATTTGAGATCAACGGCCGAGATTAAAGGGCGTTAGGGTCGGTAAAATGGGTCGTAAATGGGCAGGCTTGTTGGGTCGTTTGGTTTTGGAATTCCGAGGGTCAATTGGGGCTGGGCTCATTTGTTTGGATCTTAATTGGTCCGAAAATTAGGCATAACTTGGGCCAGAGTTTAAAAATAATGAAATTAAGAGAAGATAAATTAATAAAATATCTAAATAAGTATAAAAATATTATTGAACCAAATAAGTACTTACAAATAATAGCTGAAGGTTGTAAACATATAAAAAGTTATTTTGACCCTAAATAAAATAATAAATGCAATTAGTTATAAAATATAGGCTATTATTGCAAAAATGTGTAAATAGTATAAAATGAAAAGGTAATTATATAGAATATTATAAAACATGCATGTTGGTACAAATAATAAATTTGGATGATTAAATCACCCTGAAATAGTTTGAAGGGATATTTAATAAATATTTGAACAAATTGAATGCAAGAAAATCAATTTTAAAGCTAAAACAATTATGAAACATTATTGAAAATACTTATATGGCTCTTGAAAATTTAGTAATAATGCAAAATGATATCTTGAAATCATATATAATATTTATAAAATATGAGGGCAAAATGGGGTATCAACGACATGTAGATATAGAGATGTAACATTCCTCATACCAATCACACTTGGCATATTTTATTCGTGTTGAACTTAAACTGCTAAACTTGAAAGCATGTCTACATTTTTTTACTGGGTACAAACTGATTATGAGATTTCTCTGAGTTATTACTGTCATTTTTATTGTTATATCTATACTGTTATAATCTGGATTTTGACTATACCTATTTGAGCTCGTCACTGCTTTCAACCCAAGGTTAGTCCTGTTACTTATTGAGTACATTATGTCGGTTGTACTCATACTACACTCTGATGAAGATCCGGGTGTGGGGACCAATTATCAGCAATAGGCTTGCTTGTTGGACTATCTGCTAGAGGCGAGGTAGAGCTGCATCCTTGGTCGTAGTTAGACTTTGTCTTTTCCGTTGAAGCTGTTGTTACAGTTTAGACAGTGTATTTATTGTTCAATTTCAGACTTGTATTCCATTGTAGAAGCTCATGATTCCGTACTTGTTGCACTCTATTTTGCACAAGATAAAACAAACTACAACTTATAGTACTCTACAAGGTTAATTAAAGTTTAGAGTTGTCACCTAGTATTTAAGGTATACTAGGACACTTATACTACACTACGTAATATACTAACTATGATCTACGCAACTGTTGAGATTATGAGTAATGGTTCAAGTTATCTCGAGGGGAAGGTATTAGGCATCCCTCAAGATCCACAAAATGTGATTCCTGCGGACTCGATAAAAAAAGTGAGGGAAAGTTCAAAAGAATACTTAACTTGATATATACAAAGAACAGTAAAGTAGCTTGAACAAGAATATCACATGGTGAAAGGTAAATGTCTATGTATAATAAATTATATACAAAAGAGGGATGAAGCATGTGAGAGCAAATATGTAGTAACAAGTGAAGTACTTTTGTAAATTAACTAGATGAATTGTAGTTAAAGAATACACTTAGAAGAATTTGATTTATGTCCATTTATTGGCCAAATGGGGGAAAGAATTATTTTTTAAATATTTAATAGAGTAAGAAAGGAATTAATTTAATATTTTACAAAAAGAAATACGTTAAAGAAAGGACAATCAATTGTGACAAGCAACTAATAAAATATTCATATTTGCGTGCACATGTAGTAAACAAATGGATGAGCAAAATGTATGAAATATTTTAGATTTATTTTTTAAAAATTGGTGCATACGACACAACGAGAAAAATTTGAAATATTTAAAGAATAGGTTATGTAAGAAAGGAACCATATATGATTTGACTAAAGTACAAAATTAATAAAAAGGATAATTAACAATTCAAGACAAGATTAAAGAATAAAAAGGATAATTAACAATTCAAGACAAGATTAAAGAATGCTCAAACACTACATATTGCACTATAATTTAATGATTATGATATGAAGGAATTTCATTTAATATGCATGAACAAGTACAAGAAGTTGTTAAAGGAATGAAAGTATAAGATAATGTACAGTGATAAGTGGAATATTTATAAATTGATTAAATGAATTAATTAAAGAATACACCTTGAAAGAAATTAGTTGATGTACAAAGATTAACCTTTTAAATGAGAACCCAAATTGTAAAAAGGGAAATTTACTTTAAATGATTTGCGGAAGGTGAAAATGTCACGACCCGAAATTTTTTATCGACGGGACCGTGATGGCGCCTAACATTTCACTTGCTAGGCAAGCTAACGTTAGAGAATCATTAAACCAATTCCTTATTCCCATTCAGTAATTAATAATAATTAATTAAGATGAAATATAATAAGTGCGGAATATCATAAAACTGTATTAATTAATACCACCCGGATCTGGAGTCACAATTCACGACCATTCTAGAATTTACTACAAGTAATAGTCTGAAAGAAATACAATTGTCTGAATGAAAGAAATAGTAGAACAGAAAAGATAGATGGGGACTTCAAGGTCCGTGAACGCCGACAGATCTACCTTGAGTCTCCGGACAGCAGACCACTAGCAAAATCTCGATCAACCCGAGCCGGTATTAAAATCAGCACAGAAAGTGCAGAGTGCAGTATCAGTACAACCGACCCCATATACTGGTAAGTGTCGAGTCTAACCTCGACGAAGTAGTGTCGAGTCTAAATCAAGGCACCTACAAATCAACCTGTGCAATTTAACAGTATATATACAAATAAAAGAAATGAAGAACTAAACAGGAAATGTCGGGAGGGGATCATTCTGAGGGAAATACAAGATAAATAACTACAACAGAATGATCATCGGAGTAGTCAATAGACCATGAATCGACAGAAATAGTGAATACAGTAAAGAAAAAATGCACGATATCACCCTTCATGCTTTTACTCTCAATTTCACCATAAAATTAATAAAAATAGCACGACATCACCCTACATGCATTAACTCTCATATCATGGCACGACATCACCCTTCGTGCTTTTACACTCATAATATGGCACGACATCACCCTGCGTGCATTAACACTCACAATATGGCACAACATCACCCCTCGTGCATTAACTCTCACAATATGGCATGGCATCACCCTTCGTGCATTAACACTCTCCCTTACCATAATGCAATGCATAAATCTCAACTTTTAAATGAATACTCAATTACCAACAGAAAATCCGTAATCATGATAATGACGATCAATTTAACAACACTAGTATAAATATATAGCAATTAGGCATAGGAAAGAGACAATATAAGAAAACGGAAGAAACATGGAATACAGGTAAATTGGTGGCGCATAAGTACTCGTCACCTCATATATACGACGCTCACATGAATTTCACTTAGCAAATAATCTAAGGTTCCTAATTCCCTCAAGTCAGGGTTAGACACAACACTTACCTTATTCTGAAGGCCACTTAATTCTCAATCACAACTTTTTCTTTGGAATTCACCTCCAAACCACTCGTATATATTCAAAAATGATTCAATAATATCAAATAATGACTCAATAATATCAAATATTCCTAAAAAAATCAATTATATTGCATAAATTAAATTTCTCAAATTTACCTCCAAAAAGTAGAAAAATCGACCCCGGGCCCACTTGGTCAAAACCCGAGGTTCGGACAAAAATCCATTTACCCATTCACTCCCGAGCCCGAATATATAATTGGTTTTGGAATCCGACCTCAAATTAAGGTCTAAATCCCCAAATTTCAGAAATTCCTAGTTTCTACCCTAACCCCTAATTCTACCATGAAAACTCTAGATTTTAGGTTGATAATTCAAGAAATGTAATGGGTAATTGAAAGAAAATGGTTTAGAATCACTTACCAAAACTTTTGGGATGAAAATGACTCTTGAAAATCGCCTCTACCCATTTGGTTCTTGAAAAATTTGAAGAAATGGCTTATACCCGTGTTTGATTCTGTTTTATGCACTGGGCGACAGTGTGCATCGCGTTTGCGAGGCCACTGTCACGTTTGCGAAGGGTACTGGCTTCCAAATCTTCGTGTTCGCGAGACCCTGCTCGCATTCGTGATGGTTACTCCCCCCTGGCCCTTCGTGTTCGCGATGAAGGAACGACCAACCCTCCCCCAGGTGTGCCTAACACTACGCGTTCGCGAGGAGCTGGTCGCGTTCGCGAAGGGTAATACCCCCATCACTTCGCGTTTGCGACTAAGCCTTCGCGTTCGCGAAGAAGAAAACTTCAGTTGCCCAGTTTACTCTTCGCGTTCGCGAGAGTACCTTCGCGAACGCGAAGAAGGACCTGCCAGAACACCTGCTATAGCAAAATACCAGATTTTCAAAGTCCAAAACATCACGTGGCTTACCCGAAACTCACCCGTGCCTTCAGGGATCCAAACCAAACATTCACACAAGTCTAATAACATTATACGAACTTGCTCGCGCGATCAAATTGCCAAAATAACACCTAGAACTACGAATTTAGTACTAAATCAAATGAAATTCTCAAGAACACTTTAAAATTCCTATCTTCTCAACTGGACGTCCGAATCACGTCAAATCAACTCTATTTCTCACCAAATTTCATAGACAAGTCTTAAATATCATGTGATGACCCAAAATGTCATCTTTAAATTTAATAAGTAACTTTGTATTCTATGACCTCGAAAAGCACCATTTATCATTCCTCAACTTGCGTGCGCAGTCCATACAATTTTTCGGAAAGTTTTTATGTGAAAAATGGATTAAAATGTGAAATAGAGCTTTAAAACTCAACTAAGTTGACTTTGGTCAACATTTTGAGCAAACGGACCCGGATCAGTATTTTGAATATTTCGGTAGGTCCTTATCGTGATTTGGGACTTGGGCGTATGCCCGAAATTGAATTCCGAGGTCCCTAGCCCGAGATATGGAAATTTGATAAAAAATTAAAAGCCTGAAAGCTTAATGATTTTTAAGAAATTACTCATGTTGGATTTATTGACCCCGGGCCCATATTTTAGTTCCGGAGCCCGGTAAAGGTCCATAATAATATTTATGACTTTTCTGCCGAATTCGGTGAGAAACGGAGTTGATTTGACGTGATTCGGACGTCCAGTTGTATACGTTTTAAAGTTTTCTTGGAAATTTCCTTTGATTTGGTATCCGATTCATAGTTATTGGTGTTGTTTTGGCGATTTGATCGCGCAAGTAAGTTTGTATTATATTTTAGGAGTAGTGTGGAAGTTTGGTTTGGAGCCCCGAGGGCTCGGGTGAGTTTCGGATGGGCTACGGGATGATTTCGGACTTAGGAAATCTGGTTTTCTGCAGACTTCTGGCTTCTGGTGTGTTCTTCTTTGCGTTCGCGAAGGTACTCTCGCGAACGTGAAGAGCAAATTAGGGCTGTCACGTTTTGTGTTTTGCTTTCGTGATAGAGTGACCGTGTTCGCGAAGGCTGGAGGTTCAAAGCTTCGCGTTCGCGATCGAAGCCTTGCATTCGCGATCGACGCGAAGGCCAAGCTAGGGCAGCTTCGCCTTCACGAAGTAGCCCTCCCATTCGCGAAGAGTAAAATTGGATAGCACAAATTTGTGCTTCGCGAATGCGAGGCATTGACCGCGTTCGCGAAGGGTAAAAGTCGCAGAAACAGAACTTAAGTTCTGGAAAATGGGATTCGTCCCATTTTCAACCTTTTTCCATTTTTGATCTCGGGTAAGGCGATTTTTGGGTGATTTTTATGGAAAAACATTGGGGTGAGTGTTTCTTATCCTATATTGATTGTATTTCATCATTTCATACTCATTTATATCATGAATCCGTAAATTTATGGAAGAAAAATCATATTTTTATAGAATCTTCCAAAAATAAAAATTTATGATTTGAAGGTCCATTTGACATCGGAATTGGATAATCTTTGTATGGTTAGACTCGTTTCGGAATGGGTGTTCGGATTTCGTAAGTTTTTTCGGGATTTGAGACGTGGGTCCCACTGCCGAATATTTTAATGAATTTCAGATTATTTTTCGGAAAATTTGTAAATTCATATGGAATTAATTCCTATGATTCATATTGAGTGTATCGAATTGTTTGTGATTAGATTTGAAGCCTTTGGAGACAAATTTAAAAGGAAAAGTTATAGTTGAGTAATTGATTGGAATTTGCAAAGCGAGGTAAGTGTCGTAGTTAACCTTGACTTGAGGGAATAGAACCCTTAAATTATTCGTTATGTGAATTGCATGCGAACGACATATAGGCGAGGTGACAAGTATCTATACGTCGTCAAATTAATTGTTTGCCTGCTTACTTGAAAAATTATAAATTATTTTAAATTATGAATTAATTATTATAATAATTATTTCTCTCCTATTCTTTGTCAAATATTAATTCTTGTATTCCTGCATTAATTGTTACATGCTATTTGAATTATGTGCTTTAATTGTTATTTGACATTAGGCATATTAAATATTAAACTGCATATTTTCTATCTGTTTTCCATAATAATTTGCTATTTACCTTTGTTTGTATCATAATTAAATCAGAATTATTGTATGCTTGTTGTCTTATAATTTTATATTAAATATTACATTTATTGAGAAAATTTCTTCTATAAGAATTGGTAAATGAATATGTTGGAGGCGCGGGTTGCACGCCGCAACATAATTGATTATAATGAATATATTGGAGGATCGGATTGCACGCCGCAACAGACTTGATTCAAAGTCCATATTGGAGGATCGGGTTGCACACCGCAACAGACTTATTTAAAAGTTGACATACATATATATATTTGGAGATCGGGTTGCATGCCGCAACAGACTTGATTAAAATGAATATTTTGGAAGAGCGGGTTGCACGCCACAACAGAATTGAATGTGAATATATTGTGAGAGTGGGTTGCACACTGCAAACGAATTGAATGTGAATATATTGTGAGAGCGGGTTGCACGCTGCAACAGAATTGATGGAAATGACAATTGAGTATGACTGGTGAGTTGGCTTCAATTATTATAAATGTATTATCTGGTTTATTTCTACTATTGTTGTTGTTACTAATATTGCGTACAGGTAATATAAGTGACCCGCCTTAGCCTCGTCAATACTTCGTCAAGGTTAGGCTCAGCACTTACTAGTACATGGGGTCGGTTGTACTGATACTACACTCTGCACTTCTTGTATAAATTTTGGAGTTGGTCCCATCGGCATACCATAGACTTGCTCGGATTTCAACTACTCAGAGGAGACTTGAGGTATAACTGCACGGCGTTCGCAGTTCTGAAGTCCCCGTCTATTTTACTTTAGTTGTGTATTTATTTGCAGACAACTTTATTTTATTTCAGACTTTTATTTGTATTATTCTAGAAGCTCATGCATTTGTGACACCAAATACTGGGATGATATTTAGACACCATTATTTTTATGGATTATTCACTATATTTCAGACGTTACTTCTGCAATTGTTCTCTGTTATTAATAAATTTAAAATTTATTTTAAAAATGGATAATATTATTCTAACGTTGGCTTGTTTAGCAAGTGAAAGGTTAGGCGCCATCACGGTCCGAAGGTGGGAATTTCAGGTCGTGACATATCATCATGAACCTGCTCCGGGCTCCGAAACCAAAATACGGACCCGGTACTAACAGTGCCAAACATCAATCAATTCTAAAAAATAAATAATTTTCAGTCTTTTAATTTTCATTAAAAATTCATAACTCAAGTTAGGGACCTCCGAATTCGATTTCGGGCATACGCCCATGTCCCATAATTCGATACGAACCCACCGGGATCGTCAAGACACGAATTCGGGCCCGTTTACCAAAAATATTGACCGAAATCTAATAAAATCAACGTTTTAGGCATAAATTCTTATTTTCATAATTTTCAACATAAAAGCTTTCCGGAAATCTGCCCGGACTGCGCACGCAAATCGATGAGAGTAAAAATGAGATTTTTAAGGCTTAAGAGCACAGATTCGAGTTCTAAAATATAAGATGACCTTTTGGGTCATCATAGAAAAAGAGTAATTTTCGAACAACCTTAGTATGTAATTAATAAAGTAAAAGAATTAGTTTGATAAATAAAGAGTAAATGTGGTATAAGAAAAATGTGTCAAAACATTGATGACATAAAAATTATCCTATCATTACAAAAATATACTTATGCGAAAAATGAGTTATCATTCAGTGAGTAACTAATGACCACTTTTAGAGTCATGTCTTGGAACACAAACTATGCGAGCCAAACCTAAATGACTACAAGGGCAAAGTGTCTAAAAAATAGTACGATAATCTCACTATAATTTCCTACTTAAATTGTGTCAATTAAAGAACAATTTGCATATAAAATGATTCAAAAGGGTGCTCTTACAATTGTGAGACAAGGACAAAATATTTGTTTTTACAAAAAGATGACATGTTTCATTATTATGTATATGATTAATTTAATTAGTTAGATATACACCGATTCTAAATTAATTAATCATGTTACAAATATATTCAACATCTCATACAAACTTCAAGAATTACTCAACACACAATATTGCAAGTTAGTCTGATTATTAACTAGATGCAATTCACTCTAAGTATTTAGCAAGTAGATAATATCAAAGAAAACAAGCACAACACCTATCTACGATTTTACTATACTTTACGATTTTTGGATACATCCTAGAATAGGAAGTGCGACGAAGCAGGGAGCTTGATGAAAATTTATTTTTTCATCTTCGAGTGTCGTCTTTCAAAAATAACTCTGTATGATAGTACCTCGCAAGACAAGAGAAGTGAAATTATAAGTAAAATATAAAGTAAATAATAAACTAATTTATTTTTGGAATGATTTTATTTGAATAGTGTTTTTGGACGATGGTTTTGAAAATAGTTAGAAAATATTTTTTTTTGAGAAAAAATGTTTTTGAATTTTTTTTTTTGGAAAATTGTTTTTAGAAAATAGTTTTGAAAAAAAGTTGAAAAGATAATATATGAGGCTCAGATACATATAATATTCGATATCCGTCTAGACATGAGAACATGAACCATCTCGGTAGTAACTTCGGTGGTCAACCGTGTCGCCTCCCATAGGTTGTTGGTTCGTGTTCCCGTCTTTTTCCTTTTTCCATTTTTATCATCATCGCCTCGTTATTTTGGACCCGATTCGGAGGATCTTTCGGGGCGTCGCAAACTCAAAAATATTATTTTCATCGGCCCTTAGTGTTGTTCAAAGTCAACAATATCCGATAAACGTAGCCTTCCAAATTGGAACATCCCGCAGCGAAGCAAACTGACCAAATCGGCATCAACGATTCATTAAAACCAACACAGCAGAATTTTATTTCAAAGTTTAATAACTAGGGTTAATTTTAGAGACCTCCCCTTAGGTTTGGCCTCGCTACAGTTACTATCCTTGTGGTTTACGATATTACGCATACCTCCCTTATTTTAATTTTGTTGTAACAATTCTCTAAACCTATTTATTATTAATTCCTAAAAATTGTAATATGACTAATTTACCCCCTTTTTATAATAACTAATTTACCCCTTTTTAATATACTCTTCTCTTTAATTAATATTTCAAACATCTTTTCTAACCCCAACCCGTTTCTATCCCACAAGTTCTCTCAACACCAAGAATATTGAAAAGCAAACTTCAAAAGCCAATTGAAATATTCAAACGTTTTGGCTCACCATCTCTTGCCATGGATTTTGGTGTATGAAGATTATAAGAATATCCCTAAATAGCAAATTAGGGATCATATGGCCAAATTAAGGATTGAATACTGTGATGTAGACATCCAAAGGGCGATGATGCAAAGGAGGAATTTTGGGCAAATCTGAAGTATTTGTGTTTTATGGTGTTAAAAGAGTGAAGATGCATTGGCAGGAATTGTGAGGATTTGAGATAGTCTCATTTAAAGTCGTTGACTTATTCATGATTAAGTTAAGCTAACGATCTACAACCAAAGTATGTGGTGTAGCAGATAGAGCTGCTCTTCCCTTAACCGGAGGTGTCGAGTTCGAGTTTTGGGTATAGAAAAATTATTGGTAGGGAACGGTACCCTGAATAGGGTCCCACGCGGCGTGAATTCAAATATAGTCGGACTCCTATACGAATACCGGAGATTGGGTAAAACCAAAAAAAAAGAAGTTAAGCTAACGATCTTAATGGTTTTATTGTCTTCTATTTCTTCAATCAATAGATTAGTATAACTTTGTCCCCGTGTTGCATCGCCATAGGACCATTTAAAGCAGGAACAAGAGATTCTCGGTTCAAGAGATTAGTCTAGCAAAATAGTTTTTTTCACAAAAGATGTTAATAAAATTAATTAAGAGAAGAGTATATTAGAAAGGGCCAATTAGTCATATCATAATTCATAAAATTAATAATAAATGGGTTTAGAAAATTATAACAATAAAATTAAAATGAGTGAGGTATGCGTAATATCGTAAACTAGAAGGGAGATAACCATAACGAAGCCAAACTTGTAATATCATAAACTACAAGAGAGATGACGGTAATGAGGCCAAAACTGAAGGAATGTCTCTGAAATTAACCCTAATAACTATAGTGACGAAAAATGAATTAACGGCAGGCAACAGTGCAAACAGCAAGGATTGAAATTAGTAAAGCCAAAACCTTTAGCATTTTATCAACCTATGGAAATTTCCCCAAAGCAACATATTAATGTCCAGCAATGAGAATGGCGGAACGAGGGACATGGGTTGAGGGTGTTGAACAAAAGGTGAAGGTCCAGCCATAGTCGCCGCCTAGCCGGTCACCACTTCCGGTGGCGGCACACCAGTTTATTGAGAGAGAAACGATAGAGGACAAGAGGGGAGGCGGTCGTTCCCTCTTAGAGAATGAGAGGGATGACTTTGAAGTAGGGTTTTTCAAGATAAAATATAATGCATCTATTTTTTTTTGGTCCGTTTAAAAAAGAATGATCTTTTTTTAAATTTGATAATA
This sequence comes from Nicotiana tabacum, assembly GCF_000715075.1. Taxonomy (NCBI): domain Eukaryota; kingdom Viridiplantae; phylum Streptophyta; class Magnoliopsida; order Solanales; family Solanaceae; genus Nicotiana; species Nicotiana tabacum. Next base: position 28,917,457 of record NC_134088.1, on the reverse strand, counting down.
ATTTAGCTTATACTTATAAATTTACCTTTAATGAGAAGCTTTTATAACCACACAAATACTCTGAGTCCATTTTTGAATTATTTAGAACCACAAATTACAAAAGTCTTCATTTTTTTTAAACTTCGTGTCCAGTCAAACTTGTTCACATAAATTAGAACGGATGGAATAGTATATTGTGTGTGTATGTGTTTATGTAGTGTGCACATGTTAATATTGTGCGGACCTCGTTTAAAGTAGAAAATAAATGTAAAATAGAGAGAAACAATATGTGGTCAAAACACAAAAGATGTAATATCTGGTCACATCAAATGTCACTTCACATGCATCATCACATCGGACGTTGATGAGACAATGATTTGACCGAACTTGATCCATATTTTGAAATCGATCCATATAATTACTAGACTGTGCTACGAATTAAAAGATGATTATTTAATTTGAAACTTTTGTAGTATTTACTCAAAAATATAACTACTACAATTGTGTTGGAGTAATTATTTTATTTTTGAAAATACAATAGATTGATAGAATATCCTAATGTTTGAAAATAGGACAATTATCAATAAATTATTTAAAATTTGAAAAAATGCACAAAAACGGTAGTATTTTAACTAATTGCAATAAAATGATAAAAATTCTCATATTTTGTAAAATTAGGAATAATTATCAATAAATTTCATTCAAGCTAAATAATGTGCAAAAAACTATTTTTTAATTATTTTTAATAGGGAAGCCTGCAGAGGTTAATTTTAAATACGGATAGTCAAAATTGAATGTCAACAGTACTTACCATTTTTTTTGGGGGGGGGGGGGGGAGGATTTACTTTGTATAAGTAGTTTTTATTGTATTGATGCCTTAGGTTTATGCTATTTCTATGAATTTCGTTATTACGTTGCCTTCGTTATCATGTTTCGGCTTTCCTAGTCGGTGTGTTAGGCGCCATCATAACAAGTTGGAATTTTGGGTCGTGACAGCATGAATAAAGTACTTCTCTATGCCTACATGTCAATGTGCATGAGAAATCATGAATGTCACAATACTGTATAGCATGAAGAAATGTATCTCTATGCCTACATGCCAAGTATGCATGTCAAATGTAATGCACTACATTGATAAACGCATGCACTCACACTCTTAGAGTACTCAATCTCACTATATCTTAATCACTCGGTACACTCAATCACTCTCGACACTCGGTACTTGCGCTCATTATTGGTATGTCAGACTCTGGAGGGGCGAATCCTGCACAAACGCTAAATATAAAGCCCACTTATTTGCTGCGGCGTGCATTCTGATCCCATAAATAATAATAAAGCCTATAAGGCCTGCTGCAACATACAACCCGATCCATATAACAATAATATATATAAAGCCAATATGGTGTGCTGCTGCATGCAACCCGATCCACAATATCTCTCACAACACGGCTCGCAGGCCCCAACTCAGTCATCAATCTCTCCAGTCTCTTGGGCTCAGAAATTTCATGCCAATCAGCCCACACAATGATAACATGATGTGGCAACAAATGATAACAGAGACTGAGATATGATATGCAAATCTATATATCTATATAAAAGAGGGCCAAAGAATGTTGACGTGACACCTTTTAAAGACTAGGAAATGCATTTATCTAATTTCTCAATTTTTTGAGTTTTTCTTTAATTTATACGTTATATAAAAAATACAAAAGAAATGACTCCTGATTAAACATTATCCTTTCGTATCAGTTAAAAACCTTATAATTTCATATCAGTTACAAACCTTTATGTGCTAATTAAAAAACTGAAAAGACATGACTTTTTATAAAATATAACTCAAAATAATAATATGGATTAAGAAAAAACAAGATAAGAGATATATGGAGAAAGAGAGAAGAGATTCTTATTTGTTCTTCAATTGTGTGTATTTTCCTATCTATTACAAGGCCTTTATATAGGCATAAAAAGTGAAGAAAATATGTCCTTGAATATATCATTAAGCATTTGAGATGAAGATCATGGAGGAAGAGTAGGCATCCACCATAATTTAATATTTCTTATAACACTCCCCCTTGGATATCCATAGATAATGTGCCTCGTTAAAACCTTATTAGAAAAAAAATCATAGTGAAGGAAAAAGAGTACACATGTTTAGGAATACGCTTTTTGGTTGCCTCATTAAAAACCTTGCAAGGAAAACTCAGTGGGACAAAACTTTATAAGGAAAAAAGAGTACACATCGTATTAACTCCTCCTGATGAGAGCATCAATTCACATCCTTGAGCCTTCGCATCCCAATCTTGTATACTAGTTTCTTGAAGGTTGATGTCGGTAGAGATTTGGTGAACAAATCAGCCATATTATCACTTGAAAGGATTTGTTGCACACTGATATCACCATTCTTTTGAAGATCATGTGTGAAAAATAACTTTGATGAAATGTGCTTTGTTCTATCTCCTTTTATGAATCCTCTCTTCAATTGAACTATGCATGCTGCATTGTCTTCATACAAAATTATGGGCAGTTTGTCACACTTCAAATAATATTTGTCTTGAATAAGGTGTATTACAGACCTCAACCATACACATTCTCGACTTGCTTCATAAATAAAAATGATCTCAGCATGATTAGATGAAGTAGCCACGATTGATTGCTTAGTCTATTGCCAAGATATTGCATTGCCTCCACATGTAAGCACATAGCTTGTTTGAGATCAAGCCTTGTGCAGGTCAGATAAATACCCAGCATCAGCATAACTAACAAAATTGGGACTGAAATCATTGCCATATAATAAGCCCATATCGGTAGTCCCTTTTAGATACCGCAATATGTGTTTGATTCCATTTCAATGTATCCTTGTAGGAGCAAAGCTATATCTTGCTAAGACATTAACTGAAAAGGTTATGTCAGGCCTTGTAGTGTTATCAAGATACATTAGTACACCAATTGCACTAAGATATGGTACTTTAGGACCAAGAAGCTCTTCATTCTTTTATTGAGGTCTGAACGGGTCCTTATTCACATCAAGTGATCGAACAACCATCGGAGTACTTAATGGATGTGCTCCATCCATGTAAAACCGTTTCAATACTTTTTCTATGTAGGTAGATTGATGTACAAAAATTTCGTTTGCCAAATGTTCAATTTGCAAACCGAGACATAATTTTATCTTTCCGAGAACTTTCATCTCAAATTACTTTTTTAAATAATCAATTGCCTTTTGGAGTTTATAGGAGTTCCAATAAGGTTTATTTCATCAACATATACGGCAAGTACAATAAACTTCGATGTTTTTTTTTTATATAGAAATACATGGACAAATGGAATCATTTATATAACCTTCCTTTAATAAATATTCACTAAGGCGGTTATACTACATTCTTCCTGATTGCTTTAGACCATACAAAGATCTTTGCAATTTGATTGGAAATATTTCCCTGGATTTTGAATTATGTGCGTCAAGCATTTTAAATCCCTCAAAAATTTTCATATATATATCTCATTATCAAGTGAGCCGTAAAGGTAGGATGTAATTACATTCATTAAATTCATATCAAGATTTTCATGGACAACAAGACTAATGAGATAACGAAACGTTATAGCATCCATAACATGAGAATACGTCTCTTTATAATCGACACCAGGCCTTTGTAAAAATTCTTGTGCAATAAGGCGTGCCTTATATCTTTGTACCTCATTTTTCTCATCCTTTTATGTACAAAGACCCATTTATAGCCAACAGGTTTAACACCATTATCTGTTTGGACTACCGACCCAAAAATTTCACGTTTCGCAAGTGAATCCAATTCAGATTGGATTGCTTCTTTCCATTTTGGCCAATCACGTCTTTGTCGATATTCTCCAACAGATTGAGGTTCAAGATTCTCATTATCTTGCACAATTCTAGATGCAACATTATATGCAAAGACATAATCCACAATTATATTCAATCGATTCAAATTTGTCTCAATATCGATTGGGTTTATTGATAGTTCCTTATTTTCTTGAGTCTGAGGCTCACTGATTTTCTCATGAATTTCAGGATTGGTTAAATCATGGGTTTCTTTATGAGACTCATTCGTAGTGTCATCTTGATCATTTATTTTTATTTTTCTAGGATTTCGATCCTTAGAACCCAACGGTCTGCCACGCTTTAGGCGTGCTTTTGACTCATTAGCTATGACACTAGAAGATTGTCCAACAGGGACATCAATACGGATTGGAACATTCTCTGCAGGGATATGTGATTTCGTTATCCTTTTCAGATCCGTAAATGCATCTGACATTTGATTTGGTATTTTTTGCAAATGGATAATCTTTTGCATCTCTTTTTCACAAATAGAGGCACATGGATCAAGATGAGAAAATGATGTATTTTTCACAAAAATTCACGTTTGGTTTCACCAATTTCTTCCCCTAATTTTGGGAAAAATGCCCCATCGAATCGACAATCTGCAAATCGAGCAGTGAACAAATCTCCCGTTAATGTTTTAAGGTAACGAATAATGGAGGGCGGTTCAAACCCAATATATATTCCTACCCATCTTGGTGTGATATGGCGGTGCTACAGGTACATATACAACGTATCCAAAAATGCTTAGATGGGATATATTAGGTTCATGACCCAAAACTAATTGCAACGGGGAATATTTATGATAATTTGTCGGTCTGAAACGAATTACCATTGCTACATGTAAAATGGCATGACCCCAAATAGAGGTGGGTAATTTTGTTTTTATGAGTAACACTCTTGCTATCAATTACAGACGTTTAATCAAAGACTCTGCAAGGCCATTTTTAGTGTGAACATGAGTTATAGGATGCTCCACTTTTATCTAAATTGATAAGCAATAATCATTAAATGCTTGGGATGAAAACTCAGCAGCATTATCAAGTCGAATAGACTTAATTGGATTATCGGGAAACTGTGCCCGTAATCGAATTATTTATGCCATTAATTTTACAAAAGTTAGATTGCGAGATGACAATAGGCACACATGAGACCATCTAGAAGATGCGTCTATTAAGACCATAAAATACCTAAACTACCCACTAGGTGGGTGAATAGGTCCACAAATGTACTCTTGTATACGTTTCAAAAACGCAGGGGACTCAATCCCAACCTTTGTTGGTGATGGTCTAGTAATTAACTTGCCTTGATAACAAGAAGTGCAAGAAAATTCATTATTTAAAAGAATCATTAAATTCTTTAATGGATGCCCATTTGAGTTTTCTATAATTCGTCTCATCATAATTGATCCAGGATGCCCAATCGATCATGCCAAAGTACAAAAGTATTGGAATCAGTAACCTTTTAGTTTAAGATAGAATGTGCCTCTACTGCACTAATTCTTGTCCAATACAGGTCACAAGACAAAGATGGGAACTTCTCAATAACCCTTTTTTGGCCAGAGACATTCTTGGTAACGATGAGATATTCGATATTATTCTCATCTATTGTCTCAATATGAAATCCATTTCGACGGATATCTTTAAAACTCAACAAGTTCCTCTTGGACTTGGAGGAGAACATTGCATTCTTTATAGCAGGTTTATAAAATATAACTCAAAGTAACAAAATGGAACAAGGAAAAATAAGTTAAGAGATATATGGAGAAAGAGAGAAGAGATTCTTATTTCTTCTTCAATTGTGTGTATTATCCTATCTATTACAAGGCCTTTATATAAGCATGAAAAATGAAGAAAATATGTTCTTGAATATGTCATTAAGCATTTGAAACGAAGATCATGGAGAAAGAGTCTCTTAATTAAACATCATAATTCCATTTCAGTTACAAACCTTTTCACCTTTAATTGCTCCTCTTCCAATTCTATAAATTCCCCTTTCGTTGTAACAATTTTCGTTCACGGTGGAAGTTCAAGTGTTCAACTATACAGGGTGGGGTAATGCTTCTGTTTCATTAAGCTTTTGTTTTCTTGTGACTATATTTATGGGTGCTGGAAGTTTCAGGATGATTCAAATCTTGAATATTACATTTCAACTATTAGTATCGACTTTGTAAGTGAATCGTCTTTTCAACTTTTTAAGGAAACAAAAATAAAAATATGTACCTACTTAAATTAGAGAATATAATGTATATAAATAAGTTTTTACACTTACACAACACAAGGAAATAGTGCAAAGCATTAATTATATGAGAAATAAAAATACAATATATTTGTAAAATATAGACATAATTTCAAATTGTAAATTATGTAAAATTATTAAATCAGAGGAAAGAATATTTTAGTAATTTTTTCTCAAAACAAAATAAAATGTTGATTGTTTACGTGCGCAAGTGAAAAGATGATTGGGAGAATTTTTTTTTTTTTTTTTGGGGAGATTGAATCATAAAAACTTGATTCTTGTTGTAACATTTTAATAATATGAAGAAGGAGAAAGTTTTGATCTTTAAATATATAAACAATATAAGCCTTGCAATTTGTTTACACGTGCTACTATTCATACTATAATTAAATCACCACTTTTTTTCTTGTTTCTTTCTCTCTTTTTGTCCCTGTTTCGCCTTCCTACCTATGATATTATGATTTGATACATGTTCTTCAATGATTTTAAAAAAGATAGAACCAAACTTAAGTAAATGCATCTCATGTTTATGCTTCTCATTTTGGTAAGTAACGGAAAGCTGCCTTTCAGGAGTGATTCTTTCATTTCACATAAATGCTTTCTAATAAATAAAAACTTTTCTTGCTTTCTTTGTACAGTCATTTTTGTAAACTTTTTTATTTACTTTATCTTGAGGAAGAAACTTGCTCATTACAAAATTGCTTATATTGATGAAATAAGTACTACGAAGTGAGATGCAATTTTTACATATTTAAGTTTACCAATGTTTCAAAAATATGAGTAGAATAACCTTTTGAGATGAAGATTGGCTTTATAACATATAGTGAATATCATAGAAGTTAGTGCAACATATGAGCAACAGTCATTCTGGATTCTACTCTGTAACTTTCAATTAGGTGAAATTCACTTTGTTAAAAATATGCACATGGCTGCAAACGAGAGATTCGAAGGACATAAAATAAAGCAAATTAGTAGTAAAAACTTACTATTAGAACTATAGAACTATGTCTTGAAGTTCTGGCTTTAAAAGATCAAAATATTTCTAACATACTTAAACCCGTAATCTAAAATAAAGAAGAACGCATATGGATTAAGTAGTAATAAGTGAAAAAACAGAATCGCATACCTAAAATCATCGTGAATGTTGGCTTTCAAGATCTAAAAAATATTTATTGTGTGAAAATAAGAGGAGAAGGGGAATGAGGAAAAGGTTATACAAAAATGTTATCTCATAAAGTAAAGCTTATTATCATGTGAAAAGTTCCGTCCACACACCAATCAATTCTGACCATCGACTTCTCAATTAAATGAGTCATCTATCATAATATAATTAAAAATAATATTTAAAAATTTAAAAGATTGATAAAATAAACCTAAAATTAATTTAGTAATATTGCACATCAAACCTAAATAACAAAACTGTATAAAGCAAATACGGTCTATATCATAATTGTTTTTTCCGGTATAACATTTGGTATTTACTGAACCAACTAATTTAAATTTGTGCCACATAAAGCACATTAAAGAAGAAAAGTTCTTAGCAAGGATTTTTTTTTTCTTTTGTAGGCTCGATTCCGAACATTTAATGTAACGACCCGACTGGTCGTTTTGAGCTCTAGCGCGTCGTTCGGCGGTTTGAGGCCTTGAGTAGCTTCACTTCAGGTATTATGACTTGTACGTGTGGTCGAAATTAAATTTCGGGATGTTTGAAGTTGATTCGGGAAGAGAATTCTAAATTCAGAAGCTTTAAGTTGGAAGAATTGACTAAGGTTTGGATTTTTAGTAAATGACATCGGAATCAGGATTTGAAGGTTCCAATAGGTTCGTATGATGATTTTGGACCTGGGCGTATGTTCGGGTCGAGAATCGGATTGCGTGAGAGTATTTCGGTGCCTATTACGGAAGGTTGGCATTTTGAAGGTTTAAGAATTTCCTAAGTTTGGGTTGGAATAGATTTTGATGTTATCGATGTCCGTTTGGGATTTCGAGCCTAGGAATAGTTTCGTATGGTGATTCTGATCTTATGAGCGTGTCCGGGCGTTGATTTGGAGGTCCGTAGGTCATTTCGGCGTCAATTGGCAAAAGTTGAAAATTTGGATGATTTTGAGAAGTTTGACCGGGAGTGGACTTTTTGATATCGGGATCGCATTCCAATTTCGGAAGCTGGAGTAGGTCCGTAATGTCAATTATGACTTCTGTGCAAAATTTGAGGTCAAACAGACGTGATTTGATAGGTTTCGGCATCAATTATAGAAGTTTAAAGTTTCAAAGTTCATTAGGTTTGAATTGGAGGGTGATTCGTGTTTTTAGCGTTGTTTGATGTGATTTAGAGGGCCGACTAAGTTCGTATGAAGTTTTAGGACTTATTAATATGTTTGGTTGGGGTCCCGAGGGCCTCTGGTGAGTTTCAGATGCTTAAAAGATCGATTTTTGGACTAGGGAAAATGCTGCAGGCAGCTGGTATCTGGTGTAGCCGTACTTGCAAGGTTACAGCAGATGCGGTTAAGTTCCACATAAGCGGGACCGCACCTGCGTACGAAGAGCCACAGAAGCGCTGCCGGGCCGTAGATTCGGGAAATGAGGGGCCTGAAGGAGGACCGCAGAACCGGTATTTTGGCCGCACCTGCGGAACCGCAGCAGCGGCCGAATGACCGCAGGTGCGGTGATCGCTGAGCAGAAGGTTTGCTTAAATACGTGATTTTGGCCCATTTCCTCTCATTTCCACTTGGTTAGGCGATTTTTGGAGAACTTCAAGGAGGGATTTTCATCAAGTAACACTAGGTAAGTAATTCCCACCTACTGCAAGTTAAATACTTGGTTTATATATGGATTTAAAAATAAAAATTGGTAGGAATTTGGAATTTTGAAGAAAAACCTAAAAAATTGGTATTTTTATATTTTGATCACTAAATTGGACATAGAATTTGGAATAAATAATATAATTGAGTTCGTGATATTATGGGTAAAGTTTATCTTAGAAAATTTATGAAATTCGGGCACGTGGGCCCGAGAGTTGATATTATCGACTTTTCGAGCAGAGTTGGAAATTGCTTAAATTGATTAATTATGGGTATTATAACATATTTTGGTTGGTTTGCACCTTGTTTGCATAGTTTTTGATTGACAAGCATCGGTTTGAGGTATTGAGTGACGTTGGAGCCGGCTATGGGGCTACGTACGCACCAGGTGACGAGAGTCCGTGCGTAGCTACTAATTATGCTATGTCCGGGTAGTTTAGGACTCAAATCATGAATTACTTGTAATAATTGCATCCTTTATTTAATTAAAGTACTGGAATTATATTGGAAATTTTTAGAGGAAATGGTAAAAGACCGAAATTTCACATACTTCAAATGACTTGACTATTAATAGAAATTGTACATCCTTATAATAACTTCTTATTTGAGATTTTTATAAAAAATGTCCTCCTTTCTTGTGGAGCGGGCCGAACGCCTTGACAGTATAGATGCATCTATGGATCTTGATGCACGTCCCTAGGCAGTGTACATGACACTCTGGATCGGGTCGTATGACCTCGGCAGAAATTGTGCTTAATAATAATAATTACACGATGCCTTGGCATCCTATTGCATCTTGTGAAGATAATTGATTAATTGGAAATTATTGAATTTGAAAGAATTATTTATTCCCGCTTATTTAGAAAAATTATTGTTATTCACATAAACCATGTCTAGTTAAATATTTCTATTTTAATATTATTGACCCATAGTGAGTGTCAAAGTTGACCTCTCGTCACTACTTTTTCGAGATTAGACTTGATACTTACTGGGTACATGTTGTTTACGTACTCATACTACACTTGCTGCACATTTTTGTGCAGGTGCATATATCTCTAGTGATCTTTTGGGCGCAGGGGCGCAGCTATCGCGGGGAATTACAGTGAGCTGCCTTCCATGCTACAAATACACAGCTACAGAGTCTCCATCAAAGATATTTATATACTCCTATCTAATTTGTATTCCAGATAGATGTTGCATTTATCATATTTTATTCCTAGTTAATGCTCGTGCACTTGTGACACCAGGTTTTGGGGGTTCCTACTGGATGTTTGGTATGGTGGTTCACATAACCATCATTGTTTCTCTCTATAAATCCTATTTTATACAAATTAGTTAATAAAAATTTTGATTTCAAAGGTAATAAAGATGGGTAATTTAATTAGTAAATTAACGTTGGCTTGTCTGACGACGCCGTTAGGCGCCATCACGATCTATAATGGATTTTGGGTTGTGACAACATGGTATCAGAGCTCTAGGTTCTCTTAGGTCTCACGAGTCATGAGAAAGTCTAGTAGAGTCTTGCGGATCGGTACGGAGACGTCTGTACTTATCTTCGAGAGGCTACAGGATTGTTAGGAGCATTTCCCTTCTTGATTCCTTTATCGTGCGGTTTGATTCCATTGAGGCTTGTGCCTTTATTTCCTTCCTACTCATTCTTATATGATGTTAAGCGCTCGTGTCAATTGGGAATCTAGGAGTTGTAATGGTACTACTGACGTGGTGCATGGTGTTTCTCCATGCGCACTCAAACAAGTTATTGCCGTCGCCTTACGGAAGGATGTTCTTTTGTTCCAGCTTAGTATCAGTATTTTCTATGGTTTTGAGACTGTGCACGGGTTGCTACGATGTCTATGCGTTATTATCGCACAATGTTGGTGTAATGATAAGGTGCTCGTTTATGTGTTGAGGCAGTGAATGGCTTGAAGAGAGGATTTCTAAGTGCATGATTAAGGGGTTCAACATTTAATTCCAGCTGAGGAAAGGCAATCGTACTATAGATATCCATGTTTGGTTGATAAAGTAACGAAACATGATATTTTCGAGCGTGGTGGAATTTTCATTGTAAAGTGTTGCCGTCCTTGTTTGAATGCATTATGGTTCGCCAGTGTTACAGTCTTCTTGGATTTAGCCTTCGCGGCAGGTTGTTGTGAAATGGTGCCTGAGAGGTAGTTGCCAGAGATAGTTGTGTGTAGCGGTCCAGAATCGAATTGGTATTTCTAAAGTGATGGCTCGAGTAAGATGACCTTCTAGGAGGCTTAAAGCTGGTAGCAATTTATTGGTTCAGGTGCTACAGAGATGGATTTTGATTTGATGCAATGTTTGGGCAGCAAAGTATGAAGGAGGACATGGCGGGAAGCATTTCGCGGTGGTTGAAGTACTAGCAGGTCAAGTATGAAAAACAGAGATTGAGAAGTTGCTTAAAGGAGATGGTTTAACCGAAGTAAGAATGGCAAATTAGCATATGGATTATGTAGTAGGATAACTACGTGCCTTGGAAAAGTGTAGAACGGTTTGGGAATCGTGATGAAGGGTGATTTGGCCTACTGATTTTATTTGGAGTAGTGGTCAATGTACGAAGAAAAATTGAATATGACAGAAAGGAGTTTGCTTGAAAGGAAGAGGAGTGTGAAGATCTGATTATCATTCAGATGCAATATGACTTGAGTCCGGAAGGTATGGTTGAACATTCAATTGATGTCAATAGGAAGGAGCAGACTTGTACAACTGGTGGACGAGCATGGGATCGGGAGGGTTACCGAATGCGTGGTAATTGCACCTAGTGCAGCGTCATTTGAAGACGTCGGCATGGAATTTTCACAGATGGGTTGTCTCATGTGAACAAGCTAGAGGTTGCGTGATGTTGATGAAGCTGCTACGAAGGATTTTAGTTACTGCTCGGTAAGAGGTCTAAATGGGATGGGCGAATAATTCAGAATGTTCATGAAAATCTCAACAAAAGACTTCAATAAATTTGGCAGTTAACGGTGCGGGACCATGGTAAATGAGGAGGAGGAATAGTTGGGGCTCTATATTATGTGATGGTATATTAAAGCTAAGTGGAGGAGCCCCACTATCTACGATTGGATCGCGTGGTTGTTAGCTTATGCAGCTTTAGGTTATCGGCGCATTGGTGGATTATTTGTGACTAATAAAAAGGGAACATCAGGGGTAATTCGAGCAGAGGAATTGATAAATGTGTGCTATATTTCGTCTTATCGATTCAGGTACAGGTTTTGGGAAGACTCATAGTTATGCTTCTTATGGAGGTAATGTGCAAGGATTTGGCCGGTTGCTTCTTTGTGAGGGTATTCATGTACTAGTAGGGCAATGGAGATTGGTTATATTCGAGACCAGGTCAGAGTGGGCGACTCTTAACAACGGTTTAGTGAGTTCAAGAATTTAAGTCTGGTACTTAAAGATTTCGGGTTCGTTGTATGGTTAAGGATCGAGTTCTGTAGTAGATTGCAAACGAGACTTGGAGTGTTCTATGTTATTATCGGGTAAGCGGTGCAGTATTGGAGGAAAGGAAGAAATGGCTTCGGATATGCGGGAGGTTCTGCATAATAGGTATACCAGTCGGAGATGTTAGTGTGTGCTGGAGAAAGGTATGAGGTGATTCATGGGTATTGATACGATGTAGTCTCGCGATTCAAGTCACTCGGGATGAGTGCAGATTGAGTTCCTTATGTTGTGAATGGAGCTAACGTTATTTCTAAGGTATGTTAAGGGTAAATTCAAAGAAGTTGGGTCGGTTGTAATGGCTGAATCAACATGTGATTTGTGGTTTCACGTGCAGGCTTGACAACCACCATAAATTAATTGATTTGGAAGGTATGCGATTTTAAATAGCATTGTGGCATAAATGAACTTCTGGAAGAGTCATGGCGGTTTAGATCACTACTTGAGGTTGTATTCTTTTTGCTTCAGTTGCATGTTGCAATGACTCTTCTGAAATGAGCTAAGTGAAAAGCATCTAGCTAATAAAGTGTTTATTCTACTAGTAGTTCAGGGATTATGATGAATTCGTGTTTTCTCGTGTAGTAGCACAATGGGTGCAGTGAGTGGAATGGGAAATTGAAGGTTGAGGATCAAGGCTGCAATTCGGTGTTGATAAGAATTTCACGAGCTTGAACGAGCAGGAAAGTTATCAGATGATTAGAGTGAGCTGGAGTTATCTTAGTGTCGCCTGAGAATGGTGTTCTGTGGAAGAGGCATTGTGTATTGATTTGCGGATTGTGATTTTCTTTACAAAATTAGTACAGTTGGTGGTATGGATGTGCAGAATCAGCTACTTGAGCGGAAGGTCGTGGGAGCGTACCCACGGGGAAATTGTATGAGTGTGACATGCTAGTCACTTGATTGTTATAGATTGAAAACACGTATGGAGATTTTGCGGTACTATCATTAATGTGGGAGTTGTTCCGGATTGGGACGGTTGCTCGTGTGTGTCATGAATAGAGCCATTGTGGATCCTTGAAAGGTTATTAGCCCAGGATGGTAGGATCAGAATCGGTATGAGGTCCCCTGTAGCTTGTAATGTTATGTGAGCAGGATGACTCTCGAGATGCATGTCATTTATCGCACGTGAGTTATGCTTGAGTTTTGTAGCGTGTGGCGCTATTCGTCTCCCTAGAGTTGTATTTGTTTTTGCACTCGGCGTGCTTGTGGTCAATATTCGGGCATTTCATAAGTATAAGCTTTACAACTTGATATGTGTGTTTTCTTCTTGAGTGTCATGTTGGATCGGGTTGCACGCCTCAACAGTGAGATATTGAGTACAGTTACATATATTTGATTCGGTGTATTTTTGTTTCTCATTCTGTGAGGAGAGTTCATAGCGTTTGTTCGACCATTGTATTCATTACGCGGGCTGGGAAGCTCCATTCGAGAGTTTGTTTTCCTTATATATCGCATTCGAGTTCATACCTTGTTGGCGTATTTTTGGCGTCATACGAGATCTTGGTGAGTGGTTTAGGTGGCTTGTTACCTGTGTATCTTATACTAGGTGAGACGAGACTATTGGACCTGAAATGCAGTGCAATCATATTTATATAAGTACATTCGAGAGAATATCGTTATTCGGTTCAGAATGAGGCTATGGCCCTTGTCAGGAGAAGCGACTCCATGATTTGATTGATTCAACAGGTGGTTATGAATTTCTACGCATCTGCTCTGTCATGGCAGTATTGTGAGGATTGAAACCGGGCTTATTTGTATTATAAGGTGTATTGCGAGCATCAGGTTCATGAAATTGTAGTTATTGTAGTCGGAGGATGTTGCCTTGGGCAAATGAGTTATGCGGTGTGATTTCTGCATAGATGCACAATCATGTTTTAGCACAGTGTGTAGTGATTGATATAGTATTCGTATGTTAGAATAAGGTATTGTAAAGAAATTCGGAGGTTGGAATTTGGGTCAAAGGCTTATAGATTGAATAAAAGAGAGGACTGTCGCGCCCCTTTTTCTCACGAAATCGGGCTTCGACACGAGACAACTCTTTTAAGGAAGGGTGTTAAAAGAGAGAGTCGCTACCTTACGGATTAATGTGTGTTAGGGCATATATTTGCAGATAACTCTGGATTAACTAGTTGCGTCACCAAAGATCGGGTAAGGGCTCAAATTACCTCGAGAAGAAGGTGTTAGGCACTCCTCGAGGTCCACAATGGTGGGTCCCGGTCAAACTCGAATTATATGAATTACTCTAAACAAGGAGAAGAGACAAAAATTGGGCAAATAAAAATGATTGACTTTTAAACAAAGGTGGTGGTGGTGGGGGGGAGGGGGGGTCCTAAGTGTTTTTGCCTAAAGGATCACCCCGTGCAACATAAATAATACTTTGTAACTCCCTCGAGGTGGGGTGTTACTCGTATTATTCAGCGGGCACAGACTATCATCTCCTGCTACCCGATTACTATATTTAAGTTGTTTACCTAAAGCGCATTAGTTGATTCTAAATCGTGCCCTATGCGTGCACTACCCGTCCCATGCCTATGGTCCAGGAGGCATTTGGACCTCTATCTCGGAGTGGTTCTAGACTTTAACTTAGGTTGCTCAAAAGGAGAAAATACTAGACGACATGCAAAACAATTTGGACTTTCACGTATAAGCAAATAAGGGCTCAAGTTAGCCTCGCACTTAAACAACAAATCCCTTGGAAATCTGCTTTGTAATGAACCATTTTGGAAACTCGTGGTATAACCTGTTTTCTCCCAGCTTGACTCATGAATCTGATAGGAGCATAAGGATAGATACCCCTTAATCCGATTAGCACTAGATGAGGAACATCTCTTGACCTGATGATGAATTCGCTAGTAGGGAACCACTCGAACATCCAATGGACCTTGTCATTAGTCAAATTGCTAAAGAAGTGTAACCAGCCCGCAACGTTTCCTAGTTGTGCAAACCTGTCTGGATAAAAGTCATTCTTTTCGGATGGTGAAAAGCTATGTGGTCATTCCATGGTCGCCGCGGAAATTCTTGACGGTATTGTCCCCTTTGAAGATGTTCCAACAGCCATATTTGCAGTAACAGATTGCAACCCTCAAAATGCCTATATCCTTTCTTGCAACGGTCCAAGGCTCGGTATATCTCCGCTACGATCATTGGGACAATAGTGTAAGTCTGTCCCTTAATTCCTTAGATTAGGGTATTAGTAACCATACCTAAGCGAGTGTGAATCCTTTCTCCTTGTATTGGGAATACCAGCATCCCCAGAAAATAGACAATGAACACAAAAATCCGGCGATGAGTCCAACCCAGAGAGGTGATAGCAAATTTATCATGATAAAGACGGTAGGACTTGCTATGCCCATAACACTCGTAAAGGAAGTCGAATGGTATGTAAGACTTCTTCAGGCAGACTAACTCATCATTCCTTCTAAAACCCATCATTTTCAAAAAACCTTGAGAAATATGATTTTCCGGTACCAACAGACCAGGTCTGTCCCAGGGAAGCCCAGCAAAACCTCTTATTTCCTCTAGAAGGGGAGTCATTTCTAAGTTACCGAAACGGAAAGCAACCCTCTTCTCATCCCAGAACATAGAAGCGGCCTCAATCAGTACATTATTTGGCTGAATGTCTAGCAAAGAAGGTAAATTCCCGAGAACTCTTTTCACATGATTTTTGTCGCTTGGCGAGAGATTTTCCCACCAATCTAGCAACAAAGGTGGGATACTTCGAACCATGCCGAACCTGGGGACTTCGTTCCTCATTTCTGCAAAACAGATAAAGTTAGCCCTTTCCCTCTCCGGATCCGACTATTTACGCATTAATGATTAGCATATCAGCACGTTTTCTCCAAATAATGCACATATCATGATCGTGCCCGTTGGGATTATGGAAACCCTGATGGGCTTTGGACAAGGCTTGCCTTAGGGGGTTATTACGCGGATAGCGTTCTAACCCATATTAGGTTTAGACATGATGCATGCACAGTTAATATTAGAGTAAGGGTTTCTAGAAGAGTCTATACCGGTACCCTCAAGTGGACAACTTGAGAGGGAAAGACACGGAACCGTCGATTGTACCACTGATCGACTAGTTTTATCGTAAATAAGCCTTTCCAAATTTACAAAGGGTAATATAGGAAGAGCGCGGACACTCATCAAGTGCCGCTATGGTATTAATTGCACACGAGTGGAATATGATGTAGAGCATGCTTTATGTAAAAATAAAACAATACGTTGTCAAGTATTTTTCATGATAAAAGCGATAAATACAATATTTAATAAATGTAAGGACAGAAAAGAAAGAAAAACAGGGAAGAAGTTAGTTCGTATAATATAAAAAAATGTAATGAAGCGACTAAGGGGTAAGGATTGGGAAAGTCATGATATAACAAAATTTAAAAAGTTGGAGCCAGTGGGATGCATATTGTAACCAGATTAAGCGAAGAGTTGCATATGAGTTCACATAAAGGGGAAATAGTGAAGAGGGTGTGCATGTAGCAATAAAAAGGAGAATGGGAGCGGGATGTTCAAGCATAAGCAAAATAACAAAGACATGCTTATCGAGAGATACTAATTAATATAGGCCAAGTTCGCAATGGTAAGAGCCTAAAATATATCCCCAGCAGAGTCGCCATGCCGTCGCGCCCCTTTTTCTCACGAAATCGGGCTTCGACACGTGACAACTCTTTTAAGGAAGGATGTTAAAAGAGTGAGTTGCCACCTAACGGATTAAGGTGCGTTAGGGCACCTATTTGCAGATAACTCTGGATTAACCAGTTGCGTCACCAAAGATCGGGTAAGGGCTCAAATTACCTCGAGGAGAAGATGTTAGGCACTCTTCGAGGTCCACAATGGTGGGTCCCGGCCGAACTCGAATTATATGAATTAGTCTAAACAAGGAGAAGAGACAAAAATTGGGCAAATAAAAATGATTGACTTTTAAACGGGGGGGGGGGGGGGGGGGGGTCCTAAGTGTTTTAGCCTAAAGGATCACCTCGTGCAACATAAATAATACTTCGTAACTCCCTCGAGATGGGGTGTTACTCGTATTATTCAGCGGGCACAAACTATCATCTCCTACTACCCGATTACTATCCTTAAGTTGTTTACCTAAAGCGTACTAGTTGATTCTAAATCGTGCCCTATGCGTGCACTACCCGTCCTATGCCTATGGTCCAAGAGGCATTTGGACCTCTATCTCGGAGTGGTTCTAGACGACATGCAAAACAATTTGGACTTTCACGTATAAGCAAATAAGGGCTCAAGTTAGCCTCCGCACTTAAACAAAAAATGCACGCAAACTGATTCATATTGACAGTTGCAGATTTTAATAAGTTTGCAGAATCCTATAGGCAAGATCTCTATATGATTCAGGATTTCTTAAGAAAGCAGTTTTACAAGCCTTTTCCTTTTAATATAATTTTTACAGCCTACATAGTTGCCTACTGATTACAAGCATAAGAGATTAAATCTATAGTCATGATGCCTAAGTGAATCTCGCAGCAACTGACAATGACAATCACAAGAATATGTTCAGAACTGCTTAATCGAGTCATATAGGCATGGTATCTAATAGTGATGATTAGCACAGTGTTGAAGAAACGAGCAAGGCGGTAATTAAGACTGCATCAGACCCGATATACATGGTTTTTATAATTAAAACTAATTTTTAGATCCTATAGGCATGGCATCTAAATCTGTAGATTAAGCTACATGTAAACAGATTCCTATGCGCACATTGAGACATTCATCATTCAATATCCTATAGGCATGGTTTCTAGCAAGCAGAAGTAGAACATATTTGAACCAAATGAAGAACCTATAGGCAAGATTGCAAACACCTAATAATAGAACATGTTTGAGCATAATAGGATACCTATATGTAAGATTTCTATAATAACTCAAAAGTGACACGTTTTGAGCAAAATAGAATACCTATAGGCAGGATTTCTAACACATGACAACTGAACATGTTTGAGCATAATAACACATTTTAGCTAAGTAACGAACCTATAGGCAGGATTTCTTCCTGTTTTAATGCAAGGGTAAGATAAAAAACCCTTTCCCACTTTTATTAATACCCCAAAATGTCATTACAAGAATTATTACATACCCAAAATGGATAGAATAAATTAAAAAGTAGAATAGCTATAGGGAGCCTGTAGCAGGCCCAAAGATACACCTGGCTAGGCCGGGCCTTCATTCTCATAGTTCATAACAGTCCAAAATTACATCTTCATGGATATAAGGTAGCCAGGAATTGAGTGATTCACCCAGTGGGCACAAAACAGAGTTGAGCATATAGAACCAAGGCCCTAGTATGTCGGAGTTCCCAAGGGCTTCAAGAACCCAAGTCAGTGCTCACACTCGAGAGGTTAACATAGACAGTTCAGAGGAAAGATTAGGGACCAAATCCTAGTGTGTCAGAGTTCACAAGGGTCTCAAATGAACCCTGAGTAGTGTTCACACTAGGGAGGTCAGTGGCAAGAGCCTTGATAGCCTTGGCTTTCAGCCGGCTAGGAATAAGGAGTTCAGAATAACATAAATGATAATGAGCGAGAGGGGACAATAGCTGAGGGACAGAACTGAAAGGTACAAAAATAGTCAAGATAAAGAAAATAATCAAACAGGCTTTAGGTTTTAAGAACACCTTTAGCAAAATTTAGAAGAACAAGTTCGACACCTAGTGCATAAGTAGTTACACACTAACAAACAGGTTTGCAGGATTGGAGTACACAGATGCATAATAGGGAAAATGTCCAAATTATGTTAAGTACAGATTCTAGTGTCACAAGATAGCCATGTTAACTTCACATCAGGTAGCAGAACATCATTTAGACATAGAAGGGAAGCACAAATTATGACAACATACTGGTGGATCAAGTGAGCCAAAACATGCTAAGGGGTATATTAACTGAGAACTAGTCATGATTGATAGAACAGGATCTTGACACAGAATTAAAACATATTATCTATGCAAGATTGCCATTATAGAGATTCAAAACATAAAGGGAAGAGAAACTCATGTCATACAGTAAGTGTAACCATTCAAATCTGACCTAATAGACCAATTAATCTTAAGGAAGTTCAAATTATGCATATGGAGCATATTCGAATAACATAATGGACAACCTTAAGCAGGATTAAACACCAAAGAGATGTCAAGCAGTAACATATTGGCTAAACGAAATTAAGAGAATCCTGATTACTCGAATTAGGCTTAGGCATGTTTCAGATTACCAACATAATGAAGTGAAGATTAGAGAGACCAAAAATTAAAGTAAAACAATCAGGATTGCATACAAGAATAGCCCAGGAAACACATTAAACTACAATCTTCATAAACAAAAACATATGCAAATGACAGGTAAATAGGAATGAAGTGACAAATGTTCAGCCACTCACCAGTTAAGCGAAAACCAAGAAAGAACAAAGTCCACAGTAGCAAGAACCCAGAATTTCTAGCCTTGTCTTTCAGCCGGCCAGGAACCAGAATATAGAACAAGAGTATTTAGACAACAAAGAACGATAAATTCAATTTTGTCGTAAACATTAACGATTCTAGTCCCTCTTAAAGGAGAATGGGGAGGGGTTTATATAGTAGTAGAAATTAACATCCAAACAAGGAAAATCATCAATTAAACACGATAAAGGAAAGAAATCGAAATAACTAAGGAAAAGAAAAAATTTCAAAATCCTAATTTTAGGTAAAATACACAAATCGGCAAAAATCTAAAATAAATAAAAGGTAAAAATCACATGCTGCATAGAATAAGATGAACGTAGACAGGAATACCTTTTAATATCAAAGAATTGAACCAGACTTGGTTCGATTTAAAAGAATCTGAAAACTTAATTTTAGGGTAAGTAGGAATCACAGAAGATTCATACTTTAAAAGAACAAGAATGAATATAGACGAAAAAGGTCAAGGAACTGAACCAGCTTTGGTTCGAAGTTGATGAGATCTGCTTGCCATGTTTATTCAAGCGGTATATAGAAGGTTGTAGTACCAGGGGGAAGTAGAATATGGCAAGAAACAACTATGTTATCCCATGTCCGGTGGGATTAGGAGAGATAATTGGGGGAAAGACGGCTAGGGTTTGAGAGATGAGAGATGAGAGGATTCAAGGGCGGCGGGCGGTGAGGAATGATTTAGGGTTAGGGTTTTTTTGTATAATTAAAAAGGGAGGGTGTAATGTGGGTCGTTGATCTCAACGATCAACGATCGCGATTTAAAAGGGTTTTGGGTCGGGTGGTTACACGAGTCACGACCGGGTATGGGGTTGGGTTAATTGCTCTTGGGCCAGGGGTAATTGGGCTATGTTTGGGTAGTTAGGTCCGAAATTAGAAGGAATTTAGGGCTAGATTTTAAATACCCAATTTTAACAAATAAATAATTTATAAAAACATAATAAATAAATAAATAAAATATTATTTGTGCATGAAAATGATTAAAAGAAATTATTTAACATTATAAAAATATAAAAAGTTATTTTATGCATAAATAATGTAATTATACATGCATATGGGCTATTATTGCAAAATGTGCAATTTAGCCTTGAAAAATGCAAATGTAATTATAAGAAATGCCCTGAAAATATTTAAAACCTCATATTGATATAAATGATAAGTTTAGATGATTAAATCATCATAAAAATAATTTGGAGGGTAATTATTATATATTTATATAATAAAAAATACAGAAATAAATTGATTTAAAGCATTTAAAAATTATGAAAGAAAACAAATTATGAAAAATGCTTGTATATGCTTATAAACTAAGTGATGATGCATACGTACTATTTTGAAAGTATATATATATATATATATATATTTGAATATATGAGGGAAAATTGGGAATCAACAGCTGCTCCTCTTTACCCGGGAAGGATGAAAGAGTTGTCGGGTAAAGAAATGATGACCGATTTTGACCGAATGTGGTGAATTTGAAAAATATAGGCTGAACCCTGGTTTCTGAGTTGCCTACATGTCCCTGGTTTTACAAGAATCAGGCCATGTGTAGTCCTGGATCCAAAGGTGGAATAAACCGATGGAGTTATTGTAAGAACAGACAAGATATTCTGGATAAGACGATACTGGGATTGTAAACGGATGTATCTGGGAATGGTTATGGATATTTGAATGGTTATCAGATGGAAATGGGTAATATATGATGGTTGGTTACGTTTGAAATAATTGCTGGACATGAACATTGAATGGAAACCGGAGCGAAGATTGCTCCAGTTAAGAGAACGGTTATTTCTTGGATCACCTACAAACTCAAAATACGATGCATACAAATTCATATAGATTATTGCATAAATTTAAGCATGATGCAAATTTCCTCTGGACTATGGAGATCGTCTTTAGACGGTGAGGATGATGTACCTAGACCGTGATGTCCCGGGCCATGAATTGTGAGATAGGAGATTCGCAGGCCATGACATGATGTTCTTAGGCTATGAAGATGGTGCCTCCGAACTATGATGCCTTTGAATAATGATGTGCGATATTGAGAGATCTTCGGGCCATGGCATGGTGTCTTCCGGCTATGAGGATGATGCCTTCGGACTATGACGCCTTCTGAAAATTTGGCTATGCTTTAGCCCATGAGATGCAAAGACACGATGCTTGAGATAAAATAAGACAGAGCTTAGTCTTGTGTAGAATCGGGGGCAGAGCTTAGCCTCGAGAGAAGAGAATAATGCAAGGTTTTGAACAGCGCAACATTTGTGGTTATGCAAGGAGAGACAATGCTTAGTCTTGTGCAAGATTGGAGACAATGCTTAGTATTGTGCAAGGTTGGAGACAATACTTAGTCTCATGCAGAATTGGAGACAATGCTTAGTCTCGTGCATTGGGAAGGTAGAGCTTAGCCTTATGCAATCAAGGAGGCAGGGCTTAGCCTCATGCAAGATAAGAGACAATGCTTAATCTCGTGCAAGCTTGGAGACAATGCTTAGTCTCGTGCATTAGGAAGGAAGAGCTTAGCTTTATGCAATTGAGGAGGCAGGGCTTAGCCTCATGCAAAATGGAGACAATGCTTAGTCTCATGCAATAGGAAAGGCATAGCTTAGCCTCATGATGGGAGAAAATGATTAGTGTTATGCAATAGGAAAGACATAGCTTAGCCTTGTGAAATTAAGGCGACAGAGCTTAGCCTCATGAAAAATGGAGACAATGCTTAGTCTCATGCAATAGGAAAGGCAGATCTTAGCTTTGTGCAACTGAAGAGGAAGGGCTTAGCCTAATGCAAGATGGGAGACTATGCTTAGTCTCATATAATAGGAAAGGCAGAGCTTAGCCTTGTGCAATTAAGGAGGCAGAGCTTAGCCTCATGCAAGACGGGAGACAATGCTTAGCCTTATGAAAAATGGAGACAATGCTTAGTCTCACGCAATAGGAAAGGCAAAGCTTAGCCTTGTGCAATTGAAGAGGTAGGGCTTAGCCTCATGCAAGATGGGAGACTATGCATAGTCTCATGCAATAGGAAAGGCAGAGCTTATCCTTGTGCAATTAAGGAGGCAGAGCTTAGCCTCATGCAAAATGGAAACTATGCTTAGTCTCATGAAATGAATAGATAATAAGTGATAGCACAGTATTTCTTAGCTGGAGATATGTTTGTGTTCGGTAGCTTTGTTGTTATGAAGATAGTGATTCTAAGGTGCGCACGTACTCGCGGCTATTCCTTGTTTCTGTATCCAAAGGAAAATTGTGAGTTTTACGGGGAGGTCGGTTTATGCCTCCGCCTTCTTGCTTTGCTTTGCTCTGCATTGAAATCCTGCTAGAGTTACCATGGGTAGCATCTGGTTAAAAAAAGAGTTTTCGAAAAAATATGTATGCATAGTTATTTAAAACACAGTAATATTAAATAAATTAGATGAACCAGTAACTGTGACATTATTAAAGACATTGTGACCTTCTTGCCATAGAATTTTGAGGGTCCTCCTCAAAATTCTGCTCTAGTTATTCAGACGATTTTTTGGATATTCTGCACACGGAGCCGTTGGCTGAGCTTGCCCCGGAATTTTGAGGGTCCTCCTCAAAATTTTGCCCCAGTTTCTAATTGTGGGGAAAATGAGAATTTTATTAAATTGTGACCGAACCCATAGGGCTACCTACGTATCCCCTCTTAAATGGGAATCAGGTCAAGCATAGTTCAGTTACGTCAATTACATGAATGTAAACAGCTTTAAACATAGTATCTTTTGACTGCATCTGAGTTGATAGGCTTTGGCCAAATCTCTCCATCAATTTCTACGAGTTTGAGTGCTCCTCCTGTTAGTATTCTATGAACCATATAGGGTCCTTTCTAGTTGGGTGAGAATTTTCCTTTGGCTTCATCCTGATGTGGAAAGATTCGTTTCAGCACCAGCTGCCTTGGTGCGAACTGTCTAGGTTTGACCCTTTTGTTGAAAGCTGTGGACATTCTGTTCTGATAAAGTTGACCATGACACACTGCATTCATTATTTTCCCGTTAATGAGAGCTAATTGTTCATAGCAACTTCTTACCCACTCCGCATCACTGAGTTCAGCTTACTATATAATTCTCAGGGAGGGAATTTCTACCTCGGTGGGAATGAGGCTTCCGTACCATAGATCAATAGGTAAGGAGTTACCCCGGTTGACGTGCAGACTATGGTCCAGTACCCCAATAAGGCAAATGGTAACCTCTCGTTCCATTTCTTGTGGTTGTCTACCATCTTCCTCAGTATTTTCTTGATATTCTTGTTTGCGGCCTCCACGACTCCATTCATTTGAGGCCTGTATGCTGTGCAATTATTGTACTTGATTTTGAAGGTCTCGCACATAGCTTTCATTAGGTCACTGTTGAGATTGGTGGCATTGTTAGTGATGATGGACTCTGGAACCCTGAATCGGCAAACAATACGATCTCTGACAAAATCTGTGACGACTTTCTTGGTTATAGCTTCGACCCATTTGTGAAGTAGTCTATGGCCACTATAATGAACCTGTGCCCGTTTGAAGAAGCGAGCTCGATTGGTCCAGTGACGTCCATTCCCCAAGAGGTAAAAGGCCAAGGTGCACTCGTTGCATTGAGTTCATTTGGCGGTACCCGTATCATATCTGCGTGTATTTGGCACTGATGATATTTCTGGACATACCTGAGGCAGTGTGTTTCCATAGTTATCCAAAAATAACCTGCCCTCAATATCTTCTTGGCTAAAACAAAACCATTCATGTGTGGTCCACAAGTTCCAGAGTATACCTCTCCGAGCTATTTGGAAGCTTCCTTGGCGTCAACACACCGTAATAATCCTAAGTCTGGAGTCCTTCTGTATATAATTCCTCCACTTTGGAAGAAATGGTTGGACAATCTTCGGAGCATGCGTTTTTAGTATAATTTTCATGCTCTAGGTACTCTCCTTTTGCCAAGTACTCTTTGATATCATGGAACCATGGATTCCCGTCTGCTTCTTCTTCAACATGAGCGCAGTAAGCTGGCTGATTATGAATCCTTACCGGAATGGGGTTGATGAAATGTTGTCAGGATGTTGTATCATGGAGGACAAAGTAGCCAATGCATCTGTGAACTCATTCTGGATTCTCGGGACATGTCTAAACTCTATCTTTGTGAACCTCATCATCATCTCATGAACATGATATAGATATGGTAATATCTTGGTATTCATTGTAGCCCATTCTCCCTGCACCTGATGTACCAAAAGATCTGAATCACCAATTACTAGTAATTCCTGGATATTTATGTCAACGGCCAAATTGAGCGTCAATATATGCAAGCCTCATATTCTGCCATATTATTGGTGCACGGAAATCTGAGTTTCGCCGATACCGGATAATGTTGACCTATTTCTAACACCAAAACGGCTACAATACCCACTCCTTTGAAGTTTGCGGCTCCATCGAAAAACATTCTTCACACGTTGTAGGCTTCGGTGATATATTCTCCTACGAATGATACTTCTTCATCAGGAAAATACGTTTTTAGTGGTTCGTTTTCTCCTCCTACAGGATTTTCCGCAAGATGATCCGCTAATGCTTGTCCCTTAACCGCCTTCTGAGTCACATAGATGATGTCGAATTCACTCAACAATATCTGCCATTTTGCCAGCTTCCCTGTAGGCATGGGTTTCTGGAAGATGTACTTCAGAGGATCCATCCTTGATATGAGATATGTGGTATAGGCACAGAAGTAGTGCCTCAGTTTCTGGGCTATCCAGGTCAAAGCACAGCAGGTGCGTTCCAGCAAAGAAAACCGTGCTTCGTAGGGTGTGAACTTCTTACTTAGATAGTATATGGCCCGTTCTTTCCTTCGCATCTCGTCGTGTTGTCCCAAGACACAACCGAAAGCCCCATCTAATACGGAGAGATAGAGTAGCCGTGGTCTACCGGGTTCTGGCGGGACCAGGACTGGCGGTGTGGACAAATATTCTTTGATTCTGTCAAAAGCGTTATGACAGTCTTTAGTCCAATTGGTTGCGGCATCCTTCTTTAACATTTTGAAAATCAGCTCACAGATTACGGTTGATTGTGCTATGAAGCGGCTGATGTAATTAAGACGTCCCAAGAAGCTCATAACGTCTTTCTTGTTCTTTGGAGGTGGCAAATCCTGGATAACCTTGACCTTTGATGGATCTAGCTTAATTCCTTGGCGGCTAACGATGAATCCTAATAATTTTCCTGCGGGGACCCCGAAGGTACATTTTGCGGGATTCAATTTCAAATTGTACCTCCGAAGCCGATCAAAGAATTTCCTCTAGTCTGCTATGTGATCTGTACTTTTCTTGGATTTGATGATGACGTCATCCACATATACCTCTATCTCCTTGTGTATCATGTCGTGAAAAATAGTTGTCATGGCCCTCATATAAGTGGCCCCAGCATTCTTCAGACCAAACAACATCATTTTATAGTAGTACACCCCCCATGGTGTGATAAATGCTTTCTTTTCGGTATCCTCTTCATCCATCCAGATCTGATGATATCCTGCGAAGCAATCCACAAAGGATTGGAGTTCATGCTTGGTGTAGTTGTCGATCAGTATGTGTATATTGGGTAACGGGAAATCATCTTTGGGACTTGCTTTGTTTAGGTCCCGATAATCGACGCAAACTCTGACATTCCCATCCTTCTTCAGAACTGGCACGATGTTAGCCTACCAAGTTGGATATTCAACTACTCTTAGAACCTTAGCTTTGATCTGCTTAGTGACTTCTTTTTTGATTTTCAAACTCATATCTGGCTTGAACTTTCTGAGTTTCTGCTTTACCGGCGGACATGTTGGGTTGGTAGGTAGTTTATGAGCCACTATAGACGTGCTCAAACCGGTCATATCATCATAGGACCATGCAAAGATATCCTCATATTCCTTCAGGAAACGAGTGTATTCTTCCTTCTCTGATGGTGACAGGTGAATGCATATACGTGTTTCCTTGATTGTTTCGGAGTCTCCAAGATTAACTGTTTTAGTATCATCCAAATTGGACTAGGCTTGTTTTCAATGTTTTCCACTTCTCTGACAATTTCCTCAGGCATTATATCCTCTTCCAGATCCTCTGAATCATCATTCTTATGTTGCGTTGTCTCATTACATGTCACAGTCGTAAGTTCATCGGGATAGGTAACACTAACGCTGTAGAGAAAAAATGTAAAGAATAATAATAAATACTAAAAACAATAATGCATTTAGATAAATCTTGAAAACGCCAAACAGGTACGGCTCGATGACTCGAGCAATTATTTCAAAATAAAACATGCTTAAAACAAAATACTGAAAATGTCTTAAATGCTCATAAAACATTGCTTCTAAAATAAATGATGCTAATTGCCAGGCTACCCAAGAACTCGATGGGTCCTCGATGGTGCAACAATCCAGTTCTTGAGAACATCTCCCTTCTCCACGGTCTGAATAATGAGGCCTTCCTCCTCCTCCTCCTCAACTGTCGCACTGCAATCCATGTCTTCATAATCCAAAAATAGATTCCTTATACCGGCTAGAACTTCATCTTCTTCGGACTTCCACATCTTGTCATCTTGATGAAATGACGGGCTAAAATATGGCACTGTTTGCTCTAGAGGGTAATAAGGACCACGCCATGGTGGCCACCAATTCTGATACTCGTGCCAGGTGTATTCATACCCAAGCCCAAAAGTTGTGTTGTGACGCTTTAGTTGTATTGGTTTGGTGATCCCTTGGAGATTCTTACCGAGACCTTTACCAGGCTCATACCCTGTCCATGCCAATATGCCTTCTATCTTACTGCTATACCATTTGTCATTTTCAATTGTGTTGACGCACTCGATGCGATGGTATGTTTCTCCACCCAACTTCCTTCTATTCTCGATGACCGGAACAGTTTGACTGGTGTAAATGGGATTACTTCCGTCCCCATGGATGATCACGACTTGATGTAGAGTAGAAGCTACGGCCCCAGCGGCATGTATCCAAGGTCGTCCCAATAATAGGTTGTAGGTAGCAGATATGTCCAATACATGAAACTCAATATCAAACCAGGTTGGGCCCATCTGTAGGCTGAGGTTGGTTTCCCCAATTGTGGCCCTTTGAGACCCATCAAATGCTTTCACATTCATATTTCTTGCTCGTATTTCGTGCTGGCCTTTACCCAATCTTTTCAGAGTAGTTAGTGGACATATGTTAAGACTCAAACCCCCCATCTATCAGGACTCTGGCAATGAACTTATCCTCAAACTACAATGTGATATGCAGTGCCCTGTTTTGACCTAGTCCTTCTGGTGGTAGCTCGTCTTCATGAAAAGTGATCTTGTGGCTTTCCAACACTTGTCTTATCATATTGGCCATCTCTCCATTGGTAATGTTGTTGGGTATATAAGCCTCATTCAACACTTTCATCAACGCATTATTGTGTGCCTCAGAATTCTGTAGTAGTGATAGAATGGATATCTGAGCAGGAGTTTTGTTCAAATGATCAACCACAGAATACTCCCTTGCTTGCACCTTTCTCCAAAGATCATCCGGACCGGTGTCAATGATGGGCTTCCTGGAAGCGGCTTCTTTACTTGTTTACCCCAAATGCTCGGGCCTGTAAACCCTACCAGTTCTGGTCATACCTTGTGCTGCACCAGTTTCTTCCATTTTCCCCTTTCCTTATTGCTTCTCAAACGGAGTTGGTGCAGCTACCTCAACTTTAATTGGTGCCTGAGTTTGTACCATGATAGGTGTGAGAGTGACTGGAGATGATTCAGGATTATCCCCTTCTCGAATTAGTCTAATTGACCCCTCTGAGTCCCATTCTTCATCGGTCTCTATCATGTTTACCCCTCTATCCCTATGATCCGGGAGAGGATTGTTACGGACATTGGGTGCAGCTTCCTTTGCCTGTATGACTTTGGTGTCTATTAATGTCTGAATCTTATCCTTCAAAGTATGACACTCATCAATAGTATGACCTTTCATGCCTGAGTGATAGGCACATGTTTTATTTGGATTGACACATTAAGAAGAATTTTCCATGGAGACAATGGGAATGGGAGTGATATAACCGGCAACCTTCAGTCTCTCGTACAGTTTGTCTATAGGTTCAGCAATTGGGGTGTATTGTCTGGGTGGTCTGCGGTCAAAATTTGGTCTAGGTTTTTGGTAGTTTTGGCGGGCTGGTGGTGAGTGGTAGTATGCGGGTCGTGAGTTATAGGTATGGTAAGTGGTGGCAGGTTGTCAGTATCTAGGAGGTGAAGGCTGATATGTGGGTGGAGGTGTTTGGTATGTGAGAGAAGACTTCGGACCTTGGGCTACCATTACTGCACCTACTTTTTTCTTCTTGGAGATACCTCCTGGCTGCAGGGCCTTATTTGTGGCATGGAGTGCTTCAGAATTTGTCACCATTCCGCTTTTGATCCCTTCTTCTATTATCTCTCCCAACTTAATGATATCAGAAAATTTATGGTTTTGAATAACCATCAATCATTCGTAGTATTGCGGGTCCAGAGCTCTGGCGAAGAACTTATTCATCTGTTCTTCTTCCAGAATTGGCCTCACTTTTGCAGCTTCGGACCTCCACCGAGTAGCATACTCGCAGAAAGTTTCTGTTGGTTTCTTCTTGAGATTTTGAATGTAGAAAACGTCTGGTGCGTTTTCTGTGTTAAACCTAAACCGATTCATGAAATCTGATGCCATGCTTACCCAATTGACCCATTTATTTGGGTTCTGACTGATGTACAAAGACAGGGCGTCTCCAGTGAGGCTTCTCATGAACAGCTTCATGAAGATTTTTTCATCCCTGCCAACTCCTACAAGCTTGTCACAATATGTTCTCAAGTGTACCTTCGGATCACCAGTTCCGTCGAACATTTCGAACTTGGGAGGTTTATAACCCTCTGGCAGTTCTACATCCGGCTGAATACACAAATCTTCATAATTCAAACCCTCAACGCCTTTTCCCTTTTCGACATTTTGAACCATGCCAGTAAGTTTTTTGAGTTCCTTTACTATGTTCTTGATGAGTTGGTCCTTCTCGGCGGATTCGAGTATGTATATGGTCTGTTGTGGGGTGTGGGGTAAGGTTTCCACATATATGGGATTGCTTTGGTGGACTCTAGGAATCTGTAATGGTGGTCATTAGTTGAGTTTTGCAGGCCAGGAGTAGGCTTTGGTGCATTCTGAGGGGTGTGGTATGTGGTAGTTTGTAGGTACTGGGTCGGATGATGATGATGCTGTGGAAGAGTTGGTGCTGGTGGAGGATTAGGATTTTGGGGAGGCGTGGCGTATTGATGAGGTGCGGAAGGATTTTGCGGGTTCTAGTTTTTTGTGTTTTGAGGAGGTGTTGAGTTTTGTGCATTTTGTTGGTTGATGTCGGGAACATTCAGGGTAAGGGAAAGGTTTTCTAGGTTACAGACTTTCTCAAGTTCTCCTTGTAACTCCAGTATCTTTTGCTCTAATCGCAAAACCAAGTCGTTATGTGCCGGAGTACCCCGACCATTCAAAGTTTCAACATTCTCTACATGTGTAGCGTTGTCTTTCCTGATACCGCTCAGATCATCCATCTTAGCCTTTCCTTTGTTCTTAGGATCGCTTAGAGGAGGTGGAGGTGGAGGACCTCTAGATCTAGTATAATATATCGATGATGCCAGTATGCACAAACCAATCTTAGGGGATGTGAATAAACAAAGAAAAAAAGAAAAACAAAAGGTAAACAAGTAAGTAAAGAGTATTAAAAGGATATTTACGATATTTAAACATGTATTGCAGAATTTGCGTCCTAATTTGGGGACTTCATCATGCCCGAGGTAGGCCTAGCGACATATAGCTGTGGAGAAAACTCAATGTCTATAACTGCATCATTTCATTAATATGATAAATAGACTAAATCTCTACTAAAACGACAATAATTATAAAGAGTCACTAGTGGCATTTGCCTTATTACAATCAAATTCTAAAATGAATCTAGAAAACATCACCCCTAATCTAATTGGTCCCAGAGGGACCTTCTCCAAGCTTGGCTTTCTTAGCCCCGTCAATCAGATTCCCCAGGTCGCGCATGTCCAATAGCAGATATGCCCTTGCTATATGTCCTCCTTCATTGCCCTCTGTGTTCTGACAATTCGAGACCCTTTTCCTTATCTTTCCCTCAAGTTCCATCAAACCCTGCTCCAAATACTCCAACCATCTTGTTGATTTAGTAGCGATTCCCCTCCATTTATTGATTGCTTCCATATCCACTTTATGTTGTTCCAAATGCCTGGCCTCTGATTCAAAGAGCCTTTTGTGCAACCTCCTGTATTTGACTTGCGCTTCAGCATCGTCGTCTATGACCCTATTCCTCAAATCAACCCCTAGATTTACCTCTTCTGCTATGTCATCGACCAACCATGATGTGTAGAAGTACACATGGCCGACATGATACCTGTCTGGCTCGATGGTATCTTTCTCCACAATAATCTTTTGATGCCACATGTGTTGTGCCTCGAACTTGAATGGAATGCCATTCCCTTGGAAATCTGCTTTGTAATGAACCATTTTGGAAACTCGTGGTATAACATGTTTTCTCCCAGCTTGACTCATGAATCTGATAGGAGCATAAGGATAGATACCCCTTAATCCGATTAGCACTAGATGAGGAACATCTCTTGACCTGATGATGAATTCGCTAGTAGGGAACCACTCGAACATCCAATGGACCTTGTCATCAGTCAAATTGCTAAAGAAGTGTAACCAGCCCGCAACGTTTCCTAGTTGTGCAAACCTATCCGGGATAAAAGTCATTCTTTTCGGATGGTGAAAAGTTATGTGGTCATTCCATGGTCGCCCCGAAAATTCTTGACGGTATTGTCCCCTTTGAAGATGTTCCAACAACCATATTTGTAGTAACAGATTGCAACCCTCAAAATGCCTATATCCTTTCTTGCAATGGTCCAAGGCTAGGTATATCTCCGCTACGATCATTGGGACAATAGTGTAAGTTTGTCCCTTAATTCCTTCAATTAGGGTCTTAGTAACCATACCTAAGCGAGTGTGAATCCTTTCTCCTTGTATTGGAAATACCAGCATCCCCAGAAAATAGACAATGAACACAAAAACCCGGCAATGAGTCCAACCCAGAGAGGTGATAGCAAATTCATCATGATAAAGACGGTAGGACTTGCTATGCCCATAACGCTCGTAAAGGAAGTCGAATGGTATGTAAGACTTCTTCAGGCAGACTAACTAATCATTCCTTCTAAAACCCATCATTTTCAAAAAACCTTGAGAAATGTGATTTTCCGGTACCAACAGACCAGGGCTGTCCCAGGGAAGCCCAGCAAAACCTCCTATTTCCTCTAGAAGGGGAGTCATTTCTAAGTCACCGAAACGGAAAGCAACCCTCTTCTCATCCCAGAACATAGAAGCGGCCTCAATCAGTACATTGTTTGGCTGAATGTCTAGCAAAGAAGGTAAATTCCCGAGAACTCTTTTCACATGGTTTTTGTCGCTTGGCGAGAGATTTTCCCACCAATCTAGCAACAAAGGTGGGATACTTCGAACCATGCCGAACCTGGGGACTTCGTTCCTCATTTCTGCAAAACAGATAAAGTTAGCCCTTTCCCCCTCCGGATCCGACTATTTACGCATTAATGATTAGCATATCAGCACGTTTTCTCCAAATAATGCACATATCATGATCGTGCCCGTTGGGATTATGGAAACCCTGATGGGCTTTGGACAAGGCTTGCCTTAGGGGGTTATTACGCAGATAGCGTTCTAACCCATATTAGGTTTAGACATGATGCATGCACAGTTAATATTAGAGTAAGGGTTTCTAGAAGAGTCTATACCAGTACCCTCAAGTGGACAACTTGAGAGGGAAAGACACGGAACCGTCGATTGTACCACTGATCGACTAGTTTTATCGCAAATAAGCCTTTCCAAATTTACAAAGGGTAATATAGGAAGAGCGCAGACACTCATCAAGTGCCGCTATGGTATTAATTGCACACGAGTGGAATATGATGTAGAGCATGCTTTATGTAAAAATAAAACAATACGTTGTCAAGTATTTTTCATGATAAAAGCGATAAATACAATATTTAATAAATGTAAGGACAGAAAAGAAAGAAAAACAGGGAAGAAGTTAGTTCGTATAATATAAAAAAAATGTAATGAAGCGACTAAGGGGTAAGGATTGGGAAAGTCATGATATAACAAAATTTGAAAAGTTGGAGCCAGTGGGATGCATATTGTAACCAGATTAAGCGAAGAGTTGCATATGAGTTCACATAAAGGGGAAATAGCAAAGAGGGTGTGCATGTAGCAATAAAAGGGAGAATGGGAGCGGGATGTTCAAGCATAAGCAAAATAATAAAGACATGTTTATCGAGAGATACTAATTAATATAGACCAAGTTCGCAATGGTAAGAGCCTAAAATATATCCCCAGCAGAGTCGCCATGCTGTCGCGCCCCTTTTTCTCACGAAATCGGGCTTCGACACGCGACAACCCTTTTAAGGAAGGATGTTAAAAGAGTGAGTTGCCACCTAACGGATTAAGGTGCGTTAGGGCACCTATTTGCAGATAACTCTGGATTAACCAGTTGCGTCACCAAAGATCGGGTAAGGGCTCAAATTACCTCGAGGAGAAGATGTTAGGCACTCTTCGAGGTCCACAATGGTGGGTCCCGGCCGAACTCGAATTATATGAATTAGTCTAAACAAGGAGAAGAGACAAAAATTGGGCAAATAAAAATGATCGACTTTTAAACAAAGGTGGGGGGGGGGGGTCCTAAGTGTTTTAGCCTAAAGGATCACCTCGTACAACATAAATAATACTTCGTAACTCCCTCGAGGTGGGGTGTTACTCATATTATTCAGCGGGCATAGACTATCATCTCCCACTACCCGATTACTATCTTTAAGTTGTTTACCTAAAGCGCACTAGTTGATTCTAAATCGTTCCCTATGCGTGCACTACCCGTCCCATGCCTATGGTCCAAGAGGCATTTGGACCTCTATCTCGGAGTGGTTCTAGACGACATACAAAACAATTTGGACTTTCACGTATAAGCAAATAAGGGCTCAAGTTAGCCTCCGCACTTAAACAAAAAATGCACGCAAACTGATTCATATTGACAGTTGCAGATTTAAATAAGTTTGCAGAATCCTATAGGCAAGATCTCTATGTGATTCCGGATTTCTTAAGAAAGCAGTTTTACAAGCCTTTTCCTTTTAATATAATTTTTACAGCCTACATAGTTGCCTACTGATTACAAGCATAAGAGATTAAATCTATGGTCATGATGCCTAAGTGATTTTCGTAGCAACTGACAATGACAATCACAAAAATATGTTCAGAACTTCTTAATCGAGTCATATAGGCATGGTATCTAATAGTGATGATTAGCACAGTGTTGAAGAAACGAGCAAGGCGGTAATTAAGACTGCATCAGACCCGATATACATGGTTTTTATAATTAAAACTAATTTTTAGATCCTATAGGCATGGCATCTAAATCTGTAGATTAAGCCACATGTAAACAGATTCCTATGCGCACATTGAGACATTCATCATTCAATATCCTATAGGCATGGTTTCTAGCAAGCAGAAGTAGAACACATTTGAACCAAATGAAGAACCTATAGGCAAGATTGCTAATACATAATAATAGAACATCTTTGAGCATAATAGGATACCTATAGGCAAGATTTCTATAATAACTGAAAAGTGACACGTTTTGAGAAAAATAGAATACCTATAGGCATGGTTTCTAACACATGACAACTGAACATGTTTGAGCATAATAACACATTTTAGCTAAGTAATGAACCTATAGGCAGGATTTCTACCCATTTTAATGCAAGTGTAAGATAAAACCCCTTTCCCACTTTTACTAATACCTCAAAATGTCATTACAAGAATTATTACTGACCCAGAATGAATAGAGTAAATTACAAAGTAGAATAGCTATATGGAGCCTACAGCAGGTCCAAAGATACACCTGGCTAGGCCGGGCCTTCATTCTCATAGTTCATAATAGCCTAAAATTACATCTTCATGGACATAAGGCAGCCAGGAATTGAGTGATTCACCTAGTGGGCACAAAATAGAGTTAAGCATATAGAACCAAGGCCCTGGTATGTCAGAGTTCCCAAGGGCTGCAAGAACCCAAGGCGGTGCTCACGCTAGAGAGGTTAACAAAGACAGTTCAGAGGAAAGATTAGGGACCAAATCCTAGTGTGTCAGAGTTCACAAGGGTCTCAAATGAACCCTGAGTAGTGTTCACACTAGGGAGGTTAGTGGAAAGAGCCTTGATAGCCTTGGCTTTCAGCCAGCTAGGAATAAGGAGTTCAGAATAGCATAAATGATAATGAGCGAGAGTGGATAATAGCTGAGGGAAAGAACTGAAGGGTACAAAAATAGTCAAGCTGGGCACATAAATCAAATATTCAAACAAGCTTTAGGTTTTAAGAACACCTTTATCAAGATTTAGAAGAACAAATTAGACACCTAGTGCATAAGTAGTTACACACTAACAAACAGGTTTGCAGGATTGGAGTACACATACTCATAACAGGAAAAAGGTCCAAATTATGTTAAGTACAGGTGCTAGTGTCACAAGATAGCCATGTTAACTTCACATCAGGTAGCGGAACATCATTTAGACATACTAGGGAAGCACAAATTATGACAACATACTGGTTGATCAAGTGAGCCAAAACATGCTAAGGGGTATATTAACTGAGAACTAGTCATGATTGATAGAACATGATCTTGACACAAAATTAAAACATACTACCTATGCAAGATTGCCATTATAGAGATTCAAAATAGAAAAGGAAGATAAACTCATGTCATACAATAAGTGTAAGCATTCAAATCTGACCTAATAGACCAGTTAATCAAAAGGAAGTTCAAATTATGCATATGGAGCATATTCGAATAACAGAATGGACAAACTTAAGCAGGATTAAAAACTAAAGAGATGTCAAGCAGTAACACATTGGCTAAACGAAATTAAGAGAATCTTGATTACTCGAATTAGGCTTAGGCATGTTTCAAATTACCATCATAATAAAGTGAAGATTAGAGAGACCAAAAATTAAAGTAAAGCAATCAGGATTGCATACAAGAATAGCCCAGAAAACACATTAAACTACAATCTTCAGAAGCGAAAACATATGCAAATGACAGGTAAATAGGAATGAAGTGACAAACATTCAACAACTCACCAGTTTAGCGAAAACCAAGAAAGAACAAAGTCCACAGTAGCAAGAACCTAGAATTTCTGGACTTGGCTTTCAGCCGGCCAGGAACCAGAATATATAGAACAAGAGTATTTAGAGAACAAAGAGCGATACATTTAGTTTTTTCGTAAACATTAATGATTCCAGTCCCTCTCAAAGGGGAATGGGGAGGGGTTTATATAGTAGTAGAAATTAACATCCAAACAAGGAAAATCATCAATCAAATACGAGAAAGGAAAGAAATCGAAATCAGTAAGGAAAAGAGAAAATTTCAAAACCCTAATTTTAGGTAAAGTACACAAATCGATAGAAATCTAAAATAAATAAAAAGTAAAAATCACATGCTGCATAGAATAAGATGAACATAGACAGAAATACCTTTTAAAATCAAAGAATCGTACCAGACTTGGTTCGATTTAAAAGAATCTGAAACCCTAATTTTAGGGTGAGTAGGAATCACGAAAATACACAAAGATTTATACCATAAAAGAACAAGAATGAACATAGACGGAAAAGGTCAAGGCACTGAACCAGCTTTGGTTCGAAGTTGATGAGATCCGCTTGACATATTTAGGCAAGCAGTTTGTAGAAGGTTCCAGTACCAGGGGAAGTAGAATATGGCAAGAAACAACTATGTAATCCCATGTCCGGTGGGATTAGGAGAGAAAATTGGGGAAAAGACGGCTAGGGTTTGAGAGATGAGAGGATTCAAGGGCAACGGGCGGTGAGGAATGATTTAGGTTTAGGGGGTTTGGGTATAATTAAAAGGGGAGGGTGTAATGTGTGTCGCGACCACGATTTAAAAGGGTTTTGGGTCGGGTGGTTAAACAGGTCGCGACTGGGTATGGGGTTGGGTTAATTGGTCTTGGGCCAAGGATAATTGGGCTATGTTTGGTTAGTTAGGTTCGAAATTAGAAGGAATTTAGGGCTAGATTTTAAATACCCAATTTTAACAAATAAATAATTTATAAAAACATAATAAATAAATAACAAAATATCATTTATTTATGCACTAAAGTGATTAAGAATAATAACATAAAATTATAAAAATATAAAAAGTTATTTTCTGCATAAATAATATAATTATACACGAATATATGCTATTATTGCAAAAATATGCAATTAGCCTAAAAATGCAAATGTACATTATAATAAATGCCCTAAAAATATTTAAAACCTCATATTGGTATAAATGATAAGTTCAGATGATTAAATCATCATATAAATAATTTGGAGGGTAATTATTAGATATTTATATAATAAACAATGGAGAAATAAATTGATTTAAAGCCTTTAAAAATTATGAAAGAAACAAAATTATGAAAAATGCTTGTATATGCTTATAAACTAATTGATGATGCATACGTACTATTTTGATTCAGAGCAATTCCTAGCACGTTCGAAGACGAACGTATGTTTAGGTGGGGGAGAATGTAATGACACGACCGATCGTTTTGATCTCTAGCGCGTCGTTCAGCTATTTGAGGCCTTGAGTAGCTTCATTTCAGGTATTATGACTTGTACGTGCAATCGAAATCGAATTTTGGGATGTTTGGAGTTGATTCGGGAATAATATTCTAAATTTAGATGCTTTAAGTTGGAAGAATTGACTAAGGTTCTGATTTTTAGTAAATGACCTCGGAATAGGGATTGGAAGGTTCCAATAGGTTCGTATGATGATTTTGCACCATAGCGTATGTTCGGGTTGAGAATCTGGTGTCTAGGGAGTATTTCAGTGCTTATTATGGAAGATTGACATTTTGAAGGTTTAAGAATTTCCTAAGTTTGGGTTAGAATGGATTTTGATGTTATCGATGTCCATTTAGGATTCCGAGCCTGGGAATAGATTTGTATGGTGATTCTAATCTTACGAGCGTGTCCGGACTTTGATTTGGAGGTTCGTATGTCATTTCGGCTTCAATTGGCGAAAGTAGGAAATTTGGATGATTTTGAAAAGTGTGATCGGGAGTGGACTTTTTGATTTCGTGGTCGGATTCCGATTCCAGAAGTTGGAGTAGGTCCGTAATGTTAATTATGAGTTGTGTGCACAATTTGAGGTCAATCAGACGTGATTTGATAGGTTTCGTCATCGATTATAGAAGTTTGAAGTTTCAAAGTTCATTAAATTTGAATTGGAGGGTGATTCATGTTTTTTATCATTGTTTGATGTGATTTAGAGGCTTGACTAAGTTCGTATGAAGTTTTAGGACTTTTTGGTATGTTTGGTTGGGGTCCCGTGGGCCTCGGGTGAGTTTTCGATGCTTAACGGATCGATTTTTAGACTAAGGAAAATGGTGAGGCAACTAGTATCTGGTGTAACCGCACCTGCGAGGTTTTGGCCGCAGGTGCAGAGCCGCAGAAGCGGCCAAGAGGGGGCACAGAAGAAGAATTCACTGGGGGAGGCTGGGACCGCAGATGCGGTCAAGTTTCGCAGAAGCGGGGCCACACCTGCGCACGAAGAGCCGCAGAAATGCTGTCAGGCCGCATAAGCGGTATTTTGGCCGCACATGCAGAACTGCAAAAGCGGCCGCGTGACCGTAGCTGCGGTGATCGATGGGCAGAAGGTTTGCTTAAGTACGTGATTTTGGCCCATTTCCACTTGGTTAGGCAATTTTTTGGAGAACTTCAAGGAAGGATTTTCATCAAGTGACATGAGGTAAGTGATTCCCACCTATTGTAAGTTAAATACTTCATTTATATATGGATTTAAATATGGAAATTCGTAGGAATTTGGGATTTTGAAGAAAAACCTAGAAATTTGATATTTTTGAATTTTGACAACGAAACTGGACATAGAATTTGGAATAAATGATGTAATTGAGTCCGTGATGTTATGGGTAAAGTTTATCTTCAAATATTTTTGGAATCCGTGCACGTGGGTCCTAGGGTTGATATTATCGACTTTTCGAGCGGAGTTGAAAATTGTTTAAATTGAATAATTATGGGTATTATAACACATTTTGATTAGTTTGCACCTTGTTTGCATAATTTTGGATCGACAAGCATCGGTTTGAGGTGTTGAGTGACATTGTGTAACGACCCGGCCAATTGTTTTGAGCGTATTAGCCCTGATCCCCTATTTATTGCATTCCCCGTATCTGTTTCTGCTTATGTGACTTGCCGGGAGGTCTTGTTTTGGTTTCGGAGTGTTTTGGGACACTTAGTCCCTAAAACGGAAGCTTAAGTCTTAGGATTTTGACCATAGTCGGGATGGTGTGGAGACGACTCCGGAATGGAGTTCTGTCAGTTTCGTTTGCTCCGTTGGTATTTTGGATTTAAGAGCGTGTTTGGACTATGAATTTGAGGTCTGTAGCTAATTTAGGCTTGAAATGGCAAAAGTCAAATTTTTGGCAAGATTGACCAATGGGTTGACTTTTAATATCGGGGTTGGATTTCAATTCCAGAAGTTGGAGTAGGTCCGTAATACTGAATATGACTTGTGTGCAGAATTTGAGGTCAATCAGACGTGGTTTGGTAGGTTTCGGCGTCGTTTGCGAAATTTGGAAGTTCAAAAGTTCTTAGGCTTGAATCCGAGTATAATTTGGCATTTTGATGTTGTTTTTGAGTGATTCGAGGTTTCGACTAAGTTCGTATAGGGTTATATGATCTGTTGGTATGTTTGGTTGAGGTCCCGAGGGCCTCGGGGTGATTCCGGGTGGCTAACAGATCGTTTGAAGTTAGAAAAATGCAACTGAAGCTGCTACTGCTGGTGTTTCCACACCTGCAGAATGGGAACTATAGGTGCGAGGCCGGAAGAGCCGCAGGTGTGGCTAAGGAAGGCCTGGGCTCAGACCGCGGGTGAGATGGAAATCCCGCATCTGTGGTGGTCGCAAAAGCGGATTGAAAGGCGCATATGCGTAATTGGATCACAGATGCGGTCAAGTGATCGCAGGAGCGGAGTCAGTCTTTCCGAAGAAGCGGATCCCTTTTCGCAGGTGCGGTTCCGCAGGTGCTAAACTAGGACCGCAAGTGCGGTTTTGCTGGGCAGAAAACATCAGCTCGATTTAGGGTTTGAGAATTGGAGAGTTGATTTTGGGGATTTGAATGACCAAATGAGGTCGTATTTTGATAAATTTGATATGGTTAGACTTATGAGTGAATAGACTTTTGGGTTTTGTGATTTTTGTTGGATTCCGAGACGTGGGCCTAGGGGCCGGGTTTGAGCCGATTTCGGATTTTGGCTATAATTTGGTATTTTTCTTGTAAATTAATTCCTTTAGCCTATATTGATCGTATTTGTATTACTTGTAGCTAGATTCGGGGCGTTTAGAGGACGAATTGAGAGGCAAGGGCGTTCCAGAGTAGGACTTTGCTTGGTTTGAGTTAAGTAACAATTTCAAACTTGGTTCTGAGGGTTCGAAACCCCAAATTTTGTGTTATGTGAATGGTATTGAGGTGACGCACATGCCAAGTGACGGACATGCGAGCGTGCACCATGAGAATTGTGACTTGGGTGATTACATGGCACCGCTTAGTGACTCTATCCTGCTGATATCCATGCTTTCTTCATGTGATAAAGTAATTGAGCTGTAAATTATGCTATATATCATGTTTAGGCTCTATGCTGGTATTGTTGGAACCCTTAGTGGTCGAGTCTTGCTATCATCTCATTATTTTTATTAATATTCCGTACTCAGTCATGTTCATGTATTGTTATATCGTATCTCAGTCTCAGATAGTTATTGATTCATCATATCATTGTCCGGTGATTTTCATGACATTGTGAGCCCGTGGGTGAGACTGGAGAGATTGATGACTGAGTGAGGCCGAGAGCTTGGTTATGAGTGACAGTTATGGGATCGGGCTGCACGTCGCAACGGTTATTCTGATGATTATGATAACGCTTGGACTGTAAGAGCCCTTCTGGAGTCTGTAACACACCTTCAGTGAGCGCGATTGATATTATTGAGGGATGGATCTTCCCTGGACATGGATCTTGTCTGAAGTACTTGATACCTGGAGATGGATTTTCTCCTTAAGGCTTGATTGTCCTTCCTCGGTATTGGGTGACTTATAGTCGGTGATGTATATGTTTTGGGATGGATCTTCCCTGGGCAGTATGGGCCATATACAGTACCGAGTGGTCGAGCATTTGAGAGTGTGGGCACATGAGGCTGACATCATAGTGCATCACATACAGCATGTGCATTGACATATAGATATAGCAGAGTTATATTCTTTACACCGTTCGAATCTGCTTCACTTTACAGTTTGAGTTGGCTATTTAATTTGAAAGCATGCCTATGTTTCTGTTCAGATATTTCTATTTTATCTGTACAGGTTGAGTTCATCACTACCTTTCAGTCCAAAGTTTGGACTTGTTACTTACTGAGTTGGATGTACTCACGTTACTTCATGTACCTCGTGTGAAGATCCAGGCATTTTTTGGTCGCGGCGACGGTTGATGATTGCGGCTTCAGAGTTCGGAGACTACCAAGGTCGCTGCACGGCGTTCACAGGCCTTGACTCTCCTTTATAACCAGTTGTATTTTTAGTTTATTTCTCTAGACAGTGTAGGAACTGTAATCTAATTTAGACGCTCATGTACTCTGTGACACCCTGGTTTTGGGATGGATTGTATCGTATTTTGGATATTTCTGTTTTCAAAAAGGCTTTCCTAAATTATTAAATTACTTCCGTCTTTATGTTCAAAGATTTTTCTGTGTTGGGATGTTGAGTTGTGGCTTGCCTAGTTCCATGATAGGCGCCATCACGACAGGGTAGGTTTTTGGTTGTGACAAGTTGGTATCAGAGCCTAGGTTACATAGGTCTCACGAGTCATGAGCAAATTTAGTAGAGTCTTGTGGATCGGTACGGAGATGTCTGTACTTATCTTCGAGAGGCTGCAGAACCTTTAGCAAAATTCCACATTCTTGAATTCTTGTTGTGCGAATCTGTTGATTCTGGTAACTTAAAAATCTGTTGTTTCATTCTCTCAGAGATGGTGAGGACTCATACTACCGGGCAGGATGAACATCCACCAGTACCACCAGCCAGGGTCGCGGGAGGCCGAGGGAACGGTAGAGGCCGTGGGAGGGGAAAAGGTGTAGCCCGCACAACGGCTAGTGCAGCACCTGCAGATCCACCAGTTGCCCCAGATCAGGACCAGGTCCCAGTTATGGATGCCTAAGCGGGGCCAGCTCGGGCACCACTTGTGCCTATTGTGATTCCCGACCTTCAGGAGGCTCAGATCCTGACACTGTATGCCGGCCTCGCTCAGGCGGTCTCTATTTCGACGGCCACATCCACTTCTCAGGCCGGGGAAGGCACTCAGACTCTCGCCGCTTGCATACCCGAGAAGGTTTTTCAGGGACTCCAAACATTGGGGGCGCCACCAGCCCAGCCGGTTGTAGCTGCTCAAGACTATGTGGTTCCTGCTATGCCTTGAGGATGAGCAGCGTAGATTGGAGAGGTTTGGGAGACTCCATCCTCCATCTTTCAGTGGTGCAGAGGGTGAGGATACACAAGGTTTCTTGGATATCAGAGGATACTCCGTACAACAGGTATTCTCGAGACTAGTGGGGTCTCATTAACTACTTTTTAGTTCTTTGGGGCTGCCTTCAGTTGGTGGGAGGCTTCCGAGAGGCGTAGGCCAGTCGGCACAGCACCCCTTACCTGGCAGCAGTTCTCCGTTCTCTTTCTGGAGAAGTTCGTGGCTTAGTCCCGCAGAGAGGAGCTGCGCAGGC
This sequence comes from Nicotiana tabacum, assembly GCF_000715075.1. NCBI lineage: Eukaryota > Viridiplantae > Streptophyta > Magnoliopsida > Solanales > Solanaceae > Nicotiana > Nicotiana tabacum. The sequence continues at coordinate 28,874,781 of NC_134088.1, read as the reverse complement.
AGTTCGAGCAGTTTCGTCAGGGTGATATGTTCGTGACGCAGTATGAGATGAGATTTTCAGAGTTGGCCCATCATGCTCTCTGGTTGGTTCCCATAGATAGGGAAAGGATTAAGAGGTTCATAGATTGCCTCACTTTTTAGCTACGATTGCTTATGACTATAGAGAGAGTGTCTGGTGCTACATTTGATAAGGTTGTTGATATTGCTTGTCAGATTGAGATGGTTCGCAGCCAGGAGCAGGTTCAGAGGGAGGCCAAGAGGCCTCATGGACAAGGTGGATTCAGCGGAGTTCCTTCTGGGGATCAGCTCCACCACGGTAGGGGTCGTCCTTTCAGACATGCTCAGACAACTCGCCCGATTCACCGTGGTGCATCATCTGGACATGGTGCACACATCTATTAGCAGGGACAGTCTTCATTCGGTGCACTACCAGCTCAGAGTTCGTCTCATGCACCATCAGTTCAGGTTCATCTGTGCCAAGACCTTCTAGCAGTTATTCTGGTACTCGAGGTTCCCTTTAGTCCCCACCGCCATTTGCAGTGAGGGGTTGCTTTGAGTGCGGAGATTTGGGTCATATCAAGAGGCATTATCCCCGACTTTCGGGAGGTTTATCTCAGCAGAGGAGTCAGCCTTCGACTTCGGCACCAGTTACTTCACCACCCGCCCAGCCAGATCGGGTTAGACCTCAGTCAGCTAGGGGTCGCCCTAGAGGGGGAGGCCGATGAGGTGGCAGTTAGGCCCGTTTCTACACACTCCCTGCCAGACCAGATACCATAGCTTCGGATGCTGTGATTGCTGGTATTGTCTTAGTTTTCCATAGAGATGCCTTTGTATTATTTTACCCTGGTCCCACTTATTCATATGTGTCCTCGCATTTCGCTCATTATCTGGATATGCCCGTGAGTCTCTAGTTTCCTGTTCATGTGTCTACGTGGTGGGCAATACTGTCATTGTGGACCGTGTATATCGGTCATGTGTGGTGACTATTGGGAGTCTGGAGACTATAGTAGATCTTTTATTGCTTAGTATGGTCAATTTAGATGTTATCTTGTGTATGGTGAGTTATCAGATGTTTTATTATATGGCTTTGAGCCAAGTGGGGGAGTCCTCTATCTATGATTTGATTGCATGATTTTGTACGGTATTAGTTTTTGGGACGAGGCATACTTGTTGATTGGTTATGACTTGCAGAGGTTGATATTGGGGATGACTTGAGTAAGAAAATTTCTTGAATGCGGGTTATATCGCACCTTATGAAAAACAAATCATAAAATAATTAAATTATTATTTTGAAGGATGTAGTGCGCATGGGGTGTGAATTTGATCGGTGGTGTTAAGGCAGGGTTACCCTTTCAAGCGTTGCTGTGCTAATGAGGCACGTGTCTTTCAGCCCGCTTGGGTGGTGCAATTTAGAATCTAAAATTACATTTAATGGTGCCAAGATTTGCAGTAATTCTGTATGATTATGGATTCTATATTTTAGCATAAGAAAGGTAAGAAGAATAATTTTAAATTTGCATAAGGTATTTTCAGAGTGAGCGTTATAGTTAAGGTATTTATGGAGGTACTTAAGAAGAGTACAATGGCTTATGGGCCTTATGGTGGTGTGGTGTTATGTTAGGATGTCTTGTAGTGAGCTTTGGGTAACGATCGTGGAGTTCTGACAAGGAGAAATATCAAAATGAGGATAATTCAGAAGAAACTCGAAGTAAATAGGACAACTAGATAGTAGGCTAGACCAGTATGTTGATGACATGATTGATGTGGTGTTGTGCAGGATTAAGATTTACATGTACAAGGTGGCAGTTCATTCTTGAAGGCAAGTTCACGAATTCTGTACATAATGGTCAGTGTTGTATATTTAGATGAATGTTATAGTTGCTCGGTAATCCCTGAGAGGGATGCGCGGTTGAAAGGGGAATTATGTTTTGATTTACGGATGTTCATTGGTATTGCGATACTCTTCTAGTTGATCGACTGTTGATATTCACTTTTGCTATGTGGCACGGAAGAATTTTAGGAGTATTCATCGTGGATGATCGTGTATGAGAGATGTGTTAGACCTTCTGGCGGTGGAGTTGGGATCAAATATGGGATTCGTGTGTTATATAGATTTGGAGACTGGGAGTTCTCAAGAGCATGTTGTTTCCATGGTTGTGAATTATAAAGTCATGGCCGAAGCTAGCTAGACGATAGTATATGTTATGATTCAGTCATTGTGGGCTTTTGGAGGGTTATTTATCCATGTGGGGGTGCCCGGAGTTGATTTGGGGGTCCATTGGTAGGCCCAATTAGGATGTGTATTCTACACCGAGTCGAATTGGTTCGCTCCATACTGCTATTATTGAGGGATGTGCCATTCGGTTGTTGTTGAGCTTATTCGTGTTTTGAAATGTTCGGTAAGTTTCTCTTATATGCTATGAGGGGTTGTGATTCGTTGGTTATATGCACCCATGGTGCAGTTCTATTGGGGCCTTATAGCGGAAATTTGCGCGACATGGGTATTTGGGTGATGCATGAGTGGTTGCACATTGGTTATGTTCTTTCGGGTTTGTGTGGAATTGTGTCATTTGCTTCTCTATGGTTATGGTAATGCGCTTCGAGCACTTGATGCCGGATTGCGCGTGGTTATTGATTTTGAGCATGGTGGCTGAGGTATTTCATGTGGATCAGTGTTTGGATGGGGTCGCGTATTGCGGCAGAGTTATGTTGAGATATGATCCTTGTGTTAGGTTCGTATGTTATGGTTCTGCGGTGTGTGATGAGTTCTTAGCATTGCGTTGGGGTGATACCCATCGGGCTTACGAGATGATTCTCTTGTTTGAGTCATGATCATGATTGAGTACATTTGGAAGGTTGCTTATTGGTGCACGGATTGCACGGGTTGTGGCATTAGATAGTATTGGTGTGGCATGTTAGTATACTAGCTGGTATTTGATAAGATGAAGTCGTCGGATGTAGGATGGGTGCTATCAGATTTGATTGTGGCATATTTGGAAGAATAATATCGAAAGTCCGCTTAGGAATTTGCTATGGTTCTTGTCGAAGGAGAGGGAGCTCCACGACTAGTAAATCTGTTGAATGGTTACGAGTCTCTGCGTGTTTCTTTCATCATCGGTGGTGTACGAAGGTTTTAGAATGGAGTCTTGTTTGATATGAGGTTTATTACCGGCATGGGGTTGTTTCGAGCAACTACGGTGATTAGAAATCATTAGTTCAAGCATTTGAGCTATGTGGTATTTGAAGTTTTGAGAATTTGAGTTATGGTTATGGCTTTTGGTACAGCTTGTCCAGACTTATACAATGTATAGGTTGCAGGATTCTGACCTTATAAGAAATTTCGGATGTTGGAAATTGGATTCTAAGGCTTGTGGGCTAGGTAGAATTAAGAATTTTCAGTTATGTGGTGTTATTAGACCTATATGGTATAGGGTGACATGGGATCACCCCCGCGTATGTGCGTGGTAAGATGGAATAGTGATTTGGTGGCTGGGAAACAACTCTTGGCACATTCGAGGACGAACGTATGTTTAAGTAGGAGAGGATGTAACGACCTGGTCGGTCGTTTTGAGTGTATTAGCCCCGATCCCCTATTTACTACATTCCCCATATCTGTTTCTGCTTATGTGACTTGCCGGGAGGTCTTGTTTTGGTTACGGAGTATTTTGGGACACTTAGTCCTTAAAACGGAAGCTTAATTCTTAGGAATTTGACCGTAGTCGGGATGGTGTGGAGACGACTCCGAAATGGAGTTCCGTTAGCCCCGTTGGGTGATTTTGGACTTAGGAGCGTGTCCGAACGGTGAATTTGAGGTCTCTAGCAAATTTAGGCTTGAAATGGCGAAAGTCAAATTTTTGGAAAGTTTGACCAGTGGGTTGACTTTTTGATATCGGGGTCGGATTTTGATTCCGGAAGTTGGAGTAGGTCCATAATACTGAATATGACTTGTGTGCAAAATTTGAGGTCAATCGGACGTGGTTTGGTAGGTTTCGGCGTCATTTGCTGAATTTGGAAGTTTAGAAGTTCTTAGGCTTGAATCCGAGTATAATTTGGTGTTTTGATGTTGTTTTTGAGTGATTCGAGGTTTCGACTAAGTTCCTATAGGGTTATATGACCTGTTGGTATGTTTGGTTGAGGTATCGAGGGCCTCGGGGTAATTCCGGGTGGTTAACGGATCGTTTGAAGTTAGAAAAATGCGGCTGAAGCTGTTGCTGGTGGTGTTTCCGCACCTGCGGAATGGGAACCGCAGGTGCGAGGCTGCAGGAGCGAAGGAAGAGCCTCAGCTGCGGCTAAGGAAGGCATGGGCTCAGACCGCGGGTGCGATGGAAATCCCACATCTGTGGTAGTCGCAGAAACAGATTGAGAGGCGCAGATGCGCAGTTGGATCGCCGGTGCAGCTTAGGCCCCGCATCTGATGGCCGCAAATGGAGTCAGGTGATCGCAGGAGCAAAGTCAATCTTTAAATGAATTTCCATAGAAGCGGAGCCCTTTTCATAGATGCGGTACCGCAGGTGCGGTTTTGCTGGGCAGAAAACACCAACTCGAGGTTTTGTCTTTCATTTTCCAATTTTGGACTTGAGGAATTCGGGAGAGAGGCGAATTTTCGAAGGTTTTCAAGGAGCAACATTGGGGTAAGTGATTCTAACCCATAATGGTATAAATTTCGTCAATCCATGGCTTTATTCATCATCTAATTAGGGATTTGAACTAGAAATTTGGGGGATTTAGGGCTTGAGAATTGGAGAGTGAATTTTGGGGATTTGAATGACCAAATGAGGTCGGATTTCGATAAGTTTGGTATGGTTAGACTCATGAGTGAATAGGCTTTCGGTTTTTGTGATTTTTATTGGATTCCGAGACGTGGGCTTGGGGACCGGGTTTGAGCCGATTTCGGATTTTGGCTATAATTTGGTATTTTTCTTGTGGAATTGATTCCTTTAGCCTATATTGATCGTATTGTATTACGTGTGGCTAGATTCGGGATGTTCGGAGGATGAATTGAGAGGCAAGGAAATTCCGGAGTAGGACTTTGCTTGGTTTGAGGTAAGTAACGCTTTCAAACTTGGTTCTGAGGGTTCAAAACCCCAAAATTTGTGTTATGTGAATTGTATTGAGGTGACACACATGCCAAGTTACGGGCATGCGGGCGTGCACCATGAGAATTGTGACCTGGGTGATTCCATGGCACCGTTTAGTGACTCTATGCTGTTGATATCCATGCTTTCTTCACGTGATAAAGTAATTGAGCTGTAAATTATGCTATATATATCATGTTTAGGCTTTATGGTGGTAATGTTAGGACCCTTAGTGGTCGAGTCTTGCAGTCATCTCATTATTTTTATTAATATTCCATACTCAGTCCTGTTCATGCATTTTTATATCGTATCTCAGTGTCAGTTAGTTATTGATTTATCATATCAATGTCCGGTTGTTTTCATGACATTGTGAGCCCGTGGGTGAGACTGGAGAGATTGATGACTGAGTGAGGCCGAGAGTCTGGTTATGAGTGACAGTTATGGGATCGGGTTGCACGCCGCAGCAGTTATTCTGATGACTATGATTGCGCTTGGGTTGTAGGAGCCCCTCTGGAGTCTGTAACACACACCCCAAGTGAGCGCGGTTGATATTATTGAGGGGTGGATCTTCCCTGGACATGGATGTTGTCTGAAGTACTTGATACCTGGAGATGGATCTTCTCCACAGGGCTAGAATGGCCTTCCTCAGTACTAGGTGACTTATAGTCAGTAACATATATGTTCTGGGATGGATCTTCCATGGGACGTATGGGCCATATACAGTACCGAATGGTTGAGAATTTGAGAGTGTGAGCACATGAGGATGACAACATGGTGCATCACATACAGCATATGCATTGGCATGTAGAGATAGCAGAGCTATGTTCTTTACACTGTTCGGATCTTCTTCACTTTACTGTTTGAGTTGCCTATTTAATTTGAAAGCATGCCTACATTTCTGTTCAGTTATTTCTATTTTATCTGTATCCGTTGTGTTCATCACTATCTTTCAGTCCAAAGTTTGGACTTGTTACTTATTGAGTTGGATGTACTCACGTTACTCCTTGTACCTCGTGTGCAGATCTAGGCGTTTTGGTCACGGCGGCGGTTGCTGATTGCGGTTTCAGAGTTCGGAGACTACCAAGGTAGTTGCACGGCGTTCGCATGCCTCGACTCTCCTCCTTTATCACCAGTTGTATATTCAGTTTATTTCTCTAGACACTGTAGTGGACTATATTCTAATTTAGATGCTCATATACTCTGTGACACCCTGGTTTTGGGATGGATTGTATCGTATTTTGGATATTTTTGTTTTCAAAAATTCTTCCCTATATTATTATTTTGCTTCCGTCTTTATGTTCAAAGATTTTTCTATGTTGGGATGTTGAGTTGTGGCTTGCCTGGTTCCACGATAGGCGCCATCACGATGGGGTATATTTTGGGTCGTGACATGTTGGAGCCAGCTATGGAGCTTTGGATGGAGGTAAGTGTCTTGTCTAATCTTGTAAGAGGGAATTTACCCCATAGGTGATTTAAAATCATAATTGTTGCTAATAATGGGGTCTACGTACGCACGAGGTAACGAGAGTCCGTGCGTAGCTACTAATTATGCTATGTCCGGGTAGTTTAGGATTCAAATCGTGAATTACTTTTAATAATTGCATCATTTATTTAATTAAAGTACTGGAATTATATTGGAAATTATTAGAGGAAATGGTAAAAGACTGAAATTTCACATACTTGAATTTTTGTGCAAATGACTTGACTATTAATAGAAATTGTACATCCTTAACGCCTTATAATAACTTCTCATTCTGGAGGTTCATAAGAAAATGTCCTCTTTTCTTGTGGAGCGGGAAGAACGCTTCGACAATATAAATGCATCTAAGGATCGTGCCGCACGCACCTGGGCAGTGTACACGACACTCTGGATCGGGTCGTACGACCTCGGCAAAAATCGCACTTAATAATAATAATTACATGATTCCTTGGCATCTTATTACAGCTTGTGAATATAATTGATTAATTGAAAATTATTGAATTTGAAAGAATTATTTATTCCCGCTTGTTAAGAAAAATTATTGTTATTCACATAAACCATGTCTAGTTAAATATTTCTATTTTAATATTATTGACCTATAGTGAGTGTCAAAGTCGATCTGTCATCACTAGTTTTTTGAGATTAGACCTGATACTTACTGGGTACACGTTGTTTACGTACTCATACTGTACTTGCTGCACATTTTTGTGCAGGTACTTATATGTCTAGTAATCTTTTGGGCGCAGCTATCGCGGGAACTTACGGTGAGCTGCATTTCATGCTACGAATCCGCAACTACAGAGTCTCCATCAAAGTTATTTATATACTTCTGTCTAATTTGTATTCCAGACAGATGTTGCATTTATCATATTTTTTCCTAGTTGATGCTCATGCACTTGTAACACCGGGTTTTGGGGGTTCCTACTGAATGTTTGGTACGGTAGTTCACATAGACATCATTGTTTCACTATGTAAATCCTATTTTATACTAATTAGTTAATGGAAATTTTGATTTCAAAGGTAATAAAGATGGGTAATTGAATTAGTAAATTACCGTTGGCTTGCCTGACGGCGGCGTTAGGCACCATCATGATCTATAGTGGAATTTGGGTCGTGACGACTAATTAAGGGTAAAGCTATCTAGTGCATCCCATCACAACTTGTGCAGAGAGACAACATCAACAAAAACTTTAACCATAATTTTCGTGTGAAAACACAGAATTGCTTTTGCTATCACCACACTACAATCAATCAAGTTGTGAGTAAAATTACTAAACAATTTTATCATATACAAAATTGTGTCTTTGAGAAAAGTATTTTATCATATACGAGGGCATAATAGTCGATCAATATTTCAGGGATATTTTAGTCCTCTAACACTTTGCATAGAATATTGGTGCTTTTATAATAATATAGATAAATGTGTAAGAAGTTTTAGTTTTGAAAATTTAGCTAAAGTTTTCAATTGGTAATTTTTATATAAAGTTTATTTCTAAGTTCCCTAATATCTTTTATAATTTTACAATCGCGTGAAGTGCGATCAATTCACTAGTGAATGAATATGTCTAAGTATGTAATTTCAATTTAAGCAAATAACTCAACAACAGAGATGACCTCATTGGATCCCAACAGAATAAGCATATAGCCTAAACATGATTTATAACATTATTCACAACTCATATAATCAAACAAGTAGGGAGAACATGGAGGTAACAAGATATAACATCAAAATTAGTCTGGGCACATTCTAATAGCGAACTAAAATCATGATTTCCTCGATGCACGCCCACACGCTCGTCATCTAGCATGTGCGTCACCTTAATACATCTCTTATAACACAGTTGCCATGATTGAATACCCTCAAACCCAAGTTTAGATATGTTACATACCTCGAACAAGCCGAATCCAATACCGAGCTAGTCAAACAATACTCTAGAAATGCCATCACGCACGTAACAATTCCGAACAGCTCGAAACTAACAGAAAACAACTCAAATACATCAAATAATTCCTAAGGAAACAATCTCAAATGATAAAGGTCGAATCTTTACACATTTACTCAAAGTCAACCAAAATGTCAAACCCGAGCCAGCACCGCACCTCAGAAACCGACAAAACTTACAAACTCCGACAACCATTCAATTACAAGTCCAGCCATACTAATTTCACTCAAATCCGACCCCGAATCGATGTTCAAAACTCAAAAATTCACTTAGGAAAGCTTAGACAAAACCCCCCACTTTCTCTTTTGAAATTATCAATCAAATTCCAAAAATGAAGATGGAATCACGGAATAAAATCAATACCGAATATAAAACACTAACCCAATCCATGTGATAAAAATCGCCTCAAAACTCACCTCAATCCGAGCTCCATAGCTCAAAATATGCTAAAATATCTAAAATCTACGAAAATAGAGTAATTATAATCACTGGACGAATTTATGAATCGCGATCTCAGAAATATCATCGCGATCGCGAAGAAGAGAAAATACACTGCCCTAAAATAATCTACGCATTCGCGAGCCTCCTCATGCAAACGCGATGCCCACAAATGCCGACTCTATGCGAGCGCGGACTGACCCACGTAAATGCCGATGAGGAATCACCAGCTCCTAGCTCTCAGCTAAGTGATGACATCTAAATCAACTACTAAAAAGTAAATGGACACGGTCGTATACAATATAATATACCCAACTATGAGTCGGGGTCAAATCCTACAGAGAACATATGTGGGCGATTAGGCAATATAAGAGATTTATCGCTTATTATGCTAAGTTAAACACTTAAAGGGTGATTGTGAAAATATTTATGTCTAAATGCGAAAATGTAATCTAACCTAGAAAGAAAGTAAAATAAGCAATGGCTACAAGCATGGATACACGAGGTTTAACACTCATGTAATGATCTTATGTAATTCAAATTTTACAAATATGAGCGAGTTTATGTTAATTAGCCTCGGGTAGTAATTCTTTATTAGCTTCTTCCGAAGACTAACAAGACTTCCTAATTAAATTATCAGTAAAACAAATAAGAGGTTAAGCACACCGATTATGGCTACAAGTAGTTGAATTCTATCTCTAGGTAGAATCTATAAAGTGAGGATTAACGTTTCAAGTTCTTGTTAATTAATTTTTTCCAACCCCAAATTACCTTTTTTGAGATTAATTTGAATTTAATGGACGAGTCCTAGGGTTAGCTAATCCATTTGGAAACATTAAAGAACAAGAATAATTAAAGAAACAACAACTCACTTCATAATAAATAAAAATTATTCAACATATATGCACAAAGAGATATCTAATCCACACTTTAAATATGAATATTCCCGTAAACAAGATTCAAGTATTGAAAAAAATACTACACACTTAGATATTCAATACAAAACAAGGAAATGAAGAACATAACATAAATGGGTGAGAAATTCTCAATCAAAACTTTAAATCTTCAAGACCTAAGTGTGTGTGCAAGAACCCTAGCTCAAAAACTTGTCATCTCTAATATAGAGACTGAAAATAAGCCAAAGATACCCAAAAAAGAGCTAAGTCGTGTATTAAATTATTTGGGGTCAAAAACGTAAAATTCCAGAACTGTCTAGTGTTTCCGCCTATTTCTTCTTCGCGTTCGCGACAAATGCCTTAGCGTTCACGAAGGTTTGTTTCCTACTGCTTCGCGTTCGTAGAGGTTTGATTTCCTGTAGCTTCGCGTTCGCGAAGCGTAATTCACTTGACAGATTTCCATTGTTTATTTTAGCTCCTTTTTGACACGTTTTCACTTGATTTCTTCATAATCACTTCTAAAACACAAAACATCTGTAACATAGAAGTATACGACATTAAACACACGATTTTATCAATCAAACATAGCAAAAATCTAAGAGTAGAGACGAGATAAGTGGGTAAAATACCACCTTATCAAACCCCCAATTTGGACTATTGCTTGTCCTCAAGCAATCAAAGCACAAAATCTCCTTCCAAGTACTTAACTCAATAGTGCATCAATATAATACCAAGTCAAAAGTCTACTTTAAGCACAAATACATAACTTTAATTGGTACCAACAATTAATCCAAGGCATATGAATCATCAACAACTTCTTAAGATTATCATTTCATTTCAAGTGCTCATGATCTATGTTAGTCTAAGTAGAAATCAAGTCATGGCACTAAAGCGTCAAAATTTGCCAATTCGTCACAAAACGACTTTTCTTTTGCTCATTCTTTTCAATTGGAAAATAGAACAAATTAACAACTCAAATCTCAATGTGCCCTCACAAGCAAGAGAGAATCCCACACTCATAAATTGTAATTAAAAACATAAATGGGATATCAAATGGAAAGAATTAACTCTCTCTTACAAAGATGTTCAAATGCACACAAGTAGTACCATAAGCTTGCTCTTCATGTATTTTCCCACTAATATAAATGCACTTAGTTCAAAATCAATTAGGACTTAAAGGGTTATAGTGTAGCCTTTTGGTTAAGGTAGGGCACAATTTTTGTAAGAGTGACTCAAAACCTCCCTAAGCACTATATATATATATATATATATATATATATATATATATATATATATATATATATATATATATATATATATATATATATATATATATATATATATATATATATATATATATATATATATATATATATATATATATATATATATATATATATATATATATATATATATATATATATATATATATATATATATATATATATATATATATATATATATATATATATATATATATATATATATATATATATATATATATATATATATATATATATATACCCAAACTTAGGCTTTTAGCCTATGTTCACACTTTCAAAGCACTTAGGTAGGTGGGATGACAAAAGATAGATCAACAAATAACAAAAGGTTAAATCATGCAACATGGTTGACAAAGAAAAGGTTAAACGTTCAAAAGATGTTGACTAAGGAAAACATGCAAGGGTAGGTACTTTAAGGCAAAAGAACAGTCCAAGGAAGGTCTAGCATCATTTTCTCAAACCAAGTTAGACTAGGATTTCGCATTGAAGCACATTCCGGGCAAGTTTTAGACTACAAATCATGCAAAAGAACTAACAACAAACCTCACCACACATGACACATGCGAATTTGAGTGAAATATGTATCAAAAATCCAATTAAAACAAATGAACTTAGAAAAAATCACTCATAGCCTAAAGAGACTATTTAATGAACTAAAGAGCAAAAAATTGAGTCTAAAAGTCATGACAATAATCCTTACTTCAATCATTTTTCTTTTTTTCAAAGATCAAGAATTCATATGCCAAAGTTTAAATCATCTTGGTATCAAACAAGCCACAAATTGGTTTATGGACAAAAAGAACACACCTAATGACCAATTAATGCACTACTAGCTACTAAACTAATTAAAAAAGAATTTCTTAAAAAGAGAAAAACCAAACAAGACTAATCCCTTAAGAAGGTTATCATGCCATCTATTATAGGGAAAAGTCACCCGGTTTGACAAAACTATATTCCTCAGGAAAGAACCATAGCATAAAGAAAACCCAAAAAACTTTATTGGAAAGCATAAAAAACATTACCATAAACTAAAAACTACTAAAATAATAAAAATAAAATAACTAAAAACTACAAAAGAAAATAAAATAACCAAAGCGACTAATCCACAACAACATGAATCACAACACAAGTCCGGCAAGGGCACACAATATCCATACAAATTCATAAGTCAGGCAAGGTCATAAGACAAGCATAAATATATAAATAAAGTGTGTTGCCCCCAACTAAAATTATTGCAGTGTCCTCACTGAACAATATCAAAACAAAAAAGCATAATAGTTAGAGGGATTCCCTGAATCAGCCTCAGCCGGAGCCAAAGGTGGAAGGAAATATTTGTTCCTCCTCATCATCATTAGAGTCATTCGAACTACAGAACGACCTCAGATTATATATCATCTTGTTCGGGAGTTTGCTCTTGTTCCTTTCGTTCTGCCTGAACCTTTTCTGCCGCTTTTCAATCTTCCCTTGCCGGCAGCTCATATTTTTCAGCCTCTTATTCATGGCCTCCATCTTGCCTGTTATTGATTTTTTGCTCTTGGAAGGGAAGTTGTGACATTAGATGTGCGAGCCCCAGATGGGCCAGTAAGAAGGTGAGGTATAAGTTACCTAATATGTACATCTAATGAATGTATCTGACTGGAGAGGTGACGCATGGTATGAGGGCTGGATTGGAGTGGTCCCATTGAGTCATATGACCCTGGTGCAGGTGCAAAGGATCCGGCGGGATCAGCGGTGGCCTCAGAGAATTTCCCAAATAAAGAGGATGCAACTTCAATACTCCTCTTTTTCTGCTTGTTAGTAGGTCCCCTTTTCAGCAATGGGTGGATCATCGGCTTTCCCGGACCTCTATTATCATCATTTGGCCATTGTAGCACCCCAACATCATAACATATCCGAGTAATCAATGATGGGAAGAATATGCTCTTGGACCTCCCATGGATGGCTTACTCGATTTCTGTAACAATTTGTTCCCCCACGTTCACGGGTAGTCCATCCATGATAGAAGCAATTATTAGTGCCCTATCTAGTGTCACATCAGTGTCATTTGTTGCAGGCAAGATCCTCTCACAGATAATGGAGAGCCAAGTCTTTGCCTTAGTAGTGAAGTCATGAGAATCAAGTCCCTTGTGCAATGTCAGCCACTTCGGGTTCACCTGTCATGCAATTTGTCCACCAACCATTGTTTTTCTCGTGCAATTGCTCTGTCTATGTAAACCTCATTATCGGCATTAGTAAGGCCATAAATTCCATTGATTATCTCAATGTTGAAGTTGACTTGCACACCCCGCAAAGTAGTAACTAAGGCTCATTCGAAGTCGGTCCTCAAGGCATTTGCATAAAATTCCAACACCACTATGTAGTTGGCATAATTTGGTTGATGAGCAAAACGAATCCACCTGCTTTCTACAAATCTTGTGTAGAAGCCCGGCATTTTAGTTTCAAAATTCTTCATGTTAATGCCTCTCTCCTGGACGATGGTTTTTGACAAGAGTTCGTCATATTTTCGTTCACATTACGCAGATAAAAACCTGTCATGATCAAATGATTCCTCTTGTTCATCTTTGAGGACATGATATTGCTCAATTTTATTGTGTACCGGATCCATTTTATGCCCAGAATACCTACAAAATAGACCAAAAATGTTAAAAGCTCATATAGAAACATAAAACAAAGTATTAGGAAGTATTTAAGCCAAAGAAATAGGCAAAAAGGGTTTGGGCAGAGCTGTGCAAAGCTACTATGTTTTTACCATTTTTGGGATTGCCGGGGATTACTTTTCACATTCGCGAGAAGACCATTGCGTTCGCGAAGTGCAAAAAACATTTACCCAAAAATTTGACCTTTGCGTTCGCGAGCAGATCATCGCGTTCGTGTCACGGCCCCAATTTCCCTCCATAGGATGTCGTGATGGCACCTAGTCTTTAAGACTAGGTAAGCCTAACACTTATGAAATAAATAGAGGAATTCAACCATCATCTGATAAATATGAAATAGAAATCTTTATACATAACTTATAATCCCAAAATCGGTATTACAAGTCATAAGCTCCACTGCTAGTACTATTCCATATGTACTAACTTCCCTTTTGCCGGGGGCGCTGTATCTTCAATGGATGCAGGTGATTTAGCAACAGGTAGCTTTGGTCCTCATTAGCAGTTACTCCCTATTCAGCAGGTTTTGGTAGCCCTACTCTATTCCAGGCCCGATGTCACTTTATGTTACACTTTGTGTCTTGAGGTATAGCAGGGGACTTGTTGCCGGCACTTCCATACTATGCTTCTGTTGTACTTAGAGGCTCCGTAGACAGGTTGTGGGTAGTGTTGGGGATTGAAGTAGAAATGTTGGTATTTGGCAAACATGTTTTTCATTATATCTATAAACTTGTAATATCTTGGAAATTTTGAATGAAGCTACTAATGGAAATGAAAAGGGAGTTGTTCATGAAATCTTTTTAGTGTTTGATTAATGGAGTGAATCTCCTCTTTATTCATGGATGAGTGTGGGTAGAATGAAATCTAACATGCTTGCTTGGTCGAGTTCACTCGGTTGAGAATCGGTCGCGCTCATCGAGTTCGGGACGTGACAAAATAACATCAAAACCACAAAACCAGTTCAAGCTTAATAATGCATTCCAAACTTCTAACTTCTAAATTTACGTCAAACATACCTAAAAACTCTGATTGACCTCAAATTTTATATACAAGTTATAAATCACCAAACGAACCTATTATTCCAAGGCTCGGAATCCCAAACGAACATCAACAACCATAAATTCAACCATGGGTCAAACCTATGAACTTCTAAACCTTCAAGCTTCCAACGTTTGCCAATTTAAGCCAAATCGACTTAGGAACCTCCGAATCCAAATCCGGACATACCACTAAGTCCAAAATCACCATATGGACCTAACAGAACCATCAAAAATCTGATCCGAGGTCAAATATGTAAAAGTCAAACTTGATCAAATCTTGTAACTTAAGCTTCAAAAGTAGGAATTAAGTGTTCCAAATTACTCTGAAATCTTACCGGACAAACAAACCATGCCCACAAGTCGTAATACATTATATGAAAATATTCAAGACTTCAAACCACCAAACAAAATTCCAATGCTCGAAACGACCGGTCGGGTCATTACATTCTCCCCCACTTAAACATATGTTTGTCCTCGGATGTACCAAGGGTCGTTTCAAAGCTATCAAATCACTGTATAAACTTACCTTACATATACTCAGGGGTGACCCCATGTCACCTCAATCCAATTAAGCTCGTTAACACAACCTAACTGAAGATCCTTTCTTCACCCTTAGTCCATAAACCTTGGAACCCAACCTCCAACATAAATTTATTATAAAACCTGGACCTTTCATATATACACATGATGAGCTTAGAACACACACCTAAATTATGTTCTCTAGTCAAATATAGTATAGTATAATATTGTATCCACGTGGATTAGATTTAAACAATATTCTTGTAGTTTCTAGCTTGATTGCTATTCAAGATGATCAACAATTGAGATTTATATGATTTCTAACTACAATTAACTAAGAAACTAAAGCTATTGACTAATGACAATCGCAACAAAGGTAAGCAAGGAAGTTATCAATGGGAGAAAATAGGGGTTCATAGGATAGGTGGAAGATAATTGTTCGCGATCTAACTCTAGGTAATTCACTTCTATTGTTAATTAAGTCTCTCGAATTCACTCAATTATTAGTTCAAACGTTCAGCAAAAATTGTGCTCTCGATTAAGTCTTAACCTTACAAGATGAACCAATTTAAGCACGTGAATATATGCATGAATGCATAGTGGAATGGTATTTAGGAGAACCTGTCTCGATTATCCTCCTAACTAGGTTTAATCAATGATTCAACTAGCCTCTTTCCATTACTAAGAAGAATTAATGAACTCAACCAACAATATCATGCAAAGATATCACAAGTTATGCCTCTCTCGATTACATGAACAAGTGATTATAGATGCAACAATTAAATTATCCAAAAATGCTTCAATACATAAAACTAGAGTTATAATTCACAAATAATCATCAAAACACAAAATAATCATCAAACCTTAAAGAGAAATACTCCATAGATATGGAGCAATTCATCAAAAATAAAATTAGAGGATAGGAACACATAAATTCAATCCAAACTCGGGTCTTGATTGATAAAGGAATGATGAAATCCTCATACTCGTGATCTTCTAATTCCTCCTTAGCCTCCTCAGGTCGAATATGTATCCCAAAATCCAGAAAATAACAATTTTCCATGTATTTATACCAAGTAGGATCGAGCCCAGACGAAACCATCTTCTCCTAGCCAAATTTCGATTCTCACTCTGTAAACATTGAACATGCGCTATCCATAGAGCTAATTCTAATAGGCAATAGCGATTTGTACAGCCGCGCCGTCCCACGCGCCGTGGTAGTGAGGATTTCTCAAAGTACGTATTTTTCATGTATTTTAACGTCCAAACTTGATCCTCGACCTCCGAACACGATCCCAGCTTAATCCCTTAGGCTTTTACTCAGACTTCAAAGTTCCAAATAGCTCGAATTCATTCCATAGCATCCACATAGCTCGAAATCACTCATACAAGGCATAAAACACATAATAAGTGCAAACCACTATCAATTAACGCTCAAACATGAATAAAGTGCAATAAATTAGAGTGAAACAAGCGACTACAATACGCAATTATAGCCTACCATCAACACAATATAAGTCTAAACAAGTTGCATCAAGCCATAACCCTACTCCAAGATACAACCACATGATATACCACATAATCATCATACTCATAGTAATATCTTCCTACCACAATAGCTGCTCATTACTAAATCTGATACTGGTAAAAACTCTCTTATCAAATAAAACATTGTTCTAAACCTTTACAACCCTAACTAATGATGTAAGAAAAATGTGGAAACTCATAACCACTCACCCAATCAACAAGTCGTGAAGTTCTCTCACTTGACCATGACCATTTCCAAACTCTAAACTGATTAATGACATTCTTATCCAAACAAACCTTATCCAAGTGCGATTACACTAATTACTGGTCCAATGATCTCATATTAACCAGTACAAGCTATTCAACCGGCGAGTCACACCAAATGCCACCTAGTCACATATGACGCAATACATGCACTCAACAAGCAACAACTCAAATATAACCAAAGATGGAAGGAGAACCAAATACGAGAACCACCCTATAAGTCCGACAAATACCACCACAAGAACAATACTGTGAACACACCTCAAAAGGGAGAAGCAAAGCATATGAAGAATCATATCCTATCATGACCCTGATGCTACATGTAGCTCAATCAAAACATTCCGCAAGTATCATCACCATCCAATGCAAGGCCCAAGTTCTATCCATACGAAAATCCTTGAACACCCCATATATATTTTGAACTCATTAGAACCTCATTGAGAGTCACTCATCTTGATCCAATATCTAGCATGCAGCCGATAAGCATCGAACAACTCGTGCTCCACTAGTCTATGAATATCCAAAAGAAGCAACCAAGAAAATTCTTTTCCTTTTAATTCTACATACACAATGAGTATCAAACCTAAATCATCTCAAGACCCTTACATATCCATAAAGTGCAGTACATCATACACTCAACCGATATATTGTTCTAAATCATCCTAGAAATTATCCTTTTCTAGCCATAGACAGACCACAAGCGTCCCTTAGCCTAGACACTAAGATAACACATGACTATGTGACCCTATCATCTTTAGTAGACTCCCACACTTGTCTCAAAGCCATATAACACATCGTCTGAAACCTATAGTACTCTTCCTTAATAGTAGCCCCGATCTTGCATTATTGATCAATTGATAATTCTTAAACATTCGCAACACTAGTCATAAAACAATCCAAGGACTCTACCAAGTGCATATTCACCCTTGTGACAGTCGTGTGAACTCCCTCAAGCCCTAGTATATGCATTCAGTCGGGTAGGAGCCTGATACGAACCATACCACCTCAAATTTTCTCGCAGGTGATAACCCATATACTTAACCTCCAACCAAAATCTCTCCATGGCTCTACTATAATCACAATTGTTATGCAATCAATCTTCTCGAGTCTAAACTCATCCACCAGATATAAGAATCTTATTCTTTCTACAAATGAACAACTAAAACATCTACCAACACATCTACACCTAAGCCTGGAAAATATATCGAGACAATGATAAAGAATCTGTAGCCCCTCATAGTTGCTAAATAAGAGCGACAGACACAGTCCACCACAATAGAATCCCCAATGAGTATAGACACATTAATAGGAGTATCCAAAGAATCACGAGATATATTGAAATATAAAGCAAAAATAGGCGACATATATGAAATAGCAGAACCCGGATAAATAAAACTAATCCAACTCTATGAAAAATAGGAACAATACCTATAGTGACAGCATCTAATGTAACAGCCTCAGTCCTACTAGGGAAAGCATAACAACAGACTTGGCTCCCCCCTCTAGGACATCCTTTACCCATTTGTCCTCACCTCTAGTTGGCTGTACAGGCAGAGTAGCAACTGGAGTGGAACCCTTAGCCTGGGTACTTTGATGAAGTCCACATTTCCGAACTCTAGGACAATCTCTCATGATGTACCTAATATCACCACACACAAAGCAACCCCTCTACGAGAATGGCTACTGGTACTGAGTCTATATCGGATGACTGAAATAATCAGTGTAGGAACCACGTGCAGAAGGCACATTGAAAGATGGATGTCTGATATGAGTACCCTTGGGTCACTCGCTAGTTGGAGCACTATGGGTAACCTGAAGTGCAGACTGAGCTGGCCGACTGACAGAGTCTCCGCCATTATGGGTCAGAGCCGAAGAGTATAATCCACTAAATCCTCCAGAACCTCAAGGCCTCTTAGCCTCCCTACCACCTCTCTCATGGCCATGGATATGTTCCAACCTCTTAGAGATATCCATTACCTGATGGAATGGAGTCTTAGTCTCCAACTCTCGTGCCATCCCGATTCTAACCAAGTCTTTCAATAAATCTACAGAATCTCTCTCTAACAGTGGATACCAAAGCAGGTGCATGAAGAGATAACTTTGTGAACCTCATAGCATACTCAAACACAGTCATATCCACCTAGCGCAACTACTCGAACTCGGTGCGCAAAACATCTCTGTGAGTCTCTGGAACAAACTCTCCCAAGAAACAAACAGAGAATTGGCATCAAGTAAGTGGTGCCAACTAGTATACTAACATAGTATGACTGAAACCATCTATATGACGGCCTCGTCAACTGAAATGGAGTAAGGTCAGTCCCGCTCAGCTCCACCCTAGCCATAGTACACAGAATACAGTGACAATGATCCAAGAGATCATGTGCATCCTCAGAAGGCTCTCCATTGAACTGGGGAGGATGGAACCTTTGAAATCTCTCCAAACTCATCTACCTCTCAGCCGACACAATTGGCCCCACCCCGAGCTGAATTGCAACAACTGGCTATACCGGCACAACACCCAGTGTCTGATAAGCATGAGATGGATGCTCCGGTGTACGGGCGGCAAGAGTCTAAGCTCCTCCCCTAGTTTGTGAAGTAGTTCGTGTAATTGAAATCAACCCTGACTAAGCCAAAGTCCCATATATTATTAGAAAGTGTGCTAAGGTTGTTACGCCCCGCAATATTACATCGATGTTACGCTCTGCAGTATTATATTACGATGATGTTACACCCTGTAGTATTGTACGTTAAAAATTGTCGTAAGATAATTGACCTCAGTTCAAGGACAAGATAATTTGGAGATTATAAGTATTATGCTATTTCAAACAAGTGATAAGTAAATTCGTGAAGGTGAGAGAGTAAGCGAATCGAAGAAAATGAATTTTCGACGAAGTTTGACATTATGAAATAAAATACAATCCAAGTTACAATACCCCGTATTTATGGACTAGTGCCATACAATGTGCCATAATACCATGATAGTAAGGTGTATGAAGTGTGTTAAAAGTGAGTAGTATTTTAAGCAATTTGAGATTTTTCTTAAGTATGTGGATATTTAGTTAATTATAGATTTTGGTAAAAGATTAACAAGGTGATTAAGGAATTTTGGATAATGACTAAAGGGCCCCAACGTGGCAGCCCATAAAGTCTTTATCAAAGCCTAATATGTGACTCTTAAGTGCATAAAATAGGGGCCCACACCCAAAAGATTAAAGAGATCTCTTTAATTCATTTTGAGTCTCTACAATTCAAAGAAGGTTTCAGCAAGAAAATTTTCATCCAAGATCATATATAATAGTAACGTAAGTTACTTCAATTCATATGATACTTTTTAGCATAATAGCAACAAGATTTTGCGATTCCTAGGAAGTACGGTGCAATCTTTCTTAAGAATATCATATAAATTTTTCCCTACTTCGATCCGCCATTACGTGATTTATCGCAATTGACGTATGTTAGAGGGTGTGTCAAGAAAATCGGCTCAGGCATGCTAAGGCTACCCCTTCTTTCTTTTTGGCATGATACATACGATACAAACGAAATGAGCAAATGCACAATTTTCATAAATGACTCTATTCATAGAAATACTAGGGATCCTTATGTTCTTGATTCCCCGTATGTCTTATTATTCTATCGTCTATTCATGGGTCTCAGAATATACGTAAGTGGATAAAAGTAATTTCATGATATTAATCAGAGGCATAATGGTCTTATGATATTCCTAGAGATTTGATTGACGTACTTCTCATGCATTGCATTCATTTACATTGACCCATGACCAGATGGCGTTATATACGCACCACCACCTGATCAGCTGGTATACATTGATGATTTTTCCACAGTGGCCGGAATGATATGATGGGATGCCCTCATAGGCTTGATGATGTTGTGAACGCATATACCTAAGCATGGTATCATATTTATACGCATATGCATGACAGTGTAAATATTAATGATTCACAGAGCTATTCAGGCATACATGTCGAGTCTTTTACTCCATGTTTTTCTCATGTCCCCATTGTTTACTGATTTTCATTCCTTACATACTCGGTACATTATTTGTACTGGTGTACCTTTGCTGGGGGACACTGCATTTCATCCCCGCAGGTCCCGATAGATAGGTCGAGAGTCCTCCAAGTAGGCTATCAGCTCAGTAGAAGGTGTTGGTGTGCTCCATTTGCTCTGGAGTTGCTTATTTGGCCAGTATGATTTAGACGTGTATTGTTTGGTACGGCGGGGCTCTGTCTCGACCTTTATGATAATTATGTATTCTTAGAGGCTTGTAGACAGATGTTATGTACGTAAAAGATTGTATGGCCTTGTCGGCCAATGTTAAGTCTACGAGTTGTTATTTTGGTCTTATAGGCCCGTATGACTTATGTATAAGTTAGTATTTCATGTTGTATTCTACTTATCTCACGGAAGGCTCTCCGGCTCCATTATCGATGATAGTATGACACGAAAAGATACGTTATGTTGGTACTCGGTTGAGTAAGGTACCGGGTGCCTGTCGCGGCCCATCGGTTTGGGTGGTGACAAAAGTTGTATCATAGCGGTTCTGTCCTAGGGAGTCCATAAGCCGTGTCTAGTAGAGTCTAGTTTATGGGTGTGTCGTGCACCATAATTATAAGCAGGAGGCTACAGGGCATCTTAGGATTTTCACTCTTTCTTCTTACTCAAGATTGTGTGGTAGAGCTTAGTCGCAGGAATTCAAACTCCTAACTTCTATTTTATTCGTAATAAGACGATACCTACATCCAGAAAGAGTAAGAGACTGAATGTGGCTATGGAAGAGTTGAGTCAAGGAAACTCGATTTTACATGATGCTTATGATGAGTAAATGTAAGGTCTTCAGTAGATCATGTGTGTACTAAGACATGTAAGCTTCTTGATAAGGAGCCTTAAGGTAAGAATATATATCTACCCATACGGTGAAAAGTAATGAGAGATTCAGAAGGTAGATAGATACAAGTTTCAACAAGTAAAAGAAGCAAGGTGAAGAAGGGTACGGGGCACCCAACTAATGAAGATTATCGGTATTTACAATTTAGGCAGAGAAATATAATCCTTTTAAGTTACCCTCAACAATAACAGAGGTATGTACAATCGGCCACACCCATCTCAGTTATGCCCTATGGGAGCTAACATAAATGGTTTAAGAGAAGGACGGGATATCAAGATCCGACTGGGGTTAGAGTAACCCAGAATGGTGGATGGATTGTTTGCGTTAGTTAACATTTCCAAAGGGTATTGCAAATGTGCTAACAGATTTCCTTGTGATACACCCATATGGTGCATTCTAGAATAGTACAGCTAGATATGAATACTAGAATGTTCAAAGACAGGCACTGGAATCCTGGAAGGGATAAATATTATCCTAGCGTGGCTCCCGTCCCTAGTAGACGGAGAATGTTAGGCAACCCGAAGAGCCAGTGGATGGAGAAAAGGGGAGCTAAAAGCAAAAGAATGTCTTGTTGAAGTTTTCAGAATAATGTGATAGACAGAAATGTTAGCATGGAAATAAGAAGAGAGTTAATGAAGCTTTGTGAGTGAGATATGATACATTGATGACAAAGGTAGATTAAAAAATGACAGTATTATAGAGTCTATAGTCAAGGAAAGGAAAATATGAGAGGTGACAGGCCTTGAGACAACAAAAAAGTATAGGCCATAAAGTCATATCCTCATTTCGAGAAATAAGTTCGTGACTCTAACGTGATTACTAAAAGGAAAAGTTAGACCCTAGAGTAATAGAAATTAGTATGGGCTGGTGAACAAGATAAACTAAACATGAATTAGGGACTGAGTGATTTGATAATGGTCGGCATCATGAGAATTTCAGATTGCATTCCAGCGATAATAGAATGGATAACAGAAGAAGATTCATGAGAAATTTAGAGAAAGGTCATTCAGGAAGATGCTTCCCTACAACAAGCAATGTGAGCAAAGTTAAGCTTAAGGGACTATGTGTGCCAGTTACACTAAGTGTCACCCTCACGAGTAAGGAATTGTTTTTATCCTTGGCATATAAGAATTACCGCAAGGCGAGTAAGGGTCATCGATGATGAGAAAAGACGCCAAAGATGAAGAGGTAACACATCTATAGGTAGATTGTCATAGCTCCAACTCTTAGTACTCCCCTAAAGGGGGGGATATGGAGTGATGTGGTATTAAGTCAGAGTTAAGTGGTTCTAGTAACTATGGAGTGGTAAAAGAAGAATGCGATAAAAATGAGAAAGGGATGAGATTGCACTTACTTAAATCCTAATGATATGATACAATTCCAGAACAATATGCAAGCAGGATGTCAAAGAAAGGAAGTAAGGGTTCCTGTCCAAGATGTTATTGATAAATAAGGAGCCAGTGCGAGACGTAAGTTAAGAGAAAGGAAATAACCCAAGAAAGATTACGCGGAGTATTGATATGAGAATGGGCCAAGTAGTTAGTAGTTAATTCAGGAAGGGCCTAGTTATGTCTAGACAAAAGGATACAGACAAATCAATAGATCGTGCAAGATAAACAGAGTGAACCCCAACATGGGGAATTCAGTTTCGTAGATATGACATCCTGACCATGAGAAATATTCAGATAGGAGTTGGGGTAGTTAAAGATACCGTATGAGTGTTATGGAAATAAAAGAGAATCCCATTGGGAAGACAGTCAAAACTTCAGTTCAGAAGCAACCATACGAGCACATGAGTGTGGAGGTAAGTAACTAAGGATTATTACAAGAGAGAAAGAGCATCAAGAATTTCATCGGGTAAACGATGCAATAAGTTCACAGCTTTACAAGAGCTAGAAGGTCTCCCTAAGTACTACAACGAAAGACTAACTGAGGAAGCTAGGAAGAAGGCTTCAACCTAAGCACAGTGACCTAAAGAGGAAATGGTCGTAGAACAACAGTCTCACAACCACATTGTATGCACTCCATAAGAAAGTGGCACCTATCGTGGCTAATGAATGGGAAGAAGAAAAAAAAAATCAAAATATCAAAAGGTGATATTCAAGATCATATGGGTTGTATGGAATTATGTGTGGGCACTAAGATAAGGCAAGTATTCATGCAACAAGTGGCAGAACGACTAGGAAAAATAATTGCTTACATTTAAAGAAAGCTAAGGAGGAATTAAATGAATTATTTGATCAATGATCCAGAGTTAGTTACGTTATGAATGCACTTAAAATCTCAAAATATTATCCATGCAGCATATATGTTGAAAGAAAGAATTGAGTCTATCTCATAGACAAAGGATTGAATTGTTAGAAAATTGTATCATGGATATTCCATTGCGCCCATGAAATCAGAAGATAGCTTAAGCCTACATAAAGGTTGATCAGAGGAAACTAAAGAGTTACATCAACTAAGTAAATCGGGAGTTTGATTATTGGACCTAGAAAATTATGGACATCGTGATTGAGAACATTGCAGAATCTCTCTTAATATAAGAGATACAAGAGAGACAATATAATAGCCATATTTTGTAATGGCTCTATGATAAAGCCAGTTAGAAGAGTACCAGCCTCATAACAAGTCAGTATGAAGCTCTCACTGAATCATGGAAAGAGGTGCAAGTATTATAATAGGAGTTCAAGTTGTGAATGTGAATTATACCTATGTGGAAGGGAGGTCATGAAAGAGATAGAAGATGTGATGCGAGACTTTAAGATAAGTAAGATAAAGGTGAACAACATACAAGATATTCAAATGCAGAAGGTTGTGAATAGCCCATACTTCGGATAGAAAGCTAGAAGCGCGGGGATTCAATATCCAAGAATGATAGTGCCATCGTCAATGGCATATCTTCCAGCCTATGGTTTCTAGGTATCGAGAGGTCTAGTTAAGAGAGTAAATGAAGAGTTAGAGACGATGTGATGTCTCGCTTGATATTCCAGAAAAGCATAAGGAAAACGGTCGCAAGCTAAAGTATGATAGAACGACAAAGTTTTAGAAAGACAGGAGTAAGGATAAGAAAGGGCAAGTGAGAAGGTGAGAAAAATAGATAAAGTCCTCGGGATTAAGCTCGTGAAAACAAGGGAGTTGATGGTTTCTCTAAGTTATAGAAAGCTCAGTATAGCCTGAATGAACTCAAAGGAGTCTAAGCCTAGTAGCATTTAGAAGAGATGGAATGATGCCATGGTAGTAGAATAAGGGTATAATTGTGATAGATAAAGGATGACGTTTGGGCCTTCAATTGAGTAATGATTTCATGAATTATACAGGATTAAAATACCCTAAGGCGAATCACATTAGGATGACTATGATATGAAATAGGGTTATGGAAGTACAGTATCGTCCCCAGGTGGATCAGGAAAATCACTTCAAATGTCCGACGATGCAACGTAAGCACTAGTGGCAATGTATTACGTAAGAAGTTTCAAATTATCAATGGAAGATTGTATATCAACATTGAGGTGAATCAACAATGGATGGATAAAAGTTAAAAAGTACGAGATGAGATTAGGTCATCAGTCTTAAGATAAACAGTAATAAAGAAGTGTTAAAAGACTTAGCTTTATGCATATAGGATAAGCAATGAGAGTAACCTGGAGTTTGGTAGCAGACCTCAGTAACGATAAATCAAAGTTAGAGTTATGGTATAGTATGGCCTACTTATACCTAGGACAGAACTGCTCTGATACCACTTTGGCATGACCAAAACCGATGGGCCGCGACGGGTGCCCGAATCCTACATGTCAAACATCCTTAAGCATGCGTTTAAGATATAAACATGAATAGTGTACGTGAGGGAAACCTGTCCAAAATACATATATACATAAACATGCGGAATACAGTGGGGCGAGCCGGCAAGGCTGCTATAGACAACTATATATCCAAAACTAAAAGCCGACAAGGCCACATATTATACAACTGTATATAACTATCTACAGACCTCTAATAGAAATACAACTGTACAAAGACTGGGCTGAGCCACTTCATACCCATATATGTATACAAGCATATCGTGCCAAAATCAAAAGCAGCTCTGGATCAAGTGGAGCACGCCAACTCTTGCTGATCAAGGATCCTAAGAAGGGGGACCGTCAGCTTGCCTACCTGTACCTGCGGGCATGAAATGCAGGCCCTGGGAACTAGGGCGTCAGTATGAACAATGTACTGAGTATGTAAGGCATGAAAATCAGTACATAAGAGATATAGATGAAACATCGAATAAGGAATTCCACCTTAAGTCTAAAAAACTTTGCAAATCTTGAAACAATTATAACATCATGCACGTGCGTGTAAATGTCATGTCATGCATAGGTATAGGGGTACATAACATCATCAATCCTCTGAGGGCATCCCATCATATCATCTCGACCACTGTGGGAAAAATCATCAACGTATACTAGCTGATCAGGTGGTGGTGCATATATAACGCCGTAACCTTTTCCCATATCCCATATACATATAAATACGCGTATATAACGCCATCTGGTCATGGGTCAATGTAAATGTATAAATGAATGAAATACATGAAAATATGTTAATAATCTCAACATTCCCTTCGGATAAACTTTATCAACTGTGCATTATTCTGAGACCCATGAACAGAAGATATAATAATATGTCACATGGGGAATCAAAAACACAGAGACCCCTAGTATTTCTATGAATAGAGTCCTTTATGAAAACTGTGCGTTTGCTCGTTTCTTCTTGTATCATTTGGATCATGCCAAAAAGAAAGAAGAGATAGCCTTAACATACCTGGAGTAGGAAAAAATTCGTGTGATATTCTTGAGAAGGTTTATACCGTATTTCCTTAAAATTGCAAAATCTCTGTTCGATTTATAAAAGACCCGCACCATTCTATGTTAGTTTCAGATTGCTTTCGATGTTGGCTTTAGGATGCATTTCGTTAGCTTCAGATTGTTTTCATGAAAAGCCTTTTCTAATCTCTCAAATGTTGAAGATATGAATCTTCTAATTTGTAAGATAAATATGTAGCCTTTTTGAAATTCAAGGCTTGTCTTTTAATTAGTTGCCACCTAATCCCAACATGACTAATGAGTCATTGTTTTGGGTGGTGGTTGCTGCCACGTTTTGTTTTGGGGGGTTAATTCTTATCTTATAATTTATTAATTAATTAGGTAATATTTTGTTACCCTATAATTAACCAATTACCCACATAATTAAGAATTATCTCAAATTACTTAAAATACTAGTCATTTTTAATATACTTTATGCATCATACTAACATGGTCATATGGTACCTTGTATGGTACTAGTCCCTAAATATCGAGTATTATAGCTCGGACCGTATTTTATCCCAAATCGACAACCTTTAACGAAACTCATTTTTTTTAATTCGTGTACACTTTACCCTTCATGGCACTTACTTATCGCTTGTTATAAATAGCATAAATACGTTAACCTCAAGATAATCCCATCCCCGAGTCTACGTCGATTAACTGAAGATGAAACTTTTACATACGAAACGCGAGATGTAACAATTGACCTCAGTTCAAGGACAAGATTATTTGGATATTATAAGTATTATGCTATTTGAAATAAGTGATAAATAAATTCGTGAAGGTGAAAGGGTAAGCGAATCGAAGAAAATGAGTTTTCATCGAAGTTTGACATTATGAAATAAAATACGGTCCAAGTTACAATACCCCGTATTTATGGACTAGTACCATACAAAGTACTACATGACTATGATAGTAAGGTATATGAAGTGTGTTAAAAGTGAATAGTATTTTAAGTAATTTGAGATAATTCTTAATTATGTGGATATTTGGTTAATTATGGATTTTGGTGAAAGATTAACAAGGTGATTAAGGAATTTTGGATAAAGACAAAAGGGCCCAACGTGGCAGCCCATAAAGTCTTGATCAAAGCCTAATATGTGACTCTTAAGTGCATAAAATAGGTGGCACAGTTGGATAATTTATGTGGCCTAGTCATCACAAAAATGTGGGGCCCACACCCAAAAGATTAAAGATATCTCTTTACTTTATTTTGAGTCTCTACAATTCAAAGAAGGTTTCAGCAAGAAAAATTTCATCCAAGATCATATATGATAGTAATGTAAGTTACTTAAATTCATACAATACTTCTTAGCATAATAGCAACAAGATTTTGCGATTCCTAGGGAGTACGGTTCAATCTTTCTCAAGAATATCATATGAATATTTTCCTACTTCGATCAACCCTTACGTGATTTGTCGCAATTGACGTATGTTAGAGGGAGTGTCAAGAGAATCGGCACAGGTATGTTAAGGCTATCCCTTTTTCTTTTTGGCATGATACATACGATATAAACAAAACGAGCAAATGCACAATTTCCATAAATGACTCTATTCATAGAAATACTAGAGATGCTTATGTTCTTGATTCCCCATATGTCTTATTATTCTATCGTATGTTTATGGGTCTCAGAAAATACGTAAGTGGATAAAAGTAATTTCATGATATTAATCAGAGGCATAATGGTCTTATGATATTCCGAGAGATTTTATTGACGTACTTCTCATGCGTTGCATTCATTTACATTGACCCATGACCAGATGGCGTTATATATGCGTATATATGTATATTATATATATAAGGGATATGGGAAAAGGTTATGGCGTTATATACGCACCACCACCTGATCAGCTGGTATACGTTGATGATTTACCCACAGTGGCCGAAATGATATGATGGGATGCCTTGAGAGGCTTGATAATGTTTTGAACGCATATACCTAAGCATGATATCATATTTATACGCATATGCATGACACTATAAATATTAATGATTCATAGAGCTATTCAGACAGACATGTCGAGTCTTTTACTCCATGTTTTGCTCATATCCCCATTGTTTACTGATTTTCATTCCTTACATACTTGGTACATTATTTGTACTGACGTCCCTTTATCGGGGGACGCTGCATTCCATGCCCACAGGTCCCGATAGATAGGTCGAGAGTCCTCCAAGTAGGCTATCAGCTCAGCAGAAGGTGTTGGTGCGCTCCATTTGCTCCGGAGTTGCTTGTTTGGTCAGTATGATTTAGACGTGTATTGTTTGGTATGGTGGGGCTCTGTCCTGACCTTTATGATAATTATCTATTCTTAGAGGCTTGTAGATAGATGTCATGTACGTAAAAGATTGTATGGCCTTGTTGGCCAATGTTCAGTCTACGAGTGGTTATTTTGGACTTATAGGCCCGTATGTCTTATGTTTAAGTTGGTATTTTATGTTGTATTCTACTTATCTCACGGTAGCCTCTCCGGCTCTATTATTGATGATAGTATGACACGAAAAGATATGTTATGTTGGTAATCGGTTGAGTAAGGTACCGGGTGCCCATCGCGGCCCATCGGTTTGGGTCGTGACAAAGGTCTCTTGGAGTCTAGTCGTAGCAACAGGCCCCTCTGATGCCTTCTCCCTAACCGGAGTTACTGGTGTATCCTCAGTTGCTGCTCTCGTAGGTGCCCTAGTTGTGGGTCCTAAATCTTGAACAAAAATCAAAAGGTCAACTCAGGCCCGCCGCAAAACCCAACATAAATCACAAATTGTGAACACTCATTTGAATACGTGTCCAACCATACCAATTTCGTCCATATTCGACTCTGAATCAGGGTTCAAATCATCAAATTACATTTAGAAACGTTTTCACAAAAATTCCAATTTTTCTTACTTAGATTCATCAATTAAATGCTATAAACAAGGATGGAATTATGAATACAAACCAAATCCGTGTAAAAATACTTACCCCAATCTAAATCTTGAAAATCTCCTTCAAAATCGTCCAAAGCTCAAAATGTGATAAAACAACTAAAACCCTCAAAATGAAGTATTTAATATGACTGCCTAGTGGTCCCCTTCACGATCGAGGGACCTACTTCGTGATCGCGAAGAACAAATCAAACACTGCCAAAAAATCCTCCTTCACGAATGCAGTTTGGACCCTGCGAAGACGACCCACGCCTTCACTAGCCTATGCAAATACAGTCCCCCACACGCTAATGCGGGGGATAACAACTTTGCAAGCACATCCAGTCTTCACTCTATGCGAACACGACCACCTGGGTTCGAACGCGGTGACCACAACCCTCTAGGCCCCGGGAATGTGACAGACACATCGCGTATGCGAAGGGAAAACCACCAGCTACCCAGATACACTCCGCGATTGCGACACCTCCATCCATAATCGCGATGAACACCAGAAAATCAGAAAATCTGCAACTCCAAACATGAGAATAATGATCTGAAATTCATCCGAAAAACACCCGAGACCCCCGGGACCCCGTCCAATCGCACCAACCAATCACAAAATATAATGTGGACCTACCTGAGGCCTTAAATCATATAAAATAACATCAAAATTATGAATCTAAAACCAATTCAAGTTTAAGGAACTATTTAGAAACTCCATCTTCCAAAGTTACACCGAACATGCCTAAACAACTCAGAATGACCTCAGATTTTACGCACAACTCATAAATCACCATACAAACATATTCCAAGGCTAGGAATTCAAAACAGACATGGATAGTCATAAAGTAAACCATGGGTAAAACCAGTGAACTTTTAAACCTTTAAATTTCCAACTTTTGCCAATTTGAGCCAAATCGACCTGGGAACACCCGAATCTAATTTCGGACATATTCCTAAATCAAAAATTACCATCTAAACCTAACAGAACCATCAAAACTCCGATCCGAGGTCAAATACGCAAAAGTCAAACTTGGTCAACTCTTATAACTAAAGCTTCCAAACTAGGAACTAAGTGTTCCAAATCATTCCAAAATCTTCCCAAACCCAAACTTACCATGCACGCAAGTCGTAATACATCATATGAAGCTATTCAAGATCTCAAACCACTAAACGAAATGCAGCTCTAGAAACCATTGGTCGGGTCGTTACACTCATGTTTCTCTCTTGATGACGCACACACGGATTATGGAAATCTAATCGGTGGTTGGACTTTGCATATCTTCTTTACATATAAATTTCATGAATGAATACATGATTTTTACCGTATATCTTCTCTATACGCTAGTTCTGGAATGTATACTTGTCTTTTATGCATGTCTTCTCTATATGCTGCTTTACTTGAAGAAATAATTCACAGTACATATCTTCTCTATATGTTAACCCGTGTAACTTGACTTTATATTCATGCGTATCTTCTCTATATTAAACTATTTTTTGTTATACATATTTCATGCATATATTCTTATAAGCAACTATTGACAGTTAATTATCTTCTCTATATGCAACTGTAGACGAGTTATTTGGTATTTCATGCATATATTCTCTATATGCACTTTTAAAATGTTATTTTTTATTCCATGCATATCTTCTCTATATGCAACGGTTGATGGGTTATTTGATGTCAAATGTATATCTTCTTTATTTTCTGAATTGTAAGTTTGTTTACATTACTTGTGCATTCTAAGAAACTTTCCTTTCTTTCTTTCCTTATCAAGCATCCTTGATTCAGCTTGATGTATATATATTTTATGTCTTTTTATTCACTCGTATGCGATGTTGAGCACTCGGTATCGGTTATGCACTGACGACCTATGATGTCGTGGATAGGGAGCAAGATAATTTCTTACGTTGCAAGACACGCTAGTTTGGAGGACTTGAGACTAGGTTTAGACCGCAACTTGGGCTCGGAAGATTAAATTGTGTGAGTATGTGCCTTTGGAATTTTATTTCGGTAGTGTTATTAGAGTTGGAACTGATGGCTCAGTAAGTGGCAATATAGCGGTAATGACCCGATCAATCATTTTGTGCATTTTATTGTTTCCCCTATTTTGTTCTTCCTGTAGTCATTTTTGATGTTTTATCATTTGCGGGTGCGGGTAGTTTGGTTCCCACAGGGGTTCTAGAGTGATTAGAGCACTTAGTTCCTAGCTTGAAAGCCAAAGTTGAAAGTGTTGACCAAATTTTACTTTTTATAAATAACCTCAGACAGAGTTTTGATAGTTTTGATAGGTCTGTATGGTGATTTTGGACTTTGACGTATACTCAAAAGTGGTTTTTGATATTTCTAGATGATTTTGAGGCTAATTGCCGAAAGTTGATAATTTTTAGGGTTTTGAAATTTATAAGTTTGACCCATACTTGACTTTGTGGTTAGCGAGGTCCATTTTTTATTTCGAACCTTGGGATAGGTTCGTGTGGTGATTTATGTCTTGTGTGTAAAATTTGGAGTCACTCAGAGTTGATTAGACGTGGTTCGACATAAGTTTCAAAGTTAGAAGTTTGGATAGTCCATTTAGTTTGAATTAAGATGCGATTTTTTGTTTTCATGTTACTTTGTGTGGTTTGAGACCTCAAGTAGTCTGTGTCATGGTTTGAGACTTATTGGTACAACTAGATAGGGTCCCAAGGGGCTCTAGGGTGTTTCAAAAGGATTTCGGGCATTTTATTTCTTTAGGCCGCTCTAGTACTGGTGTGTCGTACCTGCGATGGTACCTTTGGAAGGTGCGATGTCTCTTTTGTGAATGGCCTTTAACTTTTGGAAAGTGGATGTGTTCTGGATATTTGTGATTTAGCGTGAGGAACGCAGCTGCAATGCCGGGCAGATTGTGATATTGAGCCTATGACCATGCTGGGTGGATTGCGATATTGATCATGTGACCACGCTGGGTTGATTGTGATATTGAGCCTATGACCATGCCGGGCGCATTTGCACATGACTACTACATGCAATGTGTGGATATGGATACATCCCCTAGGGTCATCCTCTAATTTTTCTTCTTGATGGTGTACACGCGGATTATGAGAAACCGACGAGTTTCTAGTTGATGTGGGATTTTGAAAAGCCAGTCAGTGTTTTGGTTCGATTATTGAAGTTCCGATGTGGGCCTTAGAGCCAGAATATGATTGCTATTGGGATCGGGTTGCATACCGCAACAGATATTTTGATTTGGTTATTGCATTTCATCTTTACTTGCAATTCCCTTGGTTGATTACCTAATTTATTTGCATATCTTCTTCATATGTGGGATTGTTGACTAAGTAGATCGTGTTAAGTTATTGTGTGCACCAAGGTGGTTTTATCTGTGACTCAAGACTTGATCATAATATTGTTTTGTACTAGTTAGATTTATGAATTGTACATCTTATTAGCGAGTATCATTTATAATTATTGCCATTAATACCTTGTCGAGGTTAGTTATGATACTTGCTGAGTACGTGAGGTCGGTGGTACTCATACTACACCTTTACACCTTGCGTGCATATCTTGGAGCTGAGATGTTGTGGATGATGGGAGATGGCATTGAAGATGCAGCTATATTTCGGATATAGCTACCATTGGTCCTTGGTGATTTTTAGATTCGAATTCTATTTATGTATATTCTAAACATATGTTGTATTTATTTTCATACCAGCTTTGTAAATCTAAGTCTTAGTGGCTCATGACTCGTACTACCAATTACTGGGTTATTATATGGGAATTCAGCTACTTCACTTATTGATTCCTTATTTATTTTCATTAAAATTGTGTAACTATTGTTTGGCTTACCTAGCGGGCTAGGTTAGGTGCCATCACGAGTAGGTGGATTTTGGATCATGACAAGTTAGTACCAGAGCCCTAGGTTCTACGAGTCATGAACAAGCGTCTAGTAGAGTCTTGTGGATTGGCATGATTACGTCCATACTTATCTTCGAGAGACTACAAGGCATCTAGGAAACTTCCCATCCTCCTTTATCGTGCGACATTGGTTTAGTTTGAAGCCTATATCTTTGATTTCCTTCCAATCACATGTATGCCATATTGAACACTCGATATTAGCTATGCATCGATGACTTGTGATGTCATGAATGAGGTGCGAGATGTGTTTTTCGTGTTTCAGTGATAGGCCGGTCTGGAGGACTCGAGACCAGGTTCAGAGTACCGCTTGAGCTTGGTGGTTTCGGTTGTGTGAGTATGTGCTTTTGGATTTAATGTCCCTAGGAGTGGGATTGATGGTTCAGTGAGTGGTTGGATAGCCATATGTTAAGTTTTATGGGATTGCAGAATGTGCTTAGATGGTGTAGATGTGATGAATAGAATTTTGCTTTGGATGCAAAAGGATTATGGATGCTTGATTTTTGTCTTGATGTGTTGTACAGTCTCGAGTTATGAGCGTGTTGAGGGATCTTTCATGTTGTTCATGTGTGGAATGAAGTAGGTTCATATTTCTTGTTGACGAGTACAAACTTCAGAAGATTAAGTGATTCCATTGTGGTCATGATCATGAT
The DNA here is from genome assembly GCF_000715075.1 of Nicotiana tabacum. Classification (NCBI taxonomy): domain Eukaryota; kingdom Viridiplantae; phylum Streptophyta; class Magnoliopsida; order Solanales; family Solanaceae; genus Nicotiana; species Nicotiana tabacum. The sequence goes on along the minus strand of NC_134088.1, from coordinate 28,840,472 downwards.
AGGGCATAGAAAGATGCCAGTTTGAGGATAAGCAGGTGTATTATCTCCTGTGGGATGTTCTGAGGTTGTGTGATCCATATGAGGTTTATGGGAAAGGTTTTCTTACTACTAGTGGGGTATGTATGTGCCAAAATTTGAGTTCGGATCGCTTGAGGAGTGTTTGCACTATTTTCACGAGGAAGGTTATGTGCTTAGCAGATGATTTGAGGTAATCTATGGTTGCTGCTACATGAGCGTATGAAGGATTTAGCTGAATTACAGTGCGAGATTATGGAAGTTATGGAGTAAGGGTATTCTGGGCTATCAGATGTTATGTTCTATGGCTTCGATCCAAGAGGGGGAGTCTGCTATCAACAATCAGATTGCATAGCCATGTGATATATTAGTTTTGGAAGGAGGCATGTTTGTGGATCAGTTAAGATTCAAAGAGGTTGATTTCGAGGATGACTCGAGCAAGGAAATTGTCGGGTGTAGGATGTACTATACTTTAAGGAAATACAGAAATCTTGAAGTGATTTGTGTTGGTTATTCATGGAGGATATAGTGTGCAAGGAGAAGGGATTCACTCGGTTGCAGAAAGGTGGGGTTTACTCCTTTAGGTGATCGTGTGCAAATAAAGCACAAGTCGATCGGCTCGTTTTGATAGTGCATTGGAAATTGGAGCAGAGTGGATGACTCTCGAGAAAGTTCTAATGAGTTCAAGATTCATATGTGGTATTTGAGGTTTTCCCGGATTTGTATATGGCTAAGATATGAGATCTGCATTAAATGGTGTCGGGACTTGTGGTATTTCTGTATCATAATGGATTCTACATTTTAGTATCAGAGAGGTTAAAGAAATAGCTTCAGATTCACGGAAGGTCTCTTCAGAGTGGTGATTTCGGCTATAGCTATTGGGTGGTTAAGAGGGAATACAATTCCTTATGTTCCATAAGATGATGTGGTTCATGCTAAGATCTCTTATAGCGAGCTTTGGTTTAGGATGTAGTGTACTGGCTAGGAGAAGTGGTAACTTGAAGGCAAGTCGGGAGGGACTCGAAAAAATAGGTCGGTTTGGTAGTGGTTTGGATCAGCATAGTAATAGAAGTGATCGGTTCTTTTGGTGTGGTAAGACTCTACAGGTGTTTTGTGACAATACTCTTGGGTTGAGCGATCAGCGTGACTTGGTTGAGTTAGAGGGATTTGGTTCTGATGGCTTGGTTAAGTGCAGATAGTTTTCGAAAGGTTCTCGATGGTGTCGACCATGGCTTGAGATAGTTGTCATCTACAAGTATGAGAAGTATGTTGCGTGTTGTCATATTCTCTTGGATGAGCTTAAGTAGAAGGTTTCTAGATGATAGAGTATGTATCCTGATTGTGATTCAGAGTTGATAATGGGATTCTCGTGTTTTCATATGATGACATGATAGATGCAGTGCATTGTGTGAGATTGAGATTTTTATGTACAAGTTTGTGGTTCAGTTTTGAAGGGAAGATCATTAGTTATAGACAACATTGACGATTTTAGATGTTTAGGAGGATGTTGGTACTATCTGGTGCACATGAGAAGGTTGCGTATTTCAAAAGGCACATTGTGTTTCAACTTGTGGATGCTTGACTGATATTACGGTAATTACCTGGTTGATCGACGACTGAAGTTCAGATATTTCAATATGGCATAGAACCATTATGGAAGTATTTTTCTTGAGATGATTATGTATGAGGAATGTGTCAGTGATTTGATTGGTGGAGTTGGGATCAGACATAGAGATTCTTGTATTCTAGGTATTTGAAGACTATGAGGGTTCTCAGAGGCAGATTATGCCTTGGTTGTGGACGGTGAAGGTATGTTAAGAGGTTGAAGATTGCTTGTATATGTTATGGATGGTTTTATTGTGGACTTTTCAGAGGTTATCTACTTATTATGGGAGGATCAGAATCGATTTGTAGGCCACTAGTAGTCCTAATGAGGAAGTGTATTCTACATCGGATCGGATTTTCTTACTCAACACGACTACTGTGAAGGGTGTGTCATTCAGTTATAGTTGATCTTATTCATGTCTGATATGTTCCATATGTTACTCTCCTATGATATGATGGGTTGTGAGACTGCTGACTATTTACACACATGATGTGGTTCTTTTTGGGCCTTGTGGCAGAGTTTAGTTGAGATGGCTCTTTGGGTGTTGAATGGTTGATTGTGTCTTGGTTATGGTCTTCCTGTTTGTGGTATATTGGCTATTCATTTCTCCATGGTCGTGGTCATGTACTTCGCGAGTTTGTTATTGATATGCATATGGTTATTGATTGGGAGCATCATGGCTCGAGGTATTCCATGTGGACCGGTGTTTGGGTTAGGTCACGCATCGTAGCAGTGTTACGTTGGGAGATGATCCTTTGTGCTTATTTTGTTCTCCTTTATGTGACGGGTTCATAGCATTGTGCTTTGTAGTTGTATCTGTGGAGCTTGCGACATGGTTCTCTCATTTGATTATCTCTCCATCTTTAGGTACATTCGAGTTGTTTCTTGTTTGGTGCACGGTATAAGGACCCGTAAAATTTCACCTAAAACCTGGGGTTTCGTGATGCCAATATAGACTTATGTGTTGAAGATTGTGGAGATGAAGAAGGAGTACCCTCATTTATTTGAATAGCTATGTAATCGATTCTATGAAATTGTTCCCTGTGAATTATGCATCATTTGTACAATTGATGTTAAGGGTGTTCCTTTTGGTAATATACTGCTCGTGAGGCCATGGTTGGCATCGTTTTTATGTTATGTTGCTTCATTGGTTCATGTATATGTTGATAAGGTTGGTTTATGGGATTCTCTAATAGGTGGATAGGCCCAGTTACAGGGGATGTCTAGCAAAATTTTAGAAATTTAGGGAGTTAGTGAAAATTTTGGAATTGCTGGTGTGTGAACTAGTAGCTGTCACATTGGTTTCTACTGGAGGATTTTGACTGTCATTCGAGGACGAATGATCTTAAGTTGGGCAGGATGTAAGGCCCCATAAAATTTCACCTAAAGCCTAGTGTTTCATGATGCCAAGATAGGCTTATGTGTTGATGATTGTAGAGATGAAGAAGAAGTACCCTGATTTGTTTGAATAGCTATGTGATCGATTCTATGAAATTGATCCCTGTGAATTATATATCATTTGTACAGTTGATGTTAAGGGTGTTCCTTTTTGGTAATATATTGCTCGTGAGGCCACGGTTGGTGTCATTTTTATGTTATGTTGCGTCGTTAGTTCATGTATATGTTCTTAGGGTTGGTTTCTGGATTCTCTTACAGGTGGATAGACCCAGTTACAGGGGAAACTCTGGCGAAAATTTTGGAAATTTAGGGAGTTAGTCAAAAAATTGGAATTGTTGGTATGTGAAATAGTAGTCGAGTCACATTGGTTTCTAATGGAGGATTTTGACCGACATTCGAGGAAAAATGATCTTAAGTGGGGGAGGATGTAAGGCCCCATAAAATTTCACCTAAAACACTGGGGTTTCGTGATGCCAAGATAGACTTATGTGTTGATGATTGTAGAGATTCTTCTCAGCGAGCAAGCTCACAGCGGTACAGACTTTTTGGGTTGAACAGTGCGTTGGGGAGTTGAGGAAAATTTTTGGCAGAGTCAAGTGTTTCTACGGTCCAATTTGCTATCGCAGAACTGATATGTGTATCGCAAATCTTCCGCAGAGTGAAGCAGAGAACTGGGCAAATTTGGGATGATATTTTATGGTCAATTATACGGCCGCATAATCGTTTAACGGGCCGCACATTCATCGCAGAAGCCAACACGACAAACTTCTAAAGGAGGTTTTGTGGTCCATAATACGGCCGTAGAATTGGTCTGCAGACCGTAGACCTACCGCGGACCCAACCTGAACAACCCATTTTGGGGACCCTTTTATGCGGTCCCCTTTGCGTGCCGCATACCTGTTTTGTTGTCCGGTCTGCGACCGCAGACCCTGCTTTGTAGAATTTAATTTTGGAAAATTTCAACCGACCCATTTTCATAAAAAACAACTTGTGGCTTATTTTGGCTGATCCTAACTGATATTTAGAGAGAGGGGAGTGGTCTAGATTGAGAGGGGAAGTTCTTATGGTTATTGTTCATCAAATCTTGCTAAAGGTTGAAGAATTCACATGAAACACTCACTAGGTCTTCATTCTAGAGGTAAGATTTTATTCCCTAGCCCTCAATTCTGAGATTTAATTGGAAATAGGTAATGTGAAAAGAAATTCTTGGGTGTGGGAGTTGTTCATTATGCATGCATGTACCATCAAGGGTAGTGGGAAGATTGTTGAGCTCATTTGGGTAAACTTTGGGTAGTGGGATGAAGGGATCCACCATAGGAGGACCTTGAAACCTTAATGCACACCTAGAGTTTGATAAAATGCTCAAATGAGATGGGACCATAAACTCATTCCTAATTTATGTTCAATTTTGCTATATTTCTAAATAGATCAAAGTGGCTACGAATTCCGGAACATTGTAGTAATTTAAGGAAAGCTTAAGGTGAGGTATGTTGGCTAAACTTCTCTCTTTGAATTGAACCCCACAATGTCCTTGTAAGTCCCGAGTTGTTCATTATAAATTGGTTATTCCGAATAAGCCTTGTGTCAAAAGATATATGTTCAATATGTATTCCAAATGTTCTTGTTATGTTATGTTCTATTTGAAAATGTGGTCGAAGCATGGGTTGCATATCTAAATGTTATAACTTCAAGTAGTGATTCAAATGAAAACTATTATACTAAATTGTGTAAGAAGTCTCAATATGCTTAACATTCTTATTTGCTCATATGTGGACTTAAAGTCTTGAACAGAAATGCTTGTTATTGATGATCCGTGATGATGTTTGAAAGTGAAAGAGATGAACATTAAATATGAAATACGGCCAACGTGCCAAGAGTGACATTGTGTTATGGCTATTGGTGCCAATGAAATGAATGATATATAAAAGATAATGAAATGAGTTGTCAACCATTTAAATAAATAAACACCCTGAGAGTATCGTTAGTCACCGAGGAAGGGTAGGTTGAAATAACCTAACCCCGAAACTACACATGCCAGTCTAGGAGTGAATTGTGATTGTACCCCTTTATTGGGATGAGATTGATGTGGTGAAAATATTCCCCTTTATTGGGATGAGATGATTGCTAGAAAACGGTTGTGGTGAGATGGCCTAGCCGGTCGGGTCGTGATTGGACGCCATGCCGCACACATGGTGGTGATTATGCTTGAGATTATGATTGAAACAATGATTGAGATTGAGATAATGATTGTGATTGTGGTTGATGTCTTTGGGTGAGACGGCCTAGCCGATCGGGCCGTGATCAGACTCCGTGCTACAATCACAGTGGTATATCAGTGCTAAGATCTCCCAACCTAAAATATGAAAATTTACTTGAAAACCTGTCTTGCTCCTAACTTAATGTTTTGGTATTATTTTAGGCTCCCATTGATTTTATGATTGTCCTTCCTTGTGTTATCATTTGTTTTATTGAGAGGGTGTATAGTCATTCACACTAGTACTATTCCATATGTACTAACGTCCCTTTTGTCGGGGACGTTGTATCTTTAATAGATGTAGGTGGTTCCACAACAGGCGAATTTGATCATTGATAGTGGTACACCCTCTTCCCAACTGACTTGGTGAGCCCCACTTGATATCGGGGTCGTATATATTTTGTTACATGTGTATTATGTTTTGAGGTATAGCCGAGGCCTTGTTGCCGGCACTATCATCATACTCTTTTGTATCTATTAGAGGCTCGTAGTCATAGTGTGGGTGATATGTTGGTGTTGGGGAAGTCAAAGTAGTAATGCTGTAATTGTACCACTTGTATCACTTCAATTATGAAAGTGTATGTATTTTGAGACTTTAAAATGAAGAATCTAATGGTGATGGAGTTAGTATTGTTCATGAATCCTCTTGGTGTTAATTAATGAAATTTATGCTCTTTATTTACGGGTAAGTCGGGTAGAAGGCAATGTAGCAGGATTGCTCGGCCGGGTTATCTCGATTGAGCGTCGGTCACGCTCCCCGAGGTCGGGATGTGACACGAAGATTGCACGACATATGACTCGAGGTGGGGATGGTGTGGTGTGCCAGTCGAGCGGGTTGTACTGGCTGAGATAAGGTTATTGGACCTGAAATGAGTGCTATCAAATTTGATTAAGGTATGTTTGGAAGAATAATGTCACTAGTCAGCTTAGAATTTAGCTATAGTTCTTGTCGTACGAAAGAGCACCACGACTTTTTGATCCGATGAGTGGTTATGACTCTATGCGTGTTTCATTCATCTTTGACAGTGTACGGAGGTTTAGAAAAAGATTTTATTTGATATGAGATTTTTACTGGTACCGACTTTGTTATTGAGCAATTATTGTGGTAGGAAATTATTGCTATAAGTATCTGAGTTATGCGGTATACCATTTAATTTTATCTTGGGTTATGTCTATGGATTGATACAGCTTGTTCAGACACGTACAATGTATGGATGTGAGAATCAGATTTTATAATGAATTACGGATGTTGGAGATTGGGTTCCGCAGTTTATGGACTAAGGTTGAAGAAAATATCTTCAGTTAGGTTGTGTTTTCAGGCTTATCTAGATTGATGGTGATGTGGGATCACCTAGGGTAAGTGTATGGTGCGTTATATTGTGATTTGATGTCTTTATTACGGCTCTTGGCACGTTCGAGGACGAACATATGTTTAAGTGGGGGAGAATGCAACACCAACCAGTCATTTTGAGAATTTTCATTCAGTTCGGTAGTTTGAGGTCATGAGTAGCTTTATATAGTGTATTATGACTTGCATGTATTGTCGGTTTTGGTTTTCGAGTTGTTCGAAACTGATTAAGAAGAATGATTCTCAACTAGGAAGCTTTAAGTTGAAAGAGTGGACCAAGTTTGAATTTTGTGTATTTGACCTCGGATATGAGTTTTTATAGGCCCGTTAGATCTGGATGGTGTTTTTAGACTTGGACTTATGCCTGAATTTATATTTAAATGTTTCTAGAAGGTTTTGGCTCTAATTGACAAAGGTTGACAATTTGAAGATTTGGAATGTTCATAGGTTTGACCGAGAGTTGACTTCTATATTATTGGGTTTCGATTGTTGTTCTGAGAGTTGGAATAGGTTTGTTATGTCATTTGGAACATGTGTGCAAAATTTGGTGTGATTTCGAGTTGTTTAGATGTATTCAGCATAATTGAAAATTGAAAGAGTTCATTAAGCTTGAATTGTATTGCGATTCGTGATTTTCATGTTATTATGTGTGATTTGAGGCCTTGAGTAGTTATGTTTTGGGAGTTATTGGTATGTTCGGATGGGTTCCTAAGGGGCTGGGGCATAATTTGGGGTAGTTTCAGACCATGTTGGATGATAGTTTCATTGCTGGTTTTTAATGCCTTGGGTGTTTTTTGCGAACGCGAAGGTGAATCCGCGATCGCATAGTGAATGATTGGAGCTGGGTTGTTTCTTCTCTTCACTTTAGTAATGTGATTTGGTAAGAAAGGGAAATTGAGTCTGAGGTATATCGGACCGTACAGAATCATTTAGAGGATCAGTGAGGTGGCGTACCAGCTTGAGCTACCACCCGAGCTGTCATTAGTGCACCTGGTATTCCATGTGTCCATGTTGAAGAAGGTAGTTGGAGATCCGTCCGCTATTGTGCCGATTGAGACCATTGAGGTTAATGAAAAATTGTCATATGAAGAAATTCCAGTTGCCATTCTTGAAAGACAAGTCTGAAAGTTGAGAAATAAAGAAATTATCTCCGTGAAAGTGTTATGGTGAAACCAGCAGGTAGAAGAGGCCACTTGGGAGGCCGAGGAAGAGATGAAGAAGAAGTATCCTTACTTGTTTGAATAGTTGTGTAATCCTTTTTATGAACTTGTTGCCTATGAATTTTGTGTCACTTGTTCACTTAATGTAAAGGTGTTCCGTTTGATTATATGTTGTTTACATGAGAGTTGGTATTGTTATGAGTTATGTTACATCGTTGGTTTGTGTACATGGGTTTAGGATGTGATTCTGGTGCTCTCTGACAGGTGGATAGGCCTAGTTACAAAGAAAACTCTGGCGAAATTTATGGAAATTTGGGGAGTTAGTTAAATTTGGGGCTACTGGTGTGGGGTATGAAAAACTTGAGTTGCATAAGGTGCTAATAGTGGACCCTGATCCTCATTCGAGGACGAATGATTTTAAGTGGGGGAGGGATTATGAGGCAGCTTCAGGGCAGAAAATCAACAAGGAAAAGTCTTCCTTTTATATGCATGAAAAGGCACCTGCAGATGAAGTAGATACTGTCTATTTGATCACTGCGTTCCAAGGCAGTCTTTCCCATTTACTTACTTGGGATGTCCAATATTCTATAGTAGAAGGAGGAAGGATTTCTATAAGAGCATTATTTTCAAAGTTCATGAGACGTTATCATCATGGAAGGGTAAGTTACTCTCAACTGGTGGAAGGGCAGTGTTGATTGCACATGTGTTAGAAAGCATGCCAATTCATCTCCTTTCAGCAGTGAATCCTCCAGTATATGTGATCAACCAATTGTACAAGATTTTTGCTAGATTTTATTAGAGCAACTCGGGCAATGGAAGTGCAAGACACTGGGCTTCATGGGATAATCTATGTTTACCTAAATATGAGGGAGGTCTTAGTTTTAGATCATTACATGATATATCCAAGGCATTGTTTTTGTAAGGCCCTGTAAATATTTTCCTATAAACCCGGATTTTGTGATACCGAAGTAGGTGTAGAGGTCGCGGTTTGGACTTTTTGTATTGAACAGTGCCTGGGAAGTTGAAGGAAAATGTTGGACAGAAGTAGGTACTTTTGCGGCCCGTTCTGCGGCCGTAGAACCACTCTGCGGATCACAGAATGGTCGCAGAGTAAGGTAGTTTTCTGGGGCATTTTTTATGTCAATTTCGTAGCCAATTATGCGATCGCATAACCATTTCGTGGGCCGCACTTTGGTCGCATAGTCATCTTTAGACTTTTACGGAGGGAGGTTCTGTGTGCATTATGTGACCGCAGAACAGGTTTACGGGCCGCATAACGGCCACAGAGTGAAGCAGGCCAGCCCAGTTTCTAGAGCCACCTTTCGCGGTCATTTTGCAGACCGCATAATCTTTATGCAATCGCATATGTGACTGCAGAACCTATTTCGGAGCTTCATTTTTGGGGTTTTTAAACCCAACCCTATTCCGTTATAACACATCCCATAGACCATTTTGAGCTTATTTCTGATATCTTTGGAGTGAGAGAGAGAGAGAGTCCTAGAGGGAGAAAGTGATCCTCATCAAATATTTCTCTTCGATTCTTGCTTATACCTTTGAAGATTATCAAGAGAAGAACACTAGGTCTTCATCCTAAGAGGAATGATTCTATCACCAAGCTCTTAAATTCGAAATATAACTAGAATGGGCAATTAGTAAGGTAGTTCATGGGGATGGGAATGCTTACCTTACATGCATGTATTATAAAGCTTCATGGGGAGGTTGTGAGTTAAGGATAGAAAAGAATGGGGTGTGGGATGATGAAGTATTTCATAAAAGGGCCATGGAACCTTAATACACACATACTGTTTGATAAAATGCTCAAGTGATCTAGAATCATGATCATTTTCCTAATATTTTGTTCAAGTTTGCTATATTGCTAAACTAGATTGAAGTTGCTAATATTCCGAAACATCTTAGAGTTTTAAGAAGCTCAATTGAGGTATGTTGGCTAGACCCCTTATTCTTAGAATCAAATTCCACGGTGTTCATGTAATTTGTGTAAGTCCCAAATTGATCATTATAGAATTGGCAATTCCTAATGTGTTTGAAGGATGTATGTTCAATATTTATTCTAAATGATTCATCATGTCATCTTGCCACTTGAGGATGTTTTCAAAATGTGGAATATGTGTTAGAAATGTTGATACTTCATATCAAGATAGAATAAAGGTTGTTATGCCAAATTGTATGAAAAGCCTCTATGTGCCTAAGATTCCCAAATTGCTCATATATAAATTTAATATCTTGAATGGGAAGCCTTATTGTTTTTTATAATGATAATGAAGTTTGAATGTGGAAAAGAACCTGAATCATGAAATACGGCCAAGCGCCAAGAATAACTTTATAATTGGGGCCACTTGTGCCATTGTATTGAAATGATGGGAAAGAAATATGAAGTGAGATGACTTATTGAAAATGGGTGATGTCTCGAACGAGATCGGACTCCGTGTAAGAACACGGTGGTATTGTGGATGAAATTGTGAATATGGTTGATATCTCATATGAGATGGCCTAGCCGATCGGGTTGAGATCGGACTCCGTGTAAGAACAAGGTCGTACTGTGGATTGTGGCATATTGGCACTAAAAAACTATCCAACCTAATAATGCGGGAATTGACTTAAAAATCTATGTGATCCTTAACTTGATGTTTTAGTGTTATTTAAAGCTCATATTGCATTCTTGACTGTTTCCCCTTATATTATTGTTCATTTTATTGAGACAGTGTTTTAGTTTTACATACTAGTACTATTCGACAGTACTACCATCCCTTTCACCGGGGGCACTGTATCTTTAAATGGATGAAGGTGGTTCCATAGCAGACAGTGTTGATCAGAGATAGTGTTGCACCTTCTTCTCAGCGGACTCGGTGAGCCCCATTTCATTCCGGGGTCACATATTGTACCTTTTTTTATATTGTGGTCACTTTTTGCGGTATAGTCGGGGCTTTGTTGCCGGAACCATCTTTACTCTCTTTTGTATCTTTAGAGGATCCGTAGACACAATGTTGGTTGTATATGGGTGTTAGAAAGGTCAACGGATCATGTTGTATTTTGGGCTCTTATTCCACTTAGTCATACGGATTAGTGTATTTTGCAACTTAACAATGATGTAACAAATTGAAATGACTTAGTAATGTATATATGTATGGACTTTCTATTGAATAACTAATGAGAGCATGCCTTCTCTTGGTCATAGGTGAGTCGGGTAGATAGTGTCTAGCAGGCTTGCTCAACCGGGTCTACTCGGTTGAGCGTCGGTCGCGCTCCCCGAGGTTGGGGTGTGAAAAACTTGGTATCAGAGCCTAATATTTTAAACTGTCCTAGGATGTCTCATAGCCATGTCTGGTAGAGTCCTTCTTATCGGTGTGTTGTCGACCACATCTATAAGTTGGAGGCTACTTTGACATTTAGGAACAATACCCTTCTTTGATATTCTGGATCGTGCGATGAAACTAATTGTGCAATTGTTCCTCCTCTAACTCGTGCATTCCTTTAACTTTCAGTATATGGAACCTAAGAAGAGAGCAAGAACTGACCAAGGGGCCAATACTGCTTCAAGAGTGGCAGTTGACCCTCTATTAGATGATGCGGGTGAATACCCGAGTGGTGAAGATAATCCCCCGACTGCTTCACTGCCTGATTCCACTACACCTGACCAGGCCACACCAGTCCCTACACCTACTGAGGGTGCGACAGTTTCTCCACCTGATATTCCGATTCCACCTCCATCCCCAGCTTTCGGTTCTGCTATTTCTGATGGTGATCTTAGGGGAGTTATTCAGATGCTGACTCAGATAGTGGCTTCTCAAGCCCAAAGGTCAAATGCTTCACCCACACTTTCTAGCCTACAAGGGGATTCTACTAGTTCTAGGTTGAACAGGTTTCTGTAGTTAGATCGTCCAGTGTTCACGGGTGCTAATCCCGAGGAGGACCCATAAGACATCATTAATGAGATGCATAAGACTCTCCGGGTTATGTGCGCTACTGAGACGGAGGGAGTGGAGTTGGCCGCCTACTACCTGAAAGGGGTGGCCTATTCTTGGTTCGAGCTGTGGGAGGACTCTCGGGAGGAGTGGAGCCCTCCAGCGAGGTGAAGTGAGTTTGCTGACGCTTTCTTGAACCATTTCTTTCCGGTCGAGACTAGGGCAGCTCATGCCGTAGAGTTTGAGAACCTTAAGCAAGGAAGTAAGAGTGTGTGGGAGTATCACATGGAGTTTGCGCGTCTGTCAAAATATGACATTCTCATGTTGCCTACTATGGAGGCTAGAGTGCGCCAGTTTGTGCAGGGCCTTAGCCCCTTGGTTATCAATGAGGCCGCTACAACTGCCTTGAATTCAGATATGAACTATGGGAAAATAGTAGTATTTTCTCAAGCTACAGAGGACCGTAAGTTGAATAATAGAAGTGAGCGAGAGGGTACCAGCAAGGCCCAACCCGCGGGCAACCCTAAAGATTCATTTGGTGATGGAAAATCAGATTTTAGGGGAGGGTCATTAGGGCCATCCCAGTCTTATACTCAGTCTTCAGCCAGTGCACTGCCAGTGGGGCACATTCAGTAGCAGGAGAGTCACTTCAGGCCCAATCAGGGCAGCAGGGGGCCCCACCATCAGGGCCGATCAGGAGGGAGATTCCAGCAGCAGTGGAGGCCCCCATGCCCCAAGTGTGGGAGGATGCATATGGGGATCTGCTACCAGGACCTGCCGGTGTGTTACGAGTGCAGAATGAGGGGTCATATTCAGAGGGAATGTCATTTATCCCGCCAGGGTGCGGGCAGGGGCACAATACAGCCATCCAATTCTACAGCTGCTACATCTTCAGCACCCCCTCCAACTCGAGGCACTCCGACACCAGCATGGCGTGGTGCAGCTAGGGATGGTGCGCAGAGTTCAAGAGAACCCATCTGTTTCTATGCTATGAGTGGTCACCAGAGTGTAAAGGCTTCTCCGGATGTTGTCATATGTATATTGACTATGCAAACTCATGATGTATATGATCTTATTAATCCCGGTTCTACCTTGTCCTATGTTACCCCTTATGTTGCTATGGAATTTAGGATAGAACCGGAATAACTTCATGAGTCGTTCTCTGTATCTACTCCAGTTGGCGAGTCTATTGTGTCTGCATGGGTTTATAGGGGTTGTATTGTCAAGGTACGTGGTCGGTACATCATGGCCGATCTCATTGAATTGGGGATCGTCAATTTTGATGTAAATATGGGTATGGATTGGCTTTACTCATGTTTTGCCAAGCTCGATTGCCGAACTAGAACTACGAGGTTTGAATTTCCAAGTGAGCCAGTTGTTGACTGGAAGGGGGATAAGTGGTGCCGAAGGGTAGGTTTATTTCTTACCTTAAGGCCATGAAGATGATTAACAAGGGGTGCATCTATCACTTGGTCCGATGCTGAGCTACCTACACTCGAGTCTGTGCTAGTTGTGAATGAATTTCCAGATGTCTTTCCTGATGAACTCCCTGGATTCCGTTAGATAGGGAGATTGATTTTGGGATTGATATGATGCCAAGCACACAGCCTATATCTATTCTGCCCTACAGGATAGTACCAGTAGAATTGACGGAACTAAAGGAGCAATTGAAGGATTTGTTAGAAAAGGGTTTCATCCGACCGAGTGTATCACCATGGGGCGCACCGGTCCTCTTTGTGATGAAGAAAAATGGATCACTGAGGATGTGTATTGACTACCGACAGCTCAACAAAGTCACAATAAAAAATAAGTACTCGTTACCAAGAATAGATGATTTGTTTAATTAGTTATAGGGTGCTAGATACTTCTCCAAAATTGATTTACGATCCGGGTATCACCAATTGAAGATCAGGGAGCAGGATATTCTGAAACAGCTTTCAAAACCCGGTATGGGCACTTTGAATTTCTGGTAATGTCTTTTGGGCTAACAAATACCCCGACAACTTTCATGAATATTATGAATCGAGTTTTCAAGCCTTTCCTCGGCTCCTTTGTGATAGTGTTCATCGATGATATTCTTGTGTATTCACGAGGTCGGGAGGACCATGCCGATCACCTCAGGGCAGTGTTGCAGACTCTTTATCATCACCAATTGTACACGAAATTTTCAAAGTGTCCATTTTGGCTCGAATTTGTCACGTTCTAGGGTCATGTTTTCTCTAGAAATGGAATTAAGGTTGATCCTCAAAAGATTTCAGCAGTAAAGAATTGGCCTAGACCTACAACGCCAACCGAGATTTGTAGCTTCTTTGGCTTAGTAGGTTATTATAGGAAGTTTGTGGAGGGGTTCTCTACTCTTGCTCTCTGTTGACTAAATTAACTCAGAAAGCGGTTAAGTTCCAATGGTCTGATGCTTGTGAAAGGAGCTTCCAGGAGTTAAAATCGAGATTGACTACGGCGCCGGTGTTGGCATTGCCAGAGGGTACAGAAGGTTTTGTGGTATATTGCGATATTTCAAGGATCGGGCTTGGGTGTGTATTAATGCAACAGGGCAAGGTTATAGCTTATGCTTCTAGGCAACTCAAGAATCATGAAAAGAACTATCCAACTCATAACTTAGAACTTGCGGTAGTGGTTTTGGCTTTGAAGATATGGCATCATTATTTGTATTAGTCCATGTGGATGTATTCACGGACCACAAGAGTCTCCAATATATTTTCAAGAAAAAGGAGCTGAATCTAAGGCAGAGAAGATAACTTAGTTACTCAAGGATTACAACCTCAATATTCTGTATCACCCGGGGAAAACCAATGTTGTGGCGGATGCTCTTAGCCGAAAATCTATGGGTAGTTTGGCTCACTTGAAGGCATGTCAAAGGCCGCTGTCCAGGGAGGTTCATCATCTAGCCAGTTTGGGAGTTCGTCTTGTGGACCCTAGTGAAGGAAGGGTAATTGTGCAAAATAGGGCTGAATCATCGCTTGTTGTGGAAGACAAAGAGAAGAAATACAACGATCCATTGTTGGTACAGCTGAAGGAGGGGATTCATAAACATAAGACTATGGCTTTTGCACTTGGCATGGATGATGGTACACTGAGGTACCAAGGGTGACTATGTGTTCTGAAAGTAGATAGTCTCCGGGAAAGAATCATGACCGAGGCTCACGTATCTAGGTATTCCGTGCATCCAGGTTCTACAAAGATATATCACAATCTCAAGGAAGTCTATTGGTGGAATGATATGAAAAGGAATGTGGTGGACTTTGTGGCAAGGTGTCCGAATTGTCAGCAAGTGAAGGCCGAACATCAACAGTCTGCTGAGTTGGCGCAAAACATAGAAATTCCAATATGGTAGTGGGGAATGATTAATATGGATTTTGTGGTAGGATTACCACACACTCCGCGTAAGTTTGACTCAATTTGGGTGATTGTGGATCGGCTCACGAAATCAGAACATTTCTTGCCAGTTAAATCTACCATCATAGGGGAACAGTATGCTCAGTTATATATGAAGGAAATAGTCAGGTTGCATGGCACTCCAGTTTCTATCATCTCCGATCGGGGGGCTCAGTTCACGGCAAATGTTTTGAAGAAATTTCAGAAAGGTTTGGGTACTCTGGTGAATCTTAGTACAACCTTCCATCCACAGACTGACGGGCAAGCAGAGCGGACTATTCAGACGCTTGAGGACATATTGCGTTCTTGTGTTCTTGATTTCAACAGCTTTCATGCTAGTATTTGGATGGCACTATTTGAGGCATTGTATGGTAGGAGATGTAGATCTCCCATTGGGTGGTTCGAAATTGGGGAACCAGAGTTGATAGGGCCAGACCTTGTGCATCAGGCAATGGAAAAGGTTAAGACCATTAAGGAGCATTTAAAGACCACTCAGAGTCGTCAGAAGTCCTATTCGGATGTTCGTCGTAGGGATTTGGAGTTCAAAGAAGATGATTGGGTATTCTAAAAAATTTCCCCCATGAAAGGCGTAATGCGATTTGGTAAGAAAGGGAAATTGAGTCTGAGGTATATCGGGCCGTACAGAATCATTCAGAGGATAAGTGAGCTGGTGTACCAGCTTGAGCTACCACCCGAGATGTCATTAGTTCACCCGGTATTCCATGTGTCCATGTTGAAGAAGGTAGTTGGAGATCCGTCCACTATTGTGCCGATTGAGACCATTGAGGTTAATGAAGAATTGTCTTATGAAGAAATTCCAATTGCCATTCTTGAAAGACAAGTTTGAAAGTTGAGAAATAAAGAAATTACCTTCGTGAAAGTGTTATGGAGAAACCAGCAGGTTGAAGAGGCTACTTGGGAGGCCGAGGAAGAGATGAAGAAGAAGTATCCTTACTTGTTTGAATAGCTGTGTAATTCTTTTTATGAACTTGTCGTCTATGAATTTTGTATCACTTGTTCACTTAATGTAAATTTGTTACTTTTGATTATATTTTATTTACATGAGGCCACGGTTGGTATTGTTATGAGGTATGTTACATCGTTGGTTTGTGAACGTGTTTTTAGGATGTGATTCTGGGGCTCTCTAATAGGTGGATAGGCCTAGTTACAAAGGAAACTCTGACAAAATTTATGGAAATTTGGGGAGTTAGTTAAATTTGGGGCTACTGGTGTGGGGTATGAAAAAACTAAGTTGCATAAGGTGCTAATAGTGGACCCTGATCCTCATTTGAGGACGAATGATCTTAAGTGGGGGAGGATGTAAGGCCCCATAAAATATTTCCTAAAAACCCAGATTCTGTGATGCTGAAGTAGGCGTAGAGGTTAATAGTTCCCAGCGTTAGAAGTTGTGCACCTTATCAAGTATGGTTCAGACCATGCTCCTCTCTTATTGTCATGTAATATTGACACTGTCCAAATTAGGAAACCCTTCAAGTTTCTCAATTTTTGGACCAAACATGAGTCTTTTCTGAATCTGGTGAAGGAAAATTGGGAAGCTGACTCTATGGGGAATCCATTCATCATATTCCAAAGCAAATTAAAGAAGGTGAAGTCATCACTGGCAGCCTGGGGCAAGGAGACTTTTGGGGATATATTCAAACAAATTGCAGCATTGGAGGATGTTATTAAGGTACAGGAGATTAAATTTGAATTAAATCCAACTGTTCATAATAGGGCTAAGCTGTACAAAGTAGAAGCTGATCTTACAAGATATTATCATCTAGAAGAAGCATTTTGGAGGCAAAAGGCTAGTATGCAATGGTTTAAATATGGTGACAGGAATACTAAGTTATTTCATGCTCATGTGAGAGGCAAGAGGAAGAGGCTACAACTGTCCAGAATTCTGGACAAAAATGATAATTGGTTGGAAACACAAGAAGACATGGCAAGGGAGGCAGTTGAGTTTTTCCAGGATTAATTCACAGAGGAGAGAATTCCTACCAACTTTGACATTATTCAGCATGTCCCTATGTTGGTGTCTAATGATCAAAATGCAAAATTGTGGCAAGAACCAACCATGGAGGAGGTTAAAGCAGCCGTTTTTGGGTTGAATGGTGATAGTACCTGTGGTCCGGATGGATTCACTAGACAGTTCAATCAAGATAGTTGGGAAGTTATAGGTGAGGATATCTTTAACATGGTGAGAGATTTCTTTAATAGTGCAGGATTACCAAGTTTCATTACTCACACAAATCTTGTCTTGCTTCCAAAGAAGAAGAATGTTCCAACATTTTCTGATATGAGACCAATCAGGTTGAGTAACTTATCCAACAAGATCATATCTAGAGTGAACCATGAGAGGTTAGTTGAGATTCTACCTTCACTAATCTCTCCTAATCAGGCTGGCTTTGTTAAGGGGAGGAGCATAAAGGGAAACATCCTGCTTACTCAGGAGATCATAACTGACATAAGATTGAGAGGGAAGCCAGCCAATATGGTAATCAAATTGGACATGGCAAAGGCTTATGATAGAGTGTCATGGTTGTTTTTTACAAAGATGTTGAGGCAAATAGGGTTTGGAGAGATCTTCAGTGATATGATATTTTGATTAGTGTCCAATAACCGATACTCAGTTCTATTGAATTGGCAGGCCAATGGATTCTTTAAATCTTCAAGGGGTGTAAAATAAGGTGATCCTCTTTCCCCCTACATTGTTCATTCTAGCATCTGAAGTGCTTAGGAGAGCCTTGGATGCTTTGTTTGACAATCCAGACTTCATAGGCTTTGGCATGCTAAAGTGGAGCCAAAACATCAATTATCTATCCTATGCAGATGATACTATTATATCATGTTCTTCTCATTATGGGGCAGTCCAGCTTATCATGAATATATTGGGGGATTATGAGGCAGCTTCAGGGCAGAAAATCAACAAGGAAAAGTCTTCTGTTTATATGCATGAAAAGGCACATGCAGATGAAGTGAATATTGTCTATTTGATCACTGAGTTCCAAAGGAAATATTTCCCATTCAGTTACTTGGGATGTCCAATATTCTATAGTAGGAGGAAGGATTTCTATAAGAGAATTATTTTCAAAGTTCATGAGAGGTTATCATCATGGAAGGGTAAGTTACTCTCAATTGGTGGAAGGGCAGTGTTGATTGCACATGTGTTAGAAAGCATGCCAATTCATCTCCTTTCAGCAGTGAATCCTTCGGTATATGTGATCAACCAATTGCACAAGATGTTTGCTAGATTTTATTAGAGCAACTCAGGCAATGGAAGGGTAAAACATTGGGCTTCATGGGATAATCTTTGTTTACCTAAATATGAGGGAGGTATTAGTTTTAGATCATTTCATATATCCAAGGCATTGTTTTTGTAAGGCCTTGTAAAATATTTCCTAAAAACCCAGATTCCGTGACGCCGAAGTAGGCGTAGAGGCTGTGGTTCAAACTTTTTGTATTGAACAGTGCCTAGGGAGTTGAAGGAAAATGTTGGACAGAATTAGGCATTTATGTGGCCCGTTCTGCGGTCGCAGAACCACTCTGCGGACAGCAGAATGGTCGCAGAGTGAGGCCGTTTTCTAGGGCATTTTTTATGTCAATTTTGCGGCCAATTATGCGACCGCAAAACTGTTTTTCGGGGCGCAGTTTGGTCGCATAGTCATCCTTAGTATTTTGCGAAGGGAGGTTTTGCGTGCATTATGCGACAGCAGAACAGCTCTGCAGGCCGCATAACGGCAGCAGAGTGAAGCAGGCCAGTCCAATTTCCAACGCCACCTTTCGCGGTCATTTCCCAGACCGCATAATTATTATGCGGTCACATATGCGACTGCAGATCCTGTTCCGGAGCTTAACTTTTGGGGTTTTTAAAGCCGACCCTATTCCGTTAAAACACATCCCATAGACCATTTTGAGCTTATTTCTGATATCTTTGGAGTGAGAGAGAGAGTCCTAGAGGGAGAAAGTGATCCTCATCAAAAATTTCTCTTCGATTCTTACTTAAACCTTTTAATATTATCAAGAGAAGCACACTAGGTCTTCATACTAAGAGGTAAGATTCTATCATCAAGCTCTTAAATTTGAAATATAACTATAATGGGCAATTAGTAAGGTAGTTCATAGGGATGGGAGTGCTTACCTTGCATGCATGTATTCTTAAGGTACGTGGGGAGGTTGTAAGTTAAAGATAGAAAAGAATGGGGTGTGGGATGGTGAAGTCTTTCATAAAAGGGCCATGGAACCTTAATACACACATAGTATTTGATAAAATACTCAAGTGATCTAGAATCATGATCGTTTTCCTAATTTTTGGTTCAATTTTTGTTATATTGCTAAAATAGATTTAAGTTGCTAATATTCCGGAACATCTTAGAGTTTTAAGAAGCTCAATTGAGTTATGTTGGCTAAACCCCTTCTTCTTAGAATCGAATCCCACGGTGTTCATGTAATTGGTGTAAGTCCCAAATTGATCATTATAGAATTGGCTATTCCTAATGTGTTTGTGTTGAAGGATGTATGTTCAATATTTATTCTTAATGCTTCATCATGTCATCTTGCCACTTGAGAATGTGTTTAAAATGTGGAATATGTGTTAGAAATGTTGATACTTCATGTCAAGATCGAATAAAGGTTGTTATGCCAAATTGTATGTAAAGTCTCTATGTGCCTAAGATTCCTAAATTGCTCATATGTGAATTTAATGTATTGAATGGGAAGTCTTATTGTTGTTGATAATGATAATGATGTTTGAATGTGGAAAAAAATCTGAATCATGAAATACGGCCAAGCGCCAAGAATAACTTTATAATTGGGGCCACTCGTGCCATTCTATTGAAAAGCTAGGAAAGAAATATGAAGTGAGATGACTGATTGAAAAGGGGTGATGTCTCGAATGAGATCGCTTATCTGATCAGGCCGAGATTGGACTCCGTGTAAGAACACGGTGGTATTGTGGATGAAATTATGAATATGGTTGGTGTCTCAGGTGAGATGGCCTATCCGATCGGGCCGAGATCGGACTCCGTGTAAGAACACAGTGGTATTGTGGATTGTGGCATATTGGCACTAAAAACCCATCCAACCTAATAATGTGGGAATTGACTAAAAAATCTATGTGATCCTTAACTTGATGTTTTAGTGTTATTTAAAGCTCATATTGCATTCTTGACTGTTTCCCCTTGTATTATTGTTCATTCTATTGAGACAGTGTTTTAGTTTTACATACTAGTACTATTCGATAGTACTAACGTCCCTTTATCCGGGGGCTCTGCATCTTTAAATGGATGCAGGCGGTTCGATAGCAGACAGTATTGATCACAGATAGTGTTACATCCTCTTCTCAGTAGACTCGGTGAGCCCCATTTCATTCCAGGGTCACGTATTGTACCTTTTGTTTATATTATAGTCACTCTTTGCGGTATAGCCAGGGCCTTGTTACCGCCACCATCTTTACTCTTTTTTGTATATTTATAGGCTCCATAGACACTATGTGGGTTGTATATGGGTGTTAGAAAGGTCAACGGATCATGTTGTATTTTGGGCTCTTGTTCCAATCAGTCATAAGGATGTATGTATTTTGAAACTTAACAATGACGTAACAAAATGAAATGACTTATTAATGTATATATGTATGGACTTTCTACTGCCTAACAAATGAGATCATGCCTTCTCTGGGTCATAGGTGTGTCAGGTAGATAGTGTCTAGCTGGCTTGCTCGACGGGGTCCACTCGGTAGAGCTCCGGTTGCGCTCCCCGAGGTTGGGCCGTGACAGGTTTCTAAGATTTGGTTAAATTATAGAACAGAGAATACTATATGGAGTACATCCATGATAAATAAATATAGCAAGAAGATCAATAAAGTAGTGGTTCCATGGAGAGAGGGATCTCGTGTGTGGAGGAAAATGCTTCAAATGAGGGATCAAGTGGAACACCCAGTGTGGTGGCAATTGAAGAGTGGGAACTCCTACTTCTAGTTTGATAATTGGACTGGACTTGGAGACCTTTATCATGCTTCAGGTCTAGACCATTGGTGTGATGAATCCATAAATTATGTTGATGATGTGGTGGAGAATGGGACATGGAATACAGGGCTTTAGAGGGAGTTACTTCTAGAGGAGTTAGATGACCACATTTTGGATTCCATCATACCACCTTCAGATTACTCAATGAAGGATAAGACTTGGTAGAAGCTGAAAATAAAAGGGAAATTTACAGTGAAGTCTGCATGGCAATACAGAAGGAAAAGAAGAGATGAAAGCAAGCTATACATGTTCTTTTGGGTAAAGGGTTTTCCTTTCAAGATAAGCTTTTTCATGTTGTTGTTGCTGGAACCCTAAATAAGAGACATTGCCTCATGTCTTTTTGACATGTTCAGCTGCTAGATTTGTTTGGAACTACTTTGGTGCACCTGCATGGATCAAAATAGAAAGGAAATAGGTAGTACAAGTGATAAATAAACCTGGGAACACAAGTTTAAAGGCAATCTATCAGGCCATGCCAAGTCTGATTGTGTGGCATTTCTGAAAGAAAAGGAATTCAGGGCTACATAGGAATAAATGTATCCTTTAATAGGTTAATCTTTTAGATATCAACCTCGATACAAATATTTTTGAAGGTGAGAAAACCAGGCTTCAAGGGAGTTACCACTAACTGGCTGCATTTACATGAAACATTGCTCAATCATATCCCTAGATTGAGGTTCACTAAAGTGTTGTGGAAATTGCCTCCAGATAGATGGATTAAATATAACACTGATGGGGCCTTTAGAGGGGAATTTGGAGGAGCTTCATATGGTTTTTTCATTAGGGATGGTATTGGAGATCTTATATATGCCTAAGCTGATGTAGTTGAAGAGGCAACCAATAATATTGCGGAAGCACAGGCCATTCTTGAAGCAGCCAGGTACATAATTCAAATGTAGTTCCTCCATGTATAATTGAGACTGACTCTTTACTTAGGAATAAAGTATTGGAGGATGTTTGGAAACCACCTTGGAACATTGTTAATCAGGTGGATGAAATCAAAAGTCTATTATTTAAGGGTGTGTTCCAGGTAATTCATGTGTTGAGGGAAGGAAACGAGTTAGCTGACCACTTAGCTAACTTGACATTGTATTAGCATCATATGGTATAGGTGCACTCCTTTTGGGAGCTGGAATGAGAAGGAAGAAAGATTTTGAACAATGACAAGCTTCAAATACCCTATCTTACGGTAAGAACTGCCAAGACAAGTAATAATTGAAATGAAGGTGATATATATGAATATAAGGGGGTGTATCCAGTTAAGATGAGGAGGAACATGTATTATTATGGAAGGAGGCAATCTATAAGGAATGGAGATCACAGTACACTTCCAACTCAAATCCTTAGGGAGGAGAGAAGGAAGGAGTGTTTTACTAACATGTTTGCTGATTTTACAGGTACTTTGGAAGGGAATTGATTCTATGTTCTAGCCAAATCTATTAGGGTGATATTATTATCTTTGAAACTCATGCCCTATAGGTGTAACCACTTCTTAGGCCAATCCAGTAACACTCTCTACAAGCCAAAGAAAAGGGTACTTTTGAACCTTTGCATCCTGTCTCATACCTATGTCCGGTGTGGAGATAACAAGGAGGAATTAAAATGCAAGTCCCTTTGCATTAACGACTTCCTGAGGAATAAAATAGGTAGGATTTACAGGTCTCATAAAGTTACAATGGCCATTGGCTTCCGTAAGAACATGCTACTGCCCAGAACAAACGAATTTGGTCATTCGACTTCACACCCTTGGGCGGGTCACTCTAGCAAGTGTTGGAGGAGCTCCCTGGTATATGTTGCATCTATCACATATGAGGATCTTATCTATAATAGGTTTTCTACGAGATGGTCCAGGTATGAAAACGTAATATGGAGGCAAAGTTGCTGCAAGACCCTTTCTGTCCATTCCTAGCCCTATGGTGTTAAAGACCACGCGTGAATTTTACTGCAAAGGCAGTTAGTGTCAAGCTTAAATCTCATTGTTAGATATCATATGGAGTTGACTGATGATCAAGGTTTCAAGGGAAAGTGCCTAGAATCATCCGCAAAGAAGGCCAATCAACCAAAAATGAATTGCAAGTTAACTATGTTACTCCAATGCTTAAGGCCTTTATCTCTCTTTATATTATCAAAGGGATGTCTTTTACAGCATTTTGATAATAGGTTCCACGTAATGTCACGCCCAAACTCGGGGAGCACGACTGACGCTCAACCGAGTGATCCCGGCCAAGCAAGCCTGTTAGATTTCCTTCTACCCAAACTCATCCATGAATAAAGAGGAGATATACTTCATTAATCAAACACTGAAAAGATTTCATTAACAACTCCCATTTCATTTCCATTAGTAGCTTCATTTATAATTTCCAAAATATTACAATTTTAAAATATAATCAAAAAACATGTTTGCCAAATACCAACATTTCTAGTTCAATTCCCCACATCAAACACCACCCACAACCTATCTATGAAGCCCCTAAGTACAATAGAAGAGTAGTATGGTAGTGTCGGCAACAAGGCCCCGGATATACCTTAATACACAATATACAACTCAAATGATATCAGGCCCGGAATAGAGTAGGGCTCCCCAAAACCTGTTGAATAGAGAGTGACTGCTAACGAGGACCAAAGTTGCCCGCTGATGAACCACTTGCATCCATTGAAGATGCACCACCTACATCCATTGAAGATGCAGCGCCCCCGGCAAAAGGGATGTTAGTACATATGGAATAGTACTAGTATGTAAAGCTAATTGTCCTCCTTCAAAATAGAATGCCAACATAAGAAAAGAAAAACCATAGAAACATCAAGTCATAATCAATGATATCCAAATGCCAAGTTAAAACATATATATATATTTGGCTGGAAGATCTTTAGCACCGATATACCATTGTTCACAATATACACATCATAACCAACCTCACAATACCACCGTGAATTTAGCACGGAGTTCGATCACGACCCGATCGGCTAGGCCGTCTTATTTGAAGACATCAACCACAATCACAAACTCAAGCACAATCACAATCTCTGTGAAAATATACCACCGTGAATATAGCACGGAGTCTGATCATGACATGATCAACTAGGTCATCTCATTAGAGATATCAACCACAATCATAATTTCTAGCACAATCAACATCATGTGTGCGGTATGGCGTCCAATCATGACCTGATCGGCTAGCCTGTCTCATGTGAGACATTATCCTTTTCTATCATCAATCTCATCCCAAATAAGGGGAATAACTTTGTCACGTCAATCTTATCCCTAATAAGGGGAAAAACATTTTTTGATTTGCATACAAAGGAAACATAAATACAGATTTCATTTACCTCATGACCTTTCATATCGTATATAGCTTCATTGGTACTTTTAACCACTTATAATATCATTATTTCATTGGCTCTCTGAGCCATACATGCAATTCTTCTTTCATGGCACAATGGTCGTATTTCATATTCCACACTTTCATTTCTTTCCTTTCATGGGTCATCATCATAAATATCAATATATAGAATCACAAATTTAGGTTCATTTGCAGCAAAGTCTTTAAACACAATAGATTTCTTTTCAATAAATGGAGTAAAATGATTGGCAATCGAAGCACAAGTTAAAATCATAAACAAGTAACACACAATTTATTCTTGAAATACTTTTCCCCAATAGGGCAATACACAATTTCAACTCATGAATATGTGAGAGCTCAAAACATGTTGGGAATACTTACAAGACGTATAATTAGTTAGAACAACCACATATGGGCACTACTTGAGTTCATAAGCTTTTAGGCAATTTTATTTTTGAAGTCGATTTTGGAACAGTTGAATCAAAGCTCATTTCATAATCTTTCTCACATCATCTTATTTCATTGACACCATTGGCCACAAGTATAATTTTCACTATTGGCACGTTGGCCACACTTTATACTCCCAATTCACTTATTTCACTTCCAACCATATTTATAGAATATCAACAATAAGACATTTCCAATCAAGACTTTAGGTACACATATGAGCAATTGAGAGTCTTAAGCATATTGAGATTTTCACACAATTTGGCATCATAACCTTCATTTGAAACCTGACTCAAAGACATAGCATTTTACTACACATATCATTTTTTGAATATATTCCCAAAGGATAACATAATGTGATAGGAACATTCGTAACACGTTATGAATATATAATTCTTGACTCTTTGCTTATTCGGGACAATCGAATTTATTGGGAACATCTCGGAACATAGAATAATGAACTTGAGACAACTATACTTGAAACTTATGGGAACATCATTGAATTCAATTCTAAGAGAGTAGTTTAGCCAACATACCTCGCTTTGAGCTTTCCTTAAATTACTAGACATTCCGAAAATCCTAGCAATCCCAATCTAGTTTGAGACATAACAAAATTGAACCATAATTAGGAAGATATTCGTGGTTTCAACTTATTTGAGCATTTTATCAAACACTAGATGTTCAAATTGGTTACAGGTTTCTTCCACAAGATTTCTTTCACTTCACAACCTAATCTTTACCCATTTAGGCTCAAAAATGTTCCCACAAACCTTATTGGTACATGCATGTATACAGAATACTCTCACACCCAAGAATCATACTCCCAATCACCCATCCTTTACCCCAAACTCGAAATTGAAGACTAGGGTTAGAACCTTGCCTCTTGAGTGAAGATCTTGTGAGATTTTCTTGTTGTATTTCAAAGCTTGGAAAGATCTTGATGAATAAAGGACTTGAGTTTCTTCCTCTCTCTAGAACACTCTTACTTCTCTATAAAAATATCAAGTAATCCCCCAAAAATAAACCCTTAGGCTATATAAATGAAATGGGAGTCGGGTTATGAAATTAGAAAATCAAACCCTCAAAAATTCGGACCGGGCTACAGACTAGGCTAGGCACGGTCTATAGCGAGCTACGGACCAGGCTTCATGAGCTCTGTAGCGAGCTATAGACAAGGCTTCGCGGGCTCTGTATCGAGCTATAGACCAGGCTTCGCAATGGATATAGCATGGTCTAGCGCGCTATAGACCTGACTTCACGAGGGTTATAGCACGATCACATTCTTCTAACGTTTGGTAATTTGAACATAACTTCTTGTAGGAGTGTCCAAATAACAAACGGTTTGAAGAGTTAGAAACTAGACTCAAAGGGATTTAATTTTATACATAGATCACCTCCTAAGTCCTTATAGTTTGGTAGCAACATGCTTTTGAAGTAGGATCTTGTGCGAATTGAGACATCTTTTCCACTTAATGTATCCAACTTGTTCCACACGAATTCTTACCATTCACAAAACTCCTTATTATGTTTCAACACACCTTAAACATATATTTTTCATTTCAAAATTATGTGGTTCTATCCCATGGGTCTCCTTTAATACTCGAACACGTTATTCCCAAATACCGTTGGCGCACTTTAAAATCTTCAATCATTAGAAAAATTTTAATGGGGCCTTATATTCTCCCCCGCTTAGGATCATTCGTCCTCGAATGAGACGTAGAGTTCGTCCTCAAACACTTAATATAACACATCTTTTCTCTTTCGCACATCTCAAACTCCCAAATTTGACAAACTTCCAAATTTTTCAGAAATTTTGACAGAGTTTCCTCTGTATTCAGGCCTATCCACGTGTCAGAGAATCACCAAAATCAGTCCTAACAACGTATCGACAACTCCACAAAGCATCACAACATTATAGGCATCATATTAACTAGAGTGATATCTGGACATGATCTACACATATTTAAATCATAACACATAAAAAGTACATTTCGATCCACAATCATTTGACTATACACTCAAGTGAGAACATTTTATTTCCTTAACACTTTTGGCCCTCAAGGTGGCCTCCTCGACTTATAGACTTCACCATAACACATTAACGGAGGCAATCTCAACTCCCGGACTTTTCTAACAAGGATAGCAAATAGTTTCTCCTCATAATGCAATTGTCCATTAACTTCACCTTCTTAGATATAGACACATGAAACACTGGGTAAACGGAGAACAAAAATAGGGAAATATCATACTCATAGTTTGGCCTATTTCCTTAGAGATTTCATAAGGCCTAATGTGACTACACATACTTTACATTTATTAACAATTCACATAGCATCCTCATGGAGAAAATATTGAGAATAACCTATTCACTTTCTTCAACTCTAAATCTCTACGCCGAACACCCAAACTAAACCTTTGGCGACCTCCAACAATTAGTCTAAGATGTGCTAGCTTGAATATCACCATGAAATTTCCTATCCTATATATTTTATCATGGGATGACGCTTCTTCTTTGACATGTGACATATGGGAGGCATAATCGGAAGGATAAATACATTAGCCTCAGTTATTCTTGGAAGTCTATGAGTCATGAAAAGGACAACAACAACTGTTTCATTCCATATGTGTCTTGCTCGGTAGTAGAAAGCCTCAAAGAGAAATGTCCAAGTACATGACACAAGTCGTCTCCTGGAGTGTAGGGAAAATCAGTTCAACTTGAAATGAGAATATTTTGGCACCCCGAATGTGATATGGGTTTCAAAATGCATGAAATTGCATTACGGTCTTAACATTAACTGACACAAGCCCATGGGGATAAAAAAGAAGTTGAACACTTGTGAGATTATTGTCATTCTCACAACTTAACCTTTGCCAATAGTTGATCCTATATGAGAGGACTAGATATATGGCGAATTTGTGAAAATCTCAAATGTCCCAGAAACGTTTATGCGGACAAATGACCCCTTTCAATTGACAACTACACATATGATAGGTGTTGAGATATGATCTTATGTTACTATACGGTGAAAAGGATTCATGATAATATACACAAAGGAAAAAAGTTATTGCTCAAACCATAGGAGCCACATACACCGGAGAGAAAAACATTGGCTCAAAAAGGATCTCAACACTAGGTTGCTTTACATTGGATTTGATACCACATAGGTAAACTTTATGGTTGTGCATGCATAAGCACAAGTGAGCAGATGTTATCTATTTTAATCAAAACGTTCTGTAAGAAATTCATCAGGTATAGTCCTTTGTTGAGAATTTAGGGAAGCAAGTGGGAAGTATTAGGCCTAGAGTTATAACTCAATTTAAAAGACATAATTAAAGAGCTCAATTCCATAAAAGGTTGTAAATAAGAGTATTTGTGATAGAGTGGCTTCACGAATAATGCGTCTCGTTCAGAAAATAAGTGTCACAGCCCAAACCGATGGGCCGCGATGGGCACCCGATGCCTTACCTAACCGAGCACCAATGTAACATATCTTTCTTATCATGCCACCATGGGTAAATGGTTTAGATGGGCCCTCATGAGATAACCAGAATAAAACATAAGGGAATACTAAATGTAGGATGACTCACCATGATATAGAAACTTGTACATGTGACATACAGGCCTATAAGGCCGACATGATCATTTGTCTACTCAAAACATAGGCCGACAAGGCCATACAAGTATCAATATACATGACATATTTCTACAAGCCTCTACGAGTACATAAATGCCATAAAGTTCGAGATATGGCCCTGCCATACCAATCAATACATGTACAAATCATACTGACCAGATAGGCAACTCCGGAGCAAGTGGAGTGCACCAACACCTTTTGCTGAGCTGATAGCCTACTAGGAGGGCTCTCAACCTATCTATCGGGACCTGCGGGCATGAAACGCAGCGTCCCCGGGAAAAAGGGACATTAGTACAAATAAAGTACCTAGTATGTAAGGCATGAAAGTAGTATATAAAAGAAATGAAAGAAACATGGATTAAAGAATTAAACCTGTAATTCTGAATCGCTCTGTGAATCATGAAAAACTTATAATGTCATGCATGTGCGTATAAATATCATACCATGCATAGGTATATGCATAAATAAAATCATCAAGCCTCTGAGGGCATTCCATCATATCATCTCAGCCACTATGGGCGAAATCATCAACATTTACCGGTTGAACAGGTGGTGGTGCGTATATAACTCCATAACCTTTTCCCATATCCCATATACATATAATATACGGGTATATAATGCCATCTGGTCATGGGTCAATGTACATGTATAAATGAATACAATGCATAATGAAGTACATTAGTAAGATTTCTCAGAATGACATAAGATCAATAAGATCTCTCAAATAAACTTTATCAACTTAAATTTTTTTTTTGAGACCCATGAACAGAATATATAATAATAAGATGCAAGGGGAATCAACAACATAGACACTCATAGTGCTTCTATGAATAGAGGTATTTGTGAAAGTTGTGTGTTTGCTCGTTTTGTTTGTATCGTATGGATCATGCCAAAAGGAAAGAAGGGATAGCCTTAATATACCTCAAGTCGTCAATGCAACTCAACAAAAAGCTTATGACAACTAGTGCGCCAACCCTATAATAAATAAATATGTGTACAACTTAGATGGCAGTGGTATATTACGTATCTCAAATGATATCTCGATTCTAAAATAAAACGGGCAGCATTTCCCTTGATTTCACTGCTCCCTCAAGCCTACTATTGGCGAGATACAAATACAATACAATCAGCAACTCAAAAATAACCCAACTACAATTAGGGGCCTTCAACACAACAAAACCCCCAAATATATCATGACACACCCAATCAATAAGTTATCAATTAACCTGAAATTGCAACGACGAGCGACCATCCTACTACCCTACCACATGTGGAGTTTCTCCATGCCCTTCATCCTTCCCAACTCCATAAATCTGCAGCACAATAGTCCAACACGAGTGGACTACAAAACAGTCCACTAAAAGTGAAATAAATCGAACTCACGGCTTCCGATCACCATCCCGTGAATTCTAACTTTTAGGAAATGAATTTATCAACCTTCCTTGATATATAAAAGCTTAAATACAGAAATCATACGTTTTCCTAACTATGAAGTACCTTTCGAAACTAAAACTACAAAGAAAAAGAGAGGCGATATAGCGATACTTACGTCGTAGGGATCGTTCTAATGTTATCACTTCTTGATTTCGTACCCAGGCTGTTAATCTTCTTTGAAACCCTAGAAGAGAGATTAAGGATATGTTTATGGGTGTTCTCTGGTCGTGTTCTATGGAAAAATGAAGATAACAACGACCTAAGACCTTAATATATCAAGTTTGGAAAAGTCAAAGAGGTGCTAGCTTGGCACCCTCTCATTGGCCTATCTTCTGACGCTTATATCGTTTTATCCGGATATCATATGAACGAACGGTTAAGAGCATTGGAAACTACATTCCAATACCTTCAATTTTATATATAATATGTCCCAAAATATAGCCCATATAGCACACTAAATATATTTCTCAAAAATCTCTGTTACAAGACAAATCCTTAGTCGATTTTTCCACAAGTTAAATCCGACTTTTCCCAAACTTTATATTTTCTATACAAACATCATATATAGTCATATTATGACTTTAAACTTATTTAAATCACGATTAACAAGTCTTATATTCATTACGTCACTTTGGGACGCACATGGTGTAGCAATCCCCCCCCCCCCAGAAACATTCGTCCTCGAATGTTAAACTCCCAGAAATCTATAAACATTCTGGTAGAGTCTCCTCTGTAACAATACTACTAACAACATGTCACACATCAAACCCAACCATATAAATCCACACAGGTCCACAATCATCAATAACACCAATGGCCTCACACGACCAATAACAATAACTAACACAAGAATCAAGTATCATATACGTACCTAAAGGCTGTGATGTCTCTATCCAATCCTCCTCCGGAAGTGGAAACAAGTGAGGATACATAGTATTAATAAAGCCTTACAATGTATCGAGGGCTAAGCATTCCTTTCTTATCGAATCTCGTAACGCCTTCCATCGCTGAAACTTTTAGGAATACATAGTCGTCTACCAGAAACTCCAAGTCTCGTCGTTGATTATCTGCATAAGACTTCTGATGACTCTGAGCTCCTAATAGTCTTTCCCTTATAATCTCAATCTTCTCAACTGCCTGTTGTATCAACTCTAGTCCTACTAACTTAGTTTCCCCAATCTCGAACCATCCGATAAGAGACCTACACTTCCATCTGTATAGATCTTCGAATGGAGCCATCTGAATGTTGGAATGATAACTATTATTATATACGAACTCAATAAGTGGAAGATGATCATCCCAGCTACCCCTGAAGTCCATCACACAAGCCCGTAGCATATTCTCCAGCGTCTGAATAGTACGCTCAGCATGACCATCTATCTGGGATGAAATGATGTATTAAGACTTACTTGAGTCCCCAATCGTTCCGAAAATTAGCTGTAAACTGAGCACCTCTATCTAAGATAATAGATATAGGGACACCATGAAGTCGTATTATCTCCTTAATGTAAAGCCTTGCATAATCCTCTGCTGAATAAGTAGTCCTGACAGGCAGAAAATGGGGTGATTTTGTAATTCTATCAATAATAACCCATATAGAATCGAACTAACGCTGGGTACGAGGTAAGCCTATGATTAAATCCATATTAATCACTTCCCATTTCCAAGTCAGAATCTCTATAGCCTACCATAATCCACCGGGTTTCTGATGCTCAATCTTAACCTGCTGATAATTAGGCACTGAGAAACAAACTCTGCTATATCCTTCTTCATTTTGTCCCACCAGTATATTTCCTCGATATCATGATACATCTTTGTCGCTCCTGGATGAATAGAATAACGAGAATAGTGAGATTCTCCCAAAACCTGTTGACGCAACCCTGCCACATTAGGAACACATAATAAACCTCGATATCTGAGTATTCCATCTCATGTAATCTCAAATGATGTATTCTTCTTTTGAGGTGATGTATCTCTGTAATGAGCTAGCACAGGATCCGCATACTGGCGTTCCTTCTCTTCAGTTACTAAAGAGGATATTGTCGTGTCCTGAATAGTAACTTCGGTATCACCTGAGTCCAGTAATCGAACTCCAAACTAGCTAGTTGATGAATCTCACGGGCTTTCCCACTCTTATCTAACTGTAAATATTATAGGCTACCCATAGATCTACGGCTGAGGGCATCGGCTACTACATTCGCCTTCCCCGGATGGTATAAAATATCAACATCATAGTCTTTTAGTAGCTCCAACCATCTTCTTTGGTGTAAATTCAATTTCTTTTGCTTGAAGAAATATTGAAGGCTCTTATGATCCATATAGATATCAACATGAATGACATACAAATAGTGCCCAGACTCCGGAGGGGCTCCTACAATCCAAGCGTTATAATCTGCACGGACAACTCACGTATTGCACGGACAACTCACGTGCTATAATATCATATCATAATTCGCACGGACAACTCACGTGCTGAGGTACAATACCTCACCAACAGGCCCTCGGCCTCACTCAGTCATAAACCTCTCTAGTCTCTCGGGCTCTCAGAAATCAAAGAAATCAACCCAAACAACATTAACATGATGCAACAAATAGAATAATAGAGACTGAGCTATGATGTAAGAATGCATGAACATGACTGAGTACGGGATATCAACTAAAGCAGTGAGCGGACAACAAGAAATGACCTCTAAGGGTCCAAACAATACTGGCATAAAGCCTAGACATGGTATCTAGCATGATTTACAGTAAATCTTTCTAAAACACATAAGGTGCATATAGCTACAACAGGTTGTTCAACTTTACAGTTGCTACGGGACGGACCAAGTCATAAATCCTCAATGGTGCACGCCCACACGCCCGTCACCTAGCATGTGCGTCACCTCCAAATAGTCACATGACACAAATATCCGAGGTTTCATACCCTCAGGACTAGATTTACAACCGTTACTTACCACAATCCGAGCAAATCTCTACTCTGCAATGCCTTTTCCTCTCGAATCAGCCTCCGAGCGTCCCGAATCTAGCCACAAGCATTACAATACCATTAATATATTCTAAATCAATCAATTCCACAAGAAAACTCCTAAATTAGACACAAAACTCGAAATCGACTCAAACCCGACACCCGGGCCCAAGTCTCGAAATCCAACAAAAGTCATAAAACCCGAAAGCCCATCTACTCACGAGTCTAACCATACAAAATTCATCAAAATCCAACATCATTTGGTCCCTCAAATCCTCAAATTACACTCTCCAAAATTCCAATCCCTAAGCCCCGAATTTCGCCCCTAAATTCCACTAATTAGATGATAATACAATGGGAAAACACCATAGATACGAGTATTAGAGCCCAAGCAACTTACCTCTTTGAAAACCCTTGAATCTCCCTTCAAAGATCACTCCAAAAGCTCCAAACACCGACTTGAAAATGGTGGAAATGAACCAAAATTCACGAAGTGTTACATTTATATTTTCTGCCCAGGTCTTTCGCACCTGCGGCTAAATATGCGCACTTGTGGTACCGCATCTGTGCAAGAACCGCCACACCTGCGGAAAATCATTAAAACCCCCAACTTCGCACCTGCGCTCCATATCTGCATCTGCGACCACACAGGTGCGGAAAAGACCTCGCACCTACGGCCACTGCCTGTCCTCCTCACTTTCGCTTCCGCATGCACCAATCCGCATTTACGACCTCTCCTATGCACCTACGGACCCAGTCTACCTCAACACTGTTCGCTGCGAACTCCCACGCGTGCCTGCGACCTCGCAGGTGCGGGAACTTCATCGCACCTGCGCCTTCTGCCCAGCTCCTCCAATCTCACATCTGTGATCTCCTGCTCTCTTCTGCAGGCTCGCACCTGCGATGAGACATCAGCAAGTGCGATTATGACAGCTAAGCTCGACTTTAACAATTCCTCCAATTTCCAAACTTGTTCCGTTAATCACCCGAAATCTCTCCGAGGCCCACGAGATCTCAACCAAACATACTAACATAACCCACAACATCATACGAACTTAGAAAAATCATCAAATCACTCAAAACAATATCAAAATATCAAATTACACTCGGATTCGAGCCTAAGGACTTCTAAACTTACGAATTCCACCAACGATGCCGAAACCTGCTAAACCACGTCCGAATGATCTCAAATTATACACACAAGTCAAATATAACACCACGAACCTATTCCAACTTCCGGAATTCCATTCCGACCCCGATATCAAAATTTCCACTACCGACCAAAATCTCTAAAATTTTAACTTTCGTCAATTCAAGCCTAATTATACCACGGGCCTCCAAATCTCATTTCGAGTGTGCTCCCAAGTCCAAAATCACCTAACGAAACCATCAAAATTCAAATCCGAGGTTGTTTACACATAAGTCAACATCCGGTTGACTGTTCCAACTTAAGCTTCTACTTTAGAGACTAAGTGTCTCAATTCACTCTGAAACTACTCTGGACCCGAACCAACTAACCCGATATATCATAATATAGCTGAAAAGCACAAAAGAAAGCAAAAATAGGGAAAACGGGGCTATAACTCACGAAACGACCGGCTGGGTCGTTACTCGATATGTCCGCATCTACGGTGTTCATCAGGGGTTTCAAATCTGCATGGACAGCTCACGGACCCAAGCGCTATAATCTACACGGACAGCTCACATGTTGCACAGACAACTCACGTGCTATAATATCATATCAGAATCAAAGAAATCAACCCAAACAATATTAACATGATGCAACAAATAGAATTACAGAGACTGAGCTATGATATAAGAATGCATGAACATGATTGAGTACGGGATATCAACTAAAGAAGTGAGCGGACAACAAGAAACGACCTCTAAGGGTCCAAACAATACTGGCATAAAGCCTAGATATGGTATCTAGCTTGATTTACAGTAAATCTTTCTAAAACACATACCCTCAGGACTAGATTTACAACCGTTACCTACCTCAATCCGAGCAGATCTCTACTCTACAATGCCTTTTCCTCTCGAATCGACCTCCGAACAACCCGAATCTAGCCACAAGCAGTACAATACCATTAATATATTCTAAAGGAATCAATTCCACAAGAAAACTACTAAATTAGACTCAAAACTCGAAATTGACTCAAACCCGACTCCCGGGCCCACGTCTTGAAATCCAACAAATGTCATAAAACCCGAAAGCCCATCCACTCACGAGTCTAACCATACAAAATTCATCAAAATCCGACATCATTTGGTCCCTCAAATCCTCAAATTACACTATAATCCCAAGCCCTAACCCCCAATTTTCACCCCTAAATTCCACTAATTAGATGATAATACAATGGGAAAACACCATAGATATGAGTATTAGAGCCCAAGCAACTTACCTCATTGAAAACCCTTGAATATCCCTTCAAAGATCACTCCAAAAGCTCCAAACACCGACTTGAAAATGGTGGAAATTAACCAAAATTTGCGAAGTGTTACATTTATAGTTTCTGCCCAGGTCTTTCGTACCTGCGGCTAAATATGCGCACTTGCGGTGCCGCATCTCCGCAAGAAACTCCACACTTGTGAAAAATTATTAAAATCCCCAACTTCGCACTTGCGCTCCATATCCGCATCTGTGACCACGCAGGTGCGGAAAAGACCTCGCACCTGCGGCCACTGCCTGTCCTCCTCACTTCCGCTTCTGCATGTACCAATCCGCATTTGCGACCTCTCTTATGCACCTACGGACCCAGCCTACCTCAACACTATTCGCTGAAAACTCCCACGCACGCCTGCGACCTCGCAGGTGCGGGAACTTCATCGCACCTGCGCCTTCTTCCCAGCTCCTCTAATCTCGCATCTGCGATCTCCCGCTCTCTTCTGCGGGCTCGCACCTGCGATGAGACATCCGCAAGTGCAATTATGACATTTGAGCTCAACTTCAGCAATTCCTCCAATTTCCAAACTTGTTCCGTTAATCACCCATAATCACCCCGAGGACCTCGAGACCTCAACCAAACATACCAACATAACCCACAATATCATACGAACTTAGAAAAATTATTAAATCACTCAAAACAATATCAAAATACCAAATTACACTTGGATTCAAGCCTAAGGACTTCTAAACTTTCGAATTCCACCAACGATGCCGAAACCCGCTAAACCACATACGAATGATCTCAAATTATACACACAAGTCAAAAATAACACCACGAACCTATTCCAACTTTTGAAATTCCATTCCGACCCCGATATCAAAAATTTCACTACCGACCAAAATTGCCAAAATTTTAACTTTCGTTAATTCAAGCCTAATTATACCACGGGCCTCCAAATCTCATTTCGAACGCGCTCCCAAGTCCAAAATAACCTAACGGAGCTAACGGAACCATCAAAATTCAAATCCAAGCTCATTTACATATAAGTTAATGTCTAGTTGACTTTTCAAATTTAAGATTCTACTTTAGAGACTAAGTGTCTCAATTCACTCTGAAACCACTCTGGACCCGAACCAACTAACCCGATATATCATAATATAGCTGAAAAGCACAAAAGGAAGCAGAAATGGAGAAAACGAGGCTATAACTCTCGAAACGACTGGCCGGATCGTTACTCGATATGTCCGCTTCTGCGGTGTTCATCAGGGGTTTCAAATAACCCCAGAAACTACTTAAAAGTTGTTGTTCCAAACATGATTTTGGCACAAAATTTATACTCAAGACTTCTAAATTTTTGCACTGTATGATTACATAACTTGATTAAACCTTATTTTAAGGTACTTCGCAACCAAAATTCTCTTAGACAATTTATCGAACACATAATGTTCACTGAGTGGTTTTTGATTCTTTTAAACAATTTGGTACTTAGACTTCCCAAATTCTTTTCAACAATAACAGCACACACAACTACACTCAACCAATTTCCTCAACCCTAATATTAACATTAATCAAACAAAAATGGGGAACTTATGGTCTATGGCCATGGAAAATCAGAGATGAAGAAGAAAGAGAAAATAAGAGTAGAAGAGAAATGTAGAATAGAGGGCTGAAGATGATACATGTAACGCCTGTGTATGATAGCAGGGGATTGCACGAGCAGAATTTGAGTGAGAGATGAGAGGTTTGAGTTTGGGGAAACGTTTTTTGTGTTACCTATAGGAGAGTCACTGTCATGCCCCAAACCTGGGGAGGCGTGGTTGGCACCCGGTGCCGTGCTGGCCCGAGCGAACCACTTTGTAACTCATGATCGTTCGACCAAAACTAGAACATACATAGGTCAAGTTAACTGAACTCATTCCTTTTGTAACTATCATTAGGCATGTAAGAGAATTATCACTTATTATGCTAAGCCAGACACATAGGAATGTTTTGAAAAAATATTTATAACTAATTGCAAAAATGTAAACTAATCTAGAAATCAAGTAAAATGATCAATGGCTTCAGGCATGGATGCATTAGGAATTTACACTCAAGTAACGATCCAATATATTTCACGATTTTACAAATATGAGCGAGTTTATTATTAATTAGCCTCTGGTAATAATTCTATATTAGCTTCTTCCGATGACTAATAAGACTTTCTAATTTAATTATCCCTAAAACTATTAAGAGATTAAGCACACCCAAATATAGCTCCAAGTAGTTCAATCCTATCCCTAAGTAGAATCTATAAAGTGAGGGTTAAGGCCTCAAGTTCTTGTTAACTATTCTTTCCCAACCCCGAATTATTTTTCCCAAAATTAATTCAAAGTGAATGGGCGAGTCCTAGGGTTAGCTAATCCCGTTAGAAACATTTAATAACATGAATAATTAAAGAAACAATAACTCACTTCACAATAAATAAAAATCATTCAATACATAAGCATAACATGGTATTTAATCCACACTTTAAATATGAATATTCCCATAAACAGGATTTAAGTGCTGGAAAAAATACTATACACTTAGATATTCAATAGAAAGCAAGGAAATGAAGAATTGAATATAAATGGGTAAGAAATTCTCAACCAAAAGCTCCAAATCTTCAAGACCCAAGTATGTGTGCAACAATCCTAACTCCAAAAATTGATAAAAGCTGCCCAAGATGTGCAGAGACTGTCAAAGGTTGCCAAAGATGCCAAAGATCTGTTTTCAATTAGCTAGGTTGTGTATTTGTGGGTTTGGAATGAAAAAAATATAAAATGACATAAGTGTCCAGGTCTGAAGCCCGTTGACCGCACTTGCGAAAGAATCCTCGCAGGTGCGGTTCCGCAGATGCGGATGCCTGCTCGCAGAAGCGATGATGGTAGAAAATTGATGTTCCATAGAAGCGGTCCAAAGCACGCAATAGCATGTCCGCATAAATGGCCTTTAAGCGCATATGCGAGCATTTACACGTAAAAGCGGTTCTCTACTCGTAGGTGCAAGTTCTATCTTGCATGCATTATTCCGCATCTGCGGACCAGTTCTCGTAGATGTGAGATCGCAGATGTGGACTGGTCTTCACTGAAGTGATTTCATTGGAATGTTTTGCACTTCTTTCATTCTTTTTGCACGATTCCACTTCATTTAATTTCAGTTCTCTTCGAGACTTCAACTATCTGAAAATCTAGCAATGCACACCATAAATCACCTCATTTTATAATTAAAGGACGCAAAAACTAAAGAAAGTTGACTAGAATAAGTGGTAAAATCACCACTTATCATAGAATAATTACAATAAAAAGAGATGTGTAATGGTCTCATTCTGCTCTTTACACAAGCTACATTCCTACTTAGTTTTAATACCCTATTTTGTCAGCCAATCTTTGGTATTCAACTTACCATTTGCAGTCATGTTTAGAATGAACAACCACTTTGGAGAAGTATAGTTGTTACAAGTCAATTTCTTTCATGGAACCTTTGCAACAATAACACATAATAGCTGGTACATTGTCTTTATAGAGAAATTCTAGATATGCCTCAATTCTTCTACATCAATACCAGTATCTTTGATGTATTGCTTTGATTTCAAGATTTTCAATAAAACCTAGGAGTCATGTTTAAGTTCAATATCTCAAATCTCTCTCTTATTACCATGGTATATATAGACCCATTAAGCCCAAAACTTGTCTTTCTTCCTCTATAAGGTCCGCAATAACTTGCATATAACTGATCTATTCCATAATCCCATATTCATAATATTGTAACCCCCTGCTGATTTTGGCCAACATACTTTATGCCAAAGCTGTCAAGGCTTTTTTTGACAATTCAGCACCTCTAGTCCATAATAAGGTCCTACTGGTTGCTTCAATCAAGTGAATGACCTTTTTGGTAGAATAAAATTTTGGTACCAAAAGGTTTGTATGGAGAATATGACATTCTCTATTAATTAAACTCTCCCCGCATAGGACAAGTGTCTAGCAACCCAGAATCACTCTACCCAGCATCTTGTCTACCAAAGATTAACATTGCATCATGGATAATGGTTTAGTGCTCAAAGGACACTAAGGTATCTAATAGGTAGCTCCTCATTTATAAATCCAAGAAAATTTAGTATCTCTATCAACACCTCCAAAATACACTAAGCTCTTATAAAGATTTTCTCATAGTCTTGAAGCCTCATAGAAACAATTAAAGAAATAAAAAGAAGTTGAGCTGAAATAACATCCCCTATACTGAACATGAGGAGATAATCATCAAACCCAAGCTGTATAATCTACAATTGTAATAACACCGGCCGGTCGTTTCGAGCTTTTATGATTCGTTCGGTAGTTTGAGACTTTAAGTAGCTTCATATAATGTACTATGACTTGCGTGTATAGTCGGTTATTGTTTTCGAGTGGTTCGAGGTTGATTTGGAAGAATGAATCTCAATTTGAAAGCTTTAAGTTAGAAGATGTGACCAAGGTTTTACATTTTGCTAAACATGCTCAGAATCGAGTTTGTATGATTCCGATAGGTTTGTATGATGATTTTGGACTTGTACTTATGTTCGGATCCAATATTGGAGGTTCCTAGAAGAATTGGGAACTATTTGTTGAAAGTTAATAATTTGAAGAACTTAAGAGTTCATAAGTTTGACCAAGAGTTGACTTTGATGTTATTGAACTCCAATTGGTGTTCCGAGACTTTGGATAGGTCCATATAATTTAATTGAACTTGTGCATTAAGTTTGGATGTAATCTGAAGTGTGTATGCATAATTCGAACACTCTTTTGATGGAATGAAGATTTAACAACTTAAGAGAAATTATATTCGGTTTGAGCCTCGATTCTTTGTTGTGATGTTCCCATGGGTTTTATAGCCTACAGATGAGTTTTGATAATGTATTTGTACTTGTTGGTATTATTTGATGGGATCCCGAGGGGCCTGGGTCTGTTTTAGATCATTGGTTGAGAGACTAGTTAAGTTAAGGATTTGAAGTTTGAGCACGGCCAATATCGGGTTAAGACGACCTCTTTTCAGTGTTTTGAGTGCGCGAGCAGATTTGTAGCGTATTTTATGATTGAAATGCATATATGGTTTGTGTCAGGGAGGTTCTGAATGAGTTTTGGATGATAAAATAAAGTGTTTGCCGTTGCTAAGTTTTCTAGTGTAAACAATTCCGAAATATTAGATTATGTCACTAAAAATTTTAGACTTCCTTTGAAACTTCAAAACATTATATCTCCCTCATTTTTAGCCAAATTAGGTAATTCAAAAGGCTATTTTGGGTGTAATCTTGTAAGGATTATGTTGTGATTATCAAATGTGAGTTTCCGGATCATCTAAGATCTGATTCGGGATGGGACACCTGCTACATTTTTACTTGTTTCAGAATTTAGTTACTTTTCTCGCAAGGTTTTGGAGCTCGGGAAGAGGCAATATTTGACGGAGCTTTTCATCTACATCATTTGGTTAAGTAATCCTAACTCGAATTCATGATTATAAAATGAATATATCATTAATATTTTCTCTAAATCAAGGAATCTTAAGGAAGAAAAGAGGGTTTTGGCTTGAAGGATAAGAAAGCGCAATTTGGGAGTTTTAACAAAACTTTTCTAAAGTGAATAATTGAGTTTTAAATGTCGTTTTGGAGTCGGAATTGAGTGAAACTAATATGGTTGGATCATATTCGAGCAGTTTATCGTAATTTGTGGTTTTTGTCGGATTCCGAGACGCGGGCCTGGGTTGACTTTCTAGTTGTCTTTGAGTATTTGATTAAAGATTCGATA
This sequence comes from Nicotiana tabacum, assembly GCF_000715075.1. Lineage (NCBI taxonomy): Eukaryota > Viridiplantae > Streptophyta > Magnoliopsida > Solanales > Solanaceae > Nicotiana > Nicotiana tabacum. Next base: position 28,799,345 of record NC_134088.1, on the reverse strand, counting down.
TTTATCGTTTAGGTTTGTTTCCTATGGTGTTATTTGATATTTTTGAGTTGATTTTGGCTAAATTCGAGCCGCTCGGATATCGATTCACGTGGGATGGCATTTTAGACTATTGTTTTGGCTTGTGTGAGGTAAGTGTCTTGCCTAGCTTTGTTGAAGAAATATTTTTCTAATAAAATGATATTGTTTGCGATATACGAGTGTGATGTATATGCAAGGTAATGAGCATATATGCATGTACCCGGGTTATCCATGCTTGGGGGTAGATTATATGATGATTTGTACCTTATTGGACTTTGTGAATTTCTTGCCTCATGTTTCACTTGACTTCTATAATAGTATGAGCAAAATTTCAATGCTATAGACCATACTTCAGCCTACTACAACTTGATTAAATGTAATGGACCCTTTGTGAAACTGTTGATGTACTAAATTCGGTCATAACTATACCTAAAACACGAATACATTGTTATGTCTGTTATGCTTAGGATACTTGGGTTCCCTACCTATGTTGAAGATCATGTTTGATCTTTGATTGTCGTTCATGTGGTGTATTTTGCTTAAGCACTCTTATTGATGTTATCCATGCTTCCCACCTTGCTTGTTGTTGATGTATATATGCTTGGTGAGGAAGAGTGTAAAGCACGAAGGGTGGTGCCGTATATTTTGTTTACATTATCATGTGAGGATGAGAGTAAAGGAATGAAGGGTGATGATGTGACATTGGTTAAAAGCATGAAGGGTGATGTCGTGCCATTATTTCACATTATCTTCTGTGCTTGGTGAGGAAGAGCGATATGTTAATGGCATGAAGGATGTTTCCCTACAAGTGAGGATGAGAGTTCATGGCACGAAGGGTATTTCCGTGCAGGTGAGGATTAGAGTCATGCATTATATGTGTTATCTTTTCCATGCGTATAAATTTATGTCTTTATCTTAAGTTGTTATTGCCGCACCTATGCTTTTTACTTTGCTTGATTGTAGTCACGACTTTACCTTTTACCTTATTTGTTTTTGTTCTATCCATGTCGTCTATTTATATTTCACTGTTATATTCATTATGTCCTTCTTGTTTGTTATACCTACATCTATGCTTCATCTCTCATTTGTTGTGGTTTCATCTAAACCTCCTACCTTGCTAACTATTGAAATCTATATTCTTCTACCTTATTTTCTATCATTACTGTGGTGCCTCCTACCTTGTCTGTTACTTTTATCCTCCTGCTTCTACCTTGTTTGTTACTACTGTGTGTGTGTTTCCTACTACGCCAAGGCCAGTTTCCACACATAAGTCCGAGTACGTACTCGTCACCTCGCGTACACGGACTACAATCAGCATAGAAGACTCAAATCCTAAGGGATAGTTCCCCCACATAAGATTAGGCAAGATATTTATCTCAAAGCAGACACACCGATACTCAAAAAGGAACTTCTCAGGTGAAATGGCCTCCGGAGGGCTCAAATCTAACCAAAATAACTTCAAAGTACAAATTAAACTCATACAAAACTATTCTGGATCATAAAGCCTAAATCTTTATCAAAATCTAAAAATCGACCCAAAAGTTGACCCCCGGGCCCGCACCTCGGAACCCGACAATTTTTACAAATCCGAACACCCATTCTGATACGAGTTCAACCACACTAAAATTATCAAATTTTGATACCAATTCGCCCCTCAAATCATGATTTTTCATTTGAAAGTTTTCTTCCAAAATTCCCATTTTCCTCAACTCAAAATACAAATTAAATGATAAAAATAAAGATAAAATTATGGAATATAATAAATTCTAGGTGAAGAACACTTACCCAATCGATTTTTTTGAAAAACCCACAAAGACTCGCTCAAAACCGAGCTCTACAAGTCAAGATATGATAAATATGGTCTAACCCTTGATTTGGAAGATATATTCTGCTGCCCAGGCATTAAGGCATCGCGAACGCGGAAGAAGGATCGTGTTCACGAAGAAGAAAAGGATGCTACCCAGTTTATGCTTCGCGACCGCGACAACCTGCCCGCGAAAGCGGAGAAGAAAAGTATGATGGCCCAACGACTGCTATTCGCGAACGCGTGAAGTAGTACGCGAACGCGAAGGGTGGAATGGCATAACTACGCGAATGCAAACGCGAAGAAGGGAAGGGCTGGTTTCCGCGTTCGTCAGAGGAGGCATGCGAACGCGAAGAAAAAATATTCCTTCCTCCAAAATTACTCTTCACGAACGTGGAGGAACAGATGCGAACCCAAAGGAGTAAATCAGATGACAGATTCAGCAGTTCAAAATAGAAGAAAATAGCATGTAAACCATCAGAAACACACCCGAGGCCCCGAGACCCCGTCTAAACATACCAACAAGTTCCATAACCTAACACGGACTCGCTCGAGGTCTCAAATCACATCAAACAATATCGAAACTAGGAATTGCACCATGAATCGTACTTATGAACTTCAATTCTTCCAACTTCTAAAACTCGCGCAGAAACCTATCAAATCAACAAGGAATGACGTCAAATTTTGCAAGCAAGTCCCAAATAACATAACGGAGTTGTTCCAACTCTCGGAATCGAATTTTGACCCCGATATCGCCAAAGTCAACTCTTTGTCAAACCTCTCAACCTTCAAAACTTTAACTTTTCCAATTTTCGCCGAAATGCTCCAAATTACCCTACGGACCTCCAAATCCAAATTCAGACGCATGCCTAAATCCAAAATCACCATACCAAGTTATTGGAATCATCCAAAAACCATTCCGGAGCTGTTTACACAAAAGTCATATTCCAGCCAACTCTCACCGCTTAAGCTTTCAAAAGTTGAATCCGTCTTCCGATTTGACTCAGAATCATCCGGTAACTGAATCCAACCATGCATGCAAGTCGATACATATAATACGAAGCTGCCCAGGACATTATACCGCCGAACGGGACTTAAATTGTCAAAACGATCGCGGCCGGGTCGTTACATTCTCTTCCTCTTAAACAAACATTCGTCCTCGAACGTGCTAAGAATCGCCTCGAAGTCATCAATTTACTGAATGCATATATCCAACATACACCTACGGGTGACTCCACGTCACCCCAATCCACATAAGCCTGACGACACCATCTCAACTATAATTTATCCTTTCTACCAACACCGATAAGCCTTAGAGTCAAAATTCTCACCTTTCGTTCATCTCCAAAAGACCCGATTCTAAATTCATACCTGGTATCAATCTCAACCAGCTACAACAACTCATGTCTACACCCACAAGGTACGACCACCCAACATGATACACCACACATAGGCCCATAATAACATTTCTGATCACAATAGTTGCCCGTAATAAAAACCAACACCGGCAATTAGCCTCATATCCGTTAGAAACCCGTTTCAAACCTCCACAATGCTGAAAATTGTTGATACTCAATTTTATCCTCCCTTTACTCCAATTTATTTTCGTGGGCAGTCATGGCCGCAAAAATATATATATATATATAACATATTTTAAATTATTATTAAAGCATTACCATATTTTTTCACGGCCTGCGCCATATTTTATTAGTGTATTACAAATTACTTTTCATGTTTTATTAGTTAATCTTACTATTATGGTTTTTATTATTTTGACTATTATTGTTATTATTATTTCCATCACCATTTACTAAAAGAATTTTTATTCTTAATATTAGTTGTTGAGTCACTATTTAAAATATGTTTTTTTATGACAAATAGATATGCTTTATTTTCTTATAATCATAGAATATTTACTATATTAAATTATTTATTTATTTTAAATATTTTACTAATATCTTACGTTATTATTTTTTATACTTCTAGTTAATCATTTATTTTAATTATTAATATATTAATTAGAAGCCCAATTTTTAAAGACCCTTTTTATCCATTTCGTAGCCCAACCTGCTAGCCCAAATCCTAGTCCAATTAACCCCAAAATCAATCCCCATACCATAGTAAACATTTCCCTAATCCCTTTCCATGAGCCCCTTCATCCTAAACCATCAGAACCGATGTCAAAGTTTTAACTTTCCTTCTTTTTGTTACTTTGTTTCCACACATTCTTGTACCCATTTAGCCCCTAATTTTACGCCCCACTCCCTCCCCAAATTGCAAAATCAAGATCTCTTTCTCCTCCTCTTTGTGTTTCCAGAACATATGGAGAAGATATTGTGGAAATCAAGGGAGGAATTAGTCCAAGTTCAATGTATCACAAGATAAGTAGAATATATTTTTCCGGATTTATTGTTTAACGGATTTGGTTCTCTTTCTTATCAATTTGATTTTAAAAATCTCAATCTTGTATGTTTTCTTCTTTTTAAAAGCTTTCCTTTCCTAACCTGAATTTTTGGCTCTATTCATATATGGCCGAATTTGAGTAAATTTCTGACGCTTTTCTATATAGACTAAATCACTTTCTTTCCAAAGTTGAACCTCCAACTTTTGGTAATTGATTCTGTCAAAATTTTATTCTTTACTAATTAGCAACCTTAAATTTCGTCTGTTTTACCTTTTATAATTTAGAGGCTTGGTAATGCCTTAGCTATAAATATCCTATTGTTAAGACCATAGAGGGGGGGACTTCGGACAATGACTTATTCACAAACATTATAACTTTCTTATTAAGATTTGTTACACGAATTGCTTCTACTATTCGTGTAACAAAGTCGACGGGAAGTTGCGGCAAAGCTTGTTGCTTTTCATTCCTCTCGATTTGGATTCTTTCTTGTTGCTGCTGTTCGAAGTTTATCGTTGCGATATTTGGTCTATTTTACTGTTGAAACTTTGTTCGTGGACTATTCATTTGGATTTCTGGTTTTCTTATTAATTCGGCACGTCGCGAACTGGTTAGTCTCCTCAACAATGCATTCAATTCCTATGTGTTAGTTGGTTGTAGAGTAATTTAGTTTCTTCCAAATTTTTGTATCGCGTAAATTTCTATGTATGTTTATACCCCTGACTATGTTGAGTGTCGGGCGACACTCTATTTTAAAGCAGGCCAAATTAAAGACCAGGTATGTATTCTGATCTTAGTGTGCTTTTATTCTCTTTGTTGGTTTATGGCTCTTTTGGACGTAAAAAGCATGTTTTAGAGATAAGTTTATAGACACCAATCGGAGATTATGTTTTTAGGAGATCACTGATAATTGATTATTAAGTGGATTGATCATGTTAAAATTCTTTTGTCAGAGAATATTAGATCAGCAGTATGTTTGGTGTGTGTTTTTGTATACCTGACACTAATGCTATTGGGTTTTGAGACAACTTGAGAAGTCAGCGGGGAATCTGGAAAGTAATTTTATCCATGTTATAATTTTCATTCAACTTGGATTTTGTTTTTTTTTTCCTTTTAATGAAAAACTTCTAATTTCCTTTTAAAAAAATGCATATCTAGTCATATACTTGCTTGAAATTGGCCCAACAGTGTTGTATGAAATTTTTATAGCCTATCTCAAATATTACTTTAAGCTTTAGCTCTTGTATCAATTATCCTATTTTGCAGTGCACTTTCTTCTACCATTGTTTTATACTTGGTTATCAAATTAACGACATTATTACCCATTTTAGTGAGCCACTTAATACTTTTAATCACCTTAACTAGTTCGGAGGCCAACATGAGCCCTTACTTGTCTTATGTGTAACTTGTCCAATGTGCTCGTTTTATGTGACGCTAATAAGGATAGAAATTGAAACTTGAGATTTTCTTTTAAGTCTAGAACCATCCCTTTAGAATAGTGTCCAAAGCCTCCTGGACTATAAGAATGGGGCGGGTAGGCTTACTAATGCACGATTTAGAATTAATTAGTGCGCTTTAAGTAACGACTTAAAGATAGTAACGAGGGTAGCGGACATGATGCACAAATTGCCCGAATAGCCATTACACTTTTGGCTATAGAAGTCTTAGTAGGCTTTGCACGAGAGTTGATCCATTGTATTCCTATCGTGATTTCTTCCTTTTGCATATTACTACGTGCGGAGAAGCGAGGTCCTATCCTCCTAGTTTATATTTAACTTATACATATGTCCCTATAGAGAGATTTTGTATTTTCTTTATTAATTATTAATTAAAAATCTGTCCATGTCATCCTGTCGTCTTTTCGTATAATATATATTTTTCTTATAAAAAGATTTGCTTTTTTCCTAATGAATGTTTTTGGTCGTCCAAATTACTATCTTTTCTTTGATCTTTTTTCTATAGTTTTGCTCATGTAGAATAATTGATACATAACTTGTTTATTCGACCACTTAGACCATTTAGAGTAAATCTGAATCACATAGATCCCACATAGTTTAAAATTCGGCTGGGAACCACATTTGTAGACCTTGAAGAGTGCCTAACACCTTCTCTTCGAGGTAACTTGAACCTTTATCCGATCTTTAGTGATGAAGACTAGTTAACTCAGAGTTACTTGTAAATAGGCGCTCTAACGCACCTTAAACCCTTAGGTGGCGACTCTTCTCTTTTAATACCTCTTCATTTAAAAGAGTTGTCACATGTCGAAATTTACTTTCGCGAGAAAATGGGGCGCGACAACAATGATGCAAGAAACATGAAGACCTCATAGTTATACGCCCGAATCAACAAGTCACATCTAACGCCACCGGGCACACACACCGTAAGCTAAAACTCAAATAAGCACAAGACGAAAACGACTGAATATGTAAGGAGAAGCACATAAGAGAAATATCAAACAAGCCAGAGATACACAACTCTCTATCAGTATCATACTCCGAATCAATTTACAAGGAAAAATCAAAGTGTGTGAACAAATCACAAGGATCTCATCCTGATATAACTTTCACTGCGGCACACGACCCTGTTCAAACATATCAAATCACATAAAATCGCGAGGGTCTCACCCTAGACTCTGAATCACAAGTCGAATACACATCTTACCAATTGAAACCTTCCACTAATTCAACTCTGCCAATAAAATCACAACACTTTACTGAACTCTCACCCCGACAGAGCATCTAAATCACAACTCGTAACCAAAATTAATCAGGAATCACATAAAAACCTATCGTAATGGACAACATGAATTCACTTCGAGTCTCGTAACTCTCAATAATGAATAAAAACAATGGTAGACACGGGCTACCACTCATAGAATCTCCCGACAGGGTAAACACATAAGCAGAATACTAAATCATGAACTCTCCCATAGGTGAGGCAACAAATAGGAGGACTCATCCCGATAAGCAGAACTGAAACAAAATATGGGTGGTGCTCCTCCATAACAAATCAAAAACATACCTGTGTGACATCATCTGACGCAGCGACCTCAAGCCTACTATATGAAACACATTAACAGGTCAGGCCTCCCCCTCTTAGGTGCCCTCTACTTGCCTGAATACCCCACTGTGACACACTTGTCCGGAGGCTAAGACAATCTAACCATATGGCTGGTATCTCCACACTCGAAGCAACCTCTCTGCTGACGTGGCTGTGGGAACTGTGTGGCACGGGTACTTTGAGACCCATGAGCACCTGAAACATTATGCGAAGCCTGAAGTGCAAACTGAATTGGCTGACCCACAAAACCTCTACCATGTCGTACCTTGCCTTCAAAATAAGGACCAGTAGATCTCTCTAGTCTACGAGGCCTCCTCGTCTCCCTGTCCTCTCTCTCCTGACCTCGCCTGTCCTTTCTCTCTTGGTCCTACCTATCCTCTCTCTCCTAGTCCCACATGCCCTTTACTCGGCGGGCTATCCCTACCACCTACTGAAACGAAACATTTGACTCTAACTCCCGAGCCATGTTGAACCGAATATCATGCCTGAGCCTCTCAATGAATCTACGGACACGCTCTCTAACTGTAGCGACCAAAGTAGGTGCATATCTGGCTAAATCACTGAATCTAACGGCATACTCTGATACTGACATAGTGCCCTAGCGCAACTGCTCAAACTCCGCGCGCCATGCATCGCGAAGGGATTGGGGTACAAACTCTCTCAGGAACATCTCTGAAAACTGAACCCATGTGAGTGAAGCTGACTCGGCCAGGCTACCCAACTCATACGCCCTCCACCACTGATAAGCCGCTCCCCTGAGCTGGAACATAGTAAAAGCAACCTGGCTCACCTCCACAATATCCATAGTACGGAGAATGCGGTGACACTCCTTCAGAAAACTCTGGCATCATCTATCGCCAATCCAGTGAAGGTAGGAGGGTGGTACTTCTTGTACCTCTCAAGTCTAAGTTGTTCTTCCTCAGATGCTGCTGCCCTAACCACGGGCTGAACTAGAACCACAGGCTATGTCGCCATGACACCTGGAACCTGAACAACATAAACTCGTTGCTCTGTAGTGTAGGCGACGGGAGTTTGAGCTCCTCCCCCGGTCTGTGAAGTAGCTGGTGCAACCGGAAACAACCCCGCCTGAACCAATATACCAAACATGCTTAGGAGTTGTGCTAAGGTCTCCTGAAGTCCGGGGGTAACAGTAGGTGCCTCCGGTACCTGTCCCCCAACCGGAGCTACTGGCGGCTCCTCAACTGCTGTTCTGGTCGATGCTCTAGCTGCGACACGTGCTCCTCTTCAGCCTCTACCTCTTCCCCTAGCGACACTTGCTCTGAGGGCAGCGTCATCAGTAACTGCAGCTCGTATCCTCACCATCTGTGAGAGAATGGAATGATAAAAGCTTCAAACTTTGAGATAAATAAACTCGCACTATAAGAATGAAGGAAGTGAAACTGTCCTAATAGTTCCGTAGCCTCTCAAAGATAAGTACAGACGTCTCCGTACCGATCCGCAAGACACTACTAAACTCGTTTATGACTTGTAGCACCTATGAACCTAGAGCTCTTATACCAACTTGTCACGACCCAATTTCCCCTCCGTTGGGTATCGTGATGGAAACTAGTCTTAGGGACTAGGTAAGCCTATTATCATCTGAATAACAACGATAATAAAGTAACATCTAATAATTTCTTTAATGGAATTCTCTATACAAATTTACAATTCCCAAAACCGGTAGTACAAGTCATAAGCTCTACAGAATTTTGCTATAATTTTCTAAATACAACTGTTTGAAGTAAAGTAAACAGTATGAATACAAATCAGAAGGTGACTCTGAAGCCTGCAAACTCAGCAACAGGTTTACCTTGAGTCTCCGCAGCAACAATCCGCACAGTTAGCTAATGATCAACTGACTTCGAAATATCTGGATCTGCACAACACTATGCAAAAGTGTAGTATGAGTACACCACAGTGGTACCCAGCAAGTATCAAGACTAACCTCAGTTGAGTAGTGACGAGGAACAGTCAAGACACCTACTGGACTAAATAACCTGAACAAGTGTAAGTATAGGAACAACAAAGTATGGTATATATATAAAGACTATGCGAAATGGAAAATAATACAGTAATCGCAGTAAGAAAAGAAAACAACAACTATCAGCGGAAATAAAATAATAATGACATAGAAGAATGAACGGCAACACAACCTAAATTCGGTAAACACAGATAAGGAAAGGACAAGTAATAACTCAACAAAAACGACCGCTTTCACATCAGATTTTAGTCAATAAACTCCACGAGGTACCAAACCTCAGACTATTCACACTCATGGGTCCCAATATCTGAACCCTAACATTTGGCATCATGTGCCCTCATTACACTTCATAACCGCATTGACGACTCACGTGCTAAATAGAGTCATTCTCACATAAAAGGCAAGTAAACAAGGGTGTACATCTATACTCAGAAATATCAAGAATCCTCTTAACCGATAAGAGTGCTTAACTACGTGTATGCTTGTGCAAGTGTTCTAATATAGTTCATACCAGCTAGTAAGCACAAGAAAAGAAACAGACAACATACAGAATATTTTCTCACAACTTTCACAAGATAAAGCTCACACAGGTAAGTGTACCACTACACAAATATCAGCAACAATAATGCCCCCAGGCCATCACAAATCAATCCCTGACATAGCCCACCTTGCCTCACCACGTGTGCAATAATAAAGTATATGCCCGCCTTGTCTCACCACATGCGCAACCCACATATATATAGCCCGCCTTGTCACGCCGCATGTGCAAATATCAATAGTAACAATAGCACGACAGAAATCTCGTGCAACCCCATAACAACAACCGCAAGGAAGAAAGCCTGTGCATCACAATAACAACAACCGCACGGCAGAAACCTCGTGCATCACCACAACAAGTACAATAACAACAATGACAATAATATAAAGTACGAGTCAAATAATTCCAAATAAGGGTAGGTCAACTAAGGCATAGGATATCTAAGCTTCTTTTAAGGTTGGGCAATTACGAAAGAGATATGAAAAATTCCATTAAAGGTACACAACGGGAAGATAACCATAACCTCAATTAAGGATGAACAATTACAAAAGAGATAACTATAACTTCAAATAAAGATAAGCAGTTAAGGGGAATGATAATATGGCAATAGAAGAGTTAACAGTTTCAATTAAGGCACATATGAATCAAATAAATAATAAGAGTGGATCATGAAGCAATTAGTTCTAATTAAAGTATGTAGAGGTGAAGCCAGTCATTAAGGAACGTATTCGTAACAAAACAATTGCATGCTCAATGAACACAAGGACCTAAGAACCCTAAAAGGCCAATTTTCATACATAAGTCCGAGTACGTACTCGTCACTTCGCGTACACGGACTACAATAAGCATGAAATACTCAAATCCTAAGGGGTAATTCCCCCACACAAGGTTAGGCAAGATACGTACCTCAAAGCAGACAGACCGATACTCAAAAATGAACTTCTCGGGTGAAATGGCCTCCGGACGGCTCAAATCTAACCAAAATAACTTCAAAGCACAAATAAAACTCATAAGAAACTATTCATGATCATAAAGTCTTAATCTTTATCAAAATCTAAAAATCGACCCAAAAGTCGACCTCCGGGCCCGCACCTCGGAACCCGACAATTGTCACAAATCCGAATAATATTGTGTGAAGATAGAAGAAGAATATTGTGAAGAAGAGTCGCTTGATTTGATGACAAGAAACGTTAAAACTAGTTCACAAGGAATAACCATAATAAAGAATACTAGGCGTAGTAAGAACAGCTCAACAGGGAAGGAAACAATATGTAATATCGGTTCCAAAATGTACGGTTCAACAGCAAGGAAACTAACACGAGTCAAATAATTTCAAATAAGGGTAGGTCAACTAAGGCATAGGATATCTAAGCTTCTTTTAAGGTTGGGCAATTATGAAAGAGATACGAAAAATTCCATTAAAGGTAGACAACGGGAAGATAATCATAACCTCAATTAAGGATGAACAATTACAAAAGAGATAACTATAACTTCAAATAAAGATAAGCAGTTAAGGGGAATGATAACATGGCAATAGAAGAGTTAACAGTTTCAATTAAGGCACATATGAATCAAATAAATAATAAGAGTGGATCATGAAGCAATTAGTTCTAATTAAAGTATGTAGAGGTGAAGCCAGTCATTAAGGAACGTATTCGTAACAAAACAATTGCATGCTCAATGAACACAAGGACCTAAGAACCCTAAAAGGCCAATTTTCATACATAAGTCCGAGTACGTACTCGTCACCTCGCGTACACGGACTATAATAAGCATGAAATACTCAAATCCTAAGGGGTAGTTCCCCTACGCAAGGTTAGACAAGACACGTACCTCAAAGCAGACAGACCGATACTCAAAAATGAACTTCTCGGGTGAAATGGCATCCGGACGGCTCAAATCTAACCAAAATAACTTCAAAGCACAAATAAAACTCATAAGAAACTATTCAGGATCATAAAGTCTTAATCTTTATCAAAATCTAAAAATCGACCCTAAAGTCGACCCCCGGGCCCGCATCTCGGAACCCGACAATTGTCACAAATCCGAATAATATTGTGTGGAGATAGAAGAAGAATATATTGAAGAAGAGTCGCTTGATTTGATGATATATATAGGAAAAGAAGCGCGTTACAGGACGCGCGACCATATGCAGTGCCCCCTGGACAATAATCATTGCAGAATCTTACATTATTGTAGTGCACCCTGCATATGGTCGTGCATCCTGTAACGCGCTTATTTTTCTATATATATCATCGAATCAAGCGACTCTTCTTCACAATTTTCTTCTTCAATCTTCACACAATATTCTTCTTGTACATGCAGGTAAGTCAATTGAAAGCTCATCAGATCAATCGCGGATCCGCTGATCCTCACATTTTCTGCAGCGATAATAGCTCTTTTCATTGCCTTGCTACCGCTTAAATTTCAAGGCGGCCAGCAAAATCTATTTCAAGAGCATTACATCATACACCACGACTAATGACGTTTTCATTAGCTAAAGGTAACATAATCTTAATTAAATGGAAGATTACGCGCATATACTTGATATAGTCCACATCAAAATGGTGTAAGAAATGACATTACTAATATAGAATCATTCTGATCATTAAGATGTATCTCCAGAGGAGACTTGAGGTATAACTGCACAGAGTCCGCAGTTCCGAAGTCCCCGTCTACTTTACTTTAGCTGTGTGTTTCCTTTCAGACATCTTTATTTTGTTCAGACCCTTATTTGTATTATTCTAGAAGCTCGTGCACTTATGACTTCAGTTTTGGGATGATATTTAGATATCGCGATTATTATGGATTATTCACTTGATTTCAGACTTTATTTTCGCATTTGTTTCTTTGTTATTAATTTATATAAAATGGTTTTAAATGGCAAATTATATTCTAACGTTGGCTTGCCTAGCAAGTGAAATGTTAAGCGTCATCACGGTCCCGTAAGTGGATATTTCGGGTCATTGCCCAACCTTAAAAGAAGCTTAGATTTCCTATGCCTTAGTTGACATACCCTTATTTGGAATTATTTGACTCGTGTTAGTTTCCTTGTTGTTGAACCGTACATTTTGGAACCGTTATTACATATTGTTTCCTTCCCTGTTGAGCTGTTCTTACTAAGCCTAGTATTCTTTATTATGGTTATTCTTTGTGAACTAGTTCTACCGTTTCTCGTGATCGAAGGTTATTGAGTTGATTTACTTGTCGTACTTTATATTATTGTCATTGTTGCTATTGTACTTGTTGTGGTGATGCACGAGGTTTCTGCCGTGCGGTTGTTGTTATTGTGATGCACGAGCTATCTTCCTTGCGGTTGTTGTTATGGGGTTGCACGAAATTTCTGTCGTGCTATTGTTACGATTGATATTTGCACATGCAGCATGACAAGGCGGGCTATATATATGTGGGTTGCGCATGTGGTGAGACAAGGCGGGCATATACTTTATTATTGCACACATGGAGAGGCAAGGTGGGCTATGTCAGGGATTGATTTGTGATGGCCTGGGGGCATTATTGTTGTTGATATTTGTGTAGTGGTACACTTACCTGTACGAGCTTTATCTTGTGAAAGTTGTGAGAAAACATAATCTTCAGGATATAATACTTTCCAAATCTTCCGAAAATCAAACTCGACCACACCCGCGGGTCATAAAACATATTACGAAACTGCTCGAGACCTTAAGTCACTGAACGCGGCATTAATTCATAAAACGACAAGTCGAGTCGTTACAGGGCCGCATTCATAACATAATCTCTTTAATCATATCCTTTCATGTTTACTCACTATATTCTTCCATTGATAACTAATCTATCTGTCTATTTATACTATTATAAAAAATAAAAAAAAGCTCCAAACACAAAACATTAATACTCATTGTTTTAATATATTCTTAGTGTATTTAACTTAAATCTACAAATAATCAACTAAAATGACAAGTACACTACAGTCCATGTTGTTGGGACGCATCTATCCAGACAATCATATACTATGGTACCCACTTTAATATGTAGTCGGTGGTCTCCACTTCGACCGCAATTTTCTTATACTCGTTAATACTTGTTCACTATATACAAGCAGTATTATTTTTGTGAAGGACAAGATTTTAACTAAAGAGAAAAACGTAATTATTTAGCCAATTATAAAACAATTCAATAAGAGAAAGAAACCATAGATATTAGTCCATTCAATCAAGCATCATATCCTTTCTTTTAAACAAACATATCATGAAAACTCAGGGGAAGCGCATGTGCCTCTACTTTCAATCTCTTCTATATGTCTAAAAAATAGAAATTGTAATAAAAAAAGTGAGGACAGTAAATTAGCTAGCTCTTGTATAAAGGAAGTAATGGATCCAAGCCTAGTCGACGAAATGCTTTTTTCTTCTTTCTTCCCAGGTAGCACAGAACTAGATCTACCCTTTCTGCCCAAAACCGCCTGTCCTCAAATGCATCTGCCAACTTGTTGAAAACCCAATAGAGGATCTTCACAGAAGGAATCAAGTAGAGGAAAAACACAAGCGGTATAAGAGACTCCGGCAACAGCAGTGAGCCAGTGCTTGCAATTGAAAGAAAAATGCAAAATTCCAGATAACGCGCATATGATTGATATACCCCAGGACATTTCACTTTGATTCCAAAAAGGCACCATAGCATTACCAAAGCGCCTACATCTATTCGGACGTTGATGTAATGCTCTTCAAATAGATTCTACTGGCCGCCTTGAAATTTAAGTTGAAGCAAGGCAATGAAAAGAGCTATTATTGCTGTAGAAAATGTGAAGATCAGCGGATTTGCTGATGAACTTTCAATTGACTTACATACACGTACAAGAAGAATATTGTGTGAAGATAGAAGAAGAATATTGTGAAGAAGAGTCGCTTGATTCGATGATATATATAGAGAAAAAGAAGCGCGTTACAGGACGCGCGACCACATGCATTGACCCCCCGGACAATAATCATTGCAAAAAACAAGGAACATTTTTCCTTTTTCTTTTTTTTTTTTTTGAAATTAAGGAATCTATTCATAATCATTTTTCATTTTTTCAATTACGTGTTGACTCTAAGAGTTTACGATTAAAAAATCCGATCAATGCAGTTGCTTTAACCTTTGTTACTCTGTGAAGATTAGCCGTCAATATATTTGCAAAAACAATACATTTATGTATTTGAATTTTTCTTTTTTGAAAGAACTAATTGTATCTTTGCCCCAAGAAAACTCCTACCTTATCCCTTCCCCCACCCACACAATGTGAAGTACTCACCTTCCCCTACACCACGACTAATGACATTTTCATTAGCTAAAGGTAACATAATCTTAATTAAATGGAAGATTACGCGCATATACTTGATATAGTCCACACCAAAATTGTGTAAGAAATGACATTACTAATATAGAATAATTCTGATCATTAAGATGTATCTCCAGAGGAGACTTGAGGTATAACTGCACAGAGTCTGCAGTCCCGAAGTCCCCGTCTACTTTACTTTAGCTGTGTATTTCCTTTCAGACATCTTTATTTTGTTCAGACCCTTATTTATATTATTCTAGAAGTTCGTGCACTTATGACTTCAGTTCTGGGATGATATTTAGATACCGCGATTATTATAGATTATTCACTTGATTTCAGACTTTATTTCCGCATTTGTTTCTTTGTTATTAATTTATATAAAATGGTTTTAAATGACAAATTATATTCTAACGTTAGCTTGCCTAGCAAGTGAAATGTTAGGTGTCATCACGGTCCCGTAGGTGAATATTTCGGGTCATGACAATTTTTCTCTTTAGTTAAAATCTTGTCCTTCACAAAAATAACACTACTTGTATATAGTGAACAAATATTAACGAGTATAAGAAAATTGCGGCCGAAGTGGAGACCACCGACTACATATTAAAGTAGGTACCATAGTAAATGATTGTCTGGATGGATGTGTCCCAACAACATGGATTGTACTGTACTTATCATTTTAGTTGATTATTTGTAGATTTAAGTTAAATACACTGAGAATATATTAAAACAATGACTATTAATGTTTTGTGTTTGGAGCTTTTATTTTATTTTTTATAATAGTATAAATAGACAGATAGATTATTATCAATGGAAAAATATAGTGAGTAAACATGAAAGGATATGATTAAAGAGATTATGTTATGAATGCGGCCCAAGATAGCAAATGTGGTGAAGGTGGATCCATTAGAAAGAGAAGTAGGCCCATATATCTGCCAAAGAACTTGTCAAATGACTTTTGGGACCCTGATTAAGATAAGACTAATATGGATATAAAATGGGGAAGCTGTGGAGAAGATCCTTGTGGAAATACAAAGTCTTTTCTTTAATTTGATTTAGCTCTTGTTGGGGCACTCTGGAACCTCCCTCCATTCTTGTTTTCCTTTTTTAGTTCCTTTTCCTTGTTTCTGATATTGTTTGTCGTTGGAATCAATCTCTATCTTCTTCAGTAAATATAGATCCATTATGGATTACCAATTAAGGAGCACGCACTATAGAATTCACATATTTATTGTACTGATTTAATTTGAGCAATTATTAATGTATGAACATGAAGAGATAAAACTAGGGGAAAAAAAGGAAAAATCACATTCACATGTTTGGAAGAATTGTATCATTGGTTTGACCTAAAAATGTACTCCATTTTAATGCTTTTAACTTGATAAATTAAACCACCCGATAGAAGTTTGTAAAAACCGTATTGTCAGAGTAATTGTAATAGTAAGTCTTTTTGGAGATTTGGGATCAGTTCTTTAGGACCTTCTTTCTTAATTAACTGCATGGATGATTTTCAAAGATCTGTAGGACCATATGTATTCCACTAATTAAGTCTCTATTCAAATTTCCCGATACATGCAAAATTCAGTGTAATGTCATATACTACAAAATCACTGGAGATACGTCTTAATGATATTATATGTTAGTAATGCTATCTCTTACACCATTTTGGTGTGGACTATATCAAGTATATGCGTGTAATCTTTCATTTAATTAAGATTATGTTACCTTTAGCTAATGAAAAGGTCATTAGTCGTGGTGTAGGAGAAGGTGAGTACTTCACACTATGTGGGTGGGGGAAGGGATAAGGTAAGTTTTCTTGGGGCAAAGATACAATAAGTCCTTTCTAAAAATAAAAATTTAAATACATAAATGTATTGTTTATGCAAATATATTGACGGCTAATCTTCACAGAGTAACAAAGGTTAAAGCAATTGCATTGATCGGATTTTTTAATCGTAAACTCTTAGAGTCAACACGTAATGGAAAAAATGAAAAATGATTATGAATAGATTCCTTAATTTCAATAAAAAAAAAAGGAAAAATATTTCTTGTTTTTTGCAATGATTATTGTCCGGGGGAGGGGGGCACTGCATGTGGTCGTGCATCCTGTAACGCACTTCTTTTCCTCTATATATATCATCGAATCAAGCGACTCTTCTTCATAATATTCTTCTTCTATCTTCACACAATATTCTTCTTGTACGTGCATGTAAGTCAATTGAAAGTTCATAAGATCAATGGCAAATCCGATGATCCTCACATTTTTTACAGCGATAATAGCTCTTTTCATTGCCTTGCTACAACTTAAATTTCAAGGCGGCCAGCAGAATCTATTTCAAGAGCATTGCATCAACATCCGAATAGATGTAGGCGCTTTGGTAATGCTATGGTGCCTCCTTGGAATCAAAGTGAAATGTCCTGGGGTATATCAATCATATGCGCGTTATCTGGAATTTTGCGTTTTTCTTTCAATTGCAAGCACTGGCTCACTGCTGTTGCCGGACTCTCTCATATCGCTTGTGTTTTTCTTCTACTTGATTCCTTCCGTGAAGATCCTCTATTGGGTTTTCAACAAGTTGGCAGATGCATTTGAGGACAGGCGATTTTGGGCAGAACGGGTAGATCCAGTTTTGTGCTACCTGGGAAGAAAGAAGGAAAAAGTATTTCGTCGACTAGGCTTGGATCCATTACTTCCTTTATACAAGAGCTAGCTGATTTACTATCCTCACTCTTTTTATTACAATTTTTATTTTTTAGACATATAGAAGAGAATGAAAGTAGAGGCACCTGCGCTTCCCCTGATTTTTCATGATGTGCTTGTTTAAAAGAAAGGATATGATGCTTGATTGAATGGACTAATATCTATGATTTCTTTCTCTTATTGAATTGTTCTATAATTGGCTAAATAATTACGTTTTTCTCTTTAGTTAAAATCTTGTCCTTCACAAAAATAATACTGCTTGTATATAGTGAACAAGTATTAACGAGTATAAGAAAATTGCGGTCGAAGTGGAGACCACCGACTACATATTAAAGTAGGTACCATAGTATATGATTGTCTGGATAGATGTGTCCCAACAACATGGACTGTAGTGTACTTGTCATTTTAGTTGATTATTTGTAGATTTAAGTTAAATACGCTAAGAATATATTAAAACAATGAGTATTAATGTTTTGTGTTTGGAGCTTTATTTTTTTTATAATAGTATAAATAGACAGATAGATTAGTTATCAATGGAAGAATATAGTGAGTAAACATGAAAGGATACGATTAAAGAGATTATGTTCCTTATCAAAAAAATGAATGCGGCCCTGTAACGACCCGACTTGTCATTTTATGAATTAACGCCGCGTTCAGTGACTTAAGGTCTCGAGCAGTTTCGTAATATATTTTATGACCCGCGAGTGTGATCGAGTTTGATTTTCGGAAGATTCGGAAATAAATTGAAAGAACGATTTTTATTTAGAAGCTTAAATGGAAAGAGTTGATCGGAGAGTTGACTTTTGAGCAAACGACCCCAGAATGGAATTTTGATGATGTCAATAGTTTCGTATGGTGATTTTGCACTTGGGTGTATGTCCGAATTTAGATTTGGAAGTCCGTAGGACAATTCGATGCATTTTGGCGAAAGTTGAAACACTACCAACTTGGACTCAATTTTCGAAAATATTTTTGAAAGAATTTGTTCCCCAAACTCTCCGGGATGTGTGGCGCACATAGTTTGAATGATTGCATTAGGGCACCATGACGGTGTCAGAATATAATATCAGGTTCAGTGAGTTAGCCCGTCATGCACCTATCTTGGTTCCTACAGTTAGAGAGCGAGTTCGCATATTCATTGAAAGGCTCGATTATGATTTTAAAATACGTATAAATCGAGAGTTGCGGACTGACATTCCATTTCAGGAAGTAGTAGAGATTGCTAGGATGTTAGAACATGTTCGAAGTGAGGAGAAGGAGGCTAAGGAGGCCAAAAGGTCTTGGAACTCGGGTTCGATCCCTAAAGACGGCAATCAATCATTGGTTGCTCTCTTTACTTCATAAAAATAAAGGTCTTAGAACTCTGGAGAATTTAGTGGATTCTACTCTGCAGCTATGACTCATCATGGCGGAGTCTCGGGCAATTGGTCAGCCTAGTCCGCAATTCAGAGTACTCGTAGTGCTCAAGTTAATACTTTTAGTGGACCACCGGCATGGGGTACTTACAGTGGTTATTCTAGTTATCCGGCAGAGACTCAGTATGAGCAGTCGCGCCTGCATAGGAGTTGTTATGAGTGTGGTGGTACTAGATACACTAAGAGAAATTGTCCCAGACTTGAGATGGGTGGATTTTGCCACGACCCAATTTTCCCTCCGTTGGGTATCATGATGGCACCTAGTCTTAGGGACTAGGTAAGCCTAATAATAATTAAATCAATAAGATTATTTAAATAGAATCTCTTAAAATTTTCAAAAATGGTAGTACAAGTCATAAGCTCTACAGAGTATTTGCTAGAAAACTTCTAAATACAACTGTCCATAAATAAGAATAAATAGTGCAAAACGAAAACTGGAAGGTGACTCCGAAGCCTGCGAACGCAGCATCAGGTTTATCTTGAGTCTCCACAGCAATAGTCCACACAGCTAGCTAACAAACAAGTACCTAGATCTGCACAAAAATGTACAGAAGAGTAGCATGAGCACACCACAACGGTGCCCAGTTAGTATCAAGACTAACCTCGGTGGAGTAGTGACGAGGAACAGTCAAGACACCCACTGGTCTAACAAACCGAACAGATATAAGTACATGAATAATAGAAGTATGATGTCTACATAAAGACTATGCAATATGGCTCACAATACAGTAATGGCATTAAAGCAAGAAATAACAAGTATCAGCGGAATATCATGAAAATGACGTAGACAAAGTGAATGGAATACAACCTAAATCCGAAATCACGAATACAACAAGGACAAGTAATAACTCAGTAATTACAACCGTTTTTATATCAGGTTTTAGTCAACAACTCCACGAGGTACCGAACCTCGGACAATTCACAGCTCACGGGTCTTAATACCTGAACCCTAACACTTGGCATCATGTGCCCTCATAACACCTCATAACCACACTGACGACTCACGTACCAATAAAGCCATTCTAACATAGAAGACAAGTAAATAAGGGTGAGCATCTATGCTCAACAATATCAAGAACACCTCTTATCCGATAAGAGTGCTTGACTACGTGTATGCTTGTGCAAGTGTCCTAACATAGTCCATACCAGCAAATAAGCATAAGAAAGAAGAAGAACGGACAACACGTAGAATATTTTATCACAGCTTTCACAAGATAAAGCTCGCACATGTACGTATACCACTACACAAATATCAACAACAAGAATGCTCCCAGACCATAAATCATCACAAATCAATCCCTGACACAGCCCACCTTGGCTCGCCACGTGTGCAATAGTAACATAAATGCCCGCCTTGTCTCACCACACGTGCATAATAATGTTCCCACATTGTCTCGCCACATGCGCAACCCACACATATATATATATCCCACCTTGTCACGCCGCATGTGCAAATATCAATAGTAATAATAGCACGGCAGAAACCTCGTGCAACACAATAATAACAACCGCACGGCAAAAACTTCGTGCATCACCACAACAAATACAACAACAACAATGGCAATAATACAAAGTACGACAAGTAAATCAACTCAAGAACACTTTTAAATCACAGGAAAATGTGGGACCAAATAACAAGAAGTAACCACAGTCTGAAATGCTAGGCGTAAAGTGAACAACTCAACAAAGGGAAAACTAAAGTGTAGCAACGAATCCCACAATATACACTTCAACAACAGGGAAGCTAACACGAATCCAATAATGCCAAATAAAACAAGTCGACTAAGATATATAATATCTACTTCTTTTAAGGTTGAGGAAATTACGAAGGATATTCAACAATTCAATTAAGGATAACAGCGAAAAAATAATCATAACCTCAATTAAGACTAAATAATTATAGGATGAAATAATATAAATTCCAAATAAAGATAAGCAGTTATGAAAAGATAGCATGGTTATAAAAGAGATAACAGTTTCAATTAAGGCACATATGAATCAAGTAACGATAATAGTGGATGATGAAACAATTTATTCTAATTAAGCAGATAGATGTAAATCTAGTAATTAAGATATATAATCATAACAAGAACAACTGCACATTCAATGAATACAAGGACCTAAGAATCCTAAAAGGCCAACTTCCCACAAATAAGTCCGTGCACGCACTCGTCACCTCGTGCACACGGGCTACAATCAACACAGAATACTCAAATCCTAAGGGAGAAATCCCACACACAAGGTTAGGCAAGATACTTACTTCGAACTAAGCTCAAACAGTCTGTAAGAATGCCCTTTCCTCAATTATCTGACTCTGAATGGTCCAAATCTATCCAAACACAATTGCATATCATGAATACAACTTTAATAGACTAATCTAATTAATGAAATCAATATTTTAATAAAAATTCCGAAATCCGTCCTAAAAAGTCGACCCAGGCCTACGTCTCGAAATCGGGTCAAAGTCACAAAATACGAACACCCATTCACTCACGAGTTCACTCGTACCAAAATTATCCAAATCGGATGTCTAAATCCCAATCAAAACTCAAAACTCTTAGTTGAAGAACTTCCCATTTTTCCTACATTTTCAATCCAAACCCGAAATTTAAGGAAGAAAACAACTATAGATTAATGAAATACAACCAAAAGCGAGTTGGAAATCGTTACCCCAAAGCTCTCTCTGAAAATCACTCGAACAATCGCCAATTCCCGAGCTCCCAAGTCCAAAAATAAAGAAATGAATCAAACCCTCGATTTGCCCCATTTTCTGCTAGTTAAACCGCATCTACGAACCTGCCTTCGCACATGCGTCACTGCACCTACGGAATTCCCATCGCATGTGCGGATTCCACTCAAAACTCAGCGTTCGCTTCTGTGATCCAAGGGTCGCACCTGCGTGTGCGCACCTGCGGACCCATGTCCGCTTTTGCTGTCCTTCATCGCTCCTGCGATTGTTCCATCGCATTTGCGAGCATCGCATAGGCGGAATTTACCTCGCACCTGCGACCACTGGCACTCCTCCACTTTTCTGCTTTTGCGCTTGCCTCTCCGCACGTGCGATCCCGCACCTGCGGTCTCTTCACCGCA
Source organism: Nicotiana tabacum (assembly GCF_000715075.1). Taxonomy (NCBI): domain Eukaryota; kingdom Viridiplantae; phylum Streptophyta; class Magnoliopsida; order Solanales; family Solanaceae; genus Nicotiana; species Nicotiana tabacum. The sequence continues at coordinate 28,777,047 of NC_134088.1, read as the reverse complement.
GGTGCGAAAATACCAGAATCCTGAAGACTTAGTAGTAACACAAATCAAACTTTTAATCTGTTAAGCACTCGAAACTCACCCGAGGCCCCCGGGACCTCAACCAAACATACCAACCAATCCTAAAACACCATACGAACTTAGTTGAGCCCTCAAATCACATCAACTAACGTTGAAACTACGCATCGCACCATGAATCGAACTTATACATTTTTAAATCTTTAAACTTTTAAAACTAGTGCCGAAACCTATCAAATCAACCTGGAATGACGTCAAATTTTGCAGGCAAGTCCCAAATAACATAACGGAGATGTTCCGACTCTAGGAATCGCATTTCGACCCCGATATCAAAATGTCCACTTCCGGTCCAAATCTCAAAAAATTCGACTTTCGCCATTTCAAGCCTAAATCAGCTACAGACCTCAGATTTATAGTCCGGACATGCTCCTAATTCCAAAATCACCCAACTGAGCTAATGGAACCGACGAAACTCCATTCTGGAGTCATTTTCACATAGTTTCAACTACGGTCAAAATCCTAAGACTTAAGCTTCCGTTTTAGGGACTAAGTATCCCAAATTACTCTGAAACAACCGGTAATCGAATTCAACCACGCACGCAAGTCAATACACATAATATGAAGCTGCTCAGGGCCTTATGCCACCGAATGAGACTTAAATTCCCAAAACGATTGGTCGGGTCGTTACAGATTTCACCAGAGCACTCAAGTTACAAGCTTTATTCTAGTTAATACCCCACGGGCACAACCAGTTAGGGGTAGAGGACATGCAGGTAGAGGGTGCCTAAGAGGTAGAGGCACAGACCGTTGATATAATTGCTATGATTTGGCTGAGGCCGATACACCAGATAGTATCGTTATAGGTATGAATCAATTTACAATAAAATGAGCATTATTCTTATTTTGATTCGATTCAGATTATCTAGGTGAGAACTCCTTTCATGCTTCTTATATGATGGATTACTGAATTTGTACTCCACTCCCGTGTTTATCCCTGTTGGGAGATTTTATGGTATTAGCCCGTGTGCATTATTTTGTTTTGTACATTATTGTGGGCTATGAGTCCAAAAGGTGACTTCTTATTACTCACTACATTGGGTTTTGATGTGATTTCGGGATAATTAATTACAATTTTATGAATTATATGCCCTACCGGTATAGGGGTTCATTATATGCTATGAAGATTATTTATAGAATTTATTGAAAAGAAGAAAGAATGGAAATTAAAAATTTCAGTGGGCACAATGTGCAAAATACTTGTGATTCAGAGTTGTGGACGAGATCCTCGCATTTTTATATGGTATGTAATAATTAAACTGGGCTATAAGTCACGGTGGAAATTATATAAGGATGAGGTCATTGTGATAAAATATTTATGAGTTTAAATTCTCCCTTTGTGAAGTTTAATTTATGCTATAGCATTAATAAGGAGTCATGCCTGTTAGGCTTATTTGATAATTCTTTTATGTGTTTCTGTGCATATTTATCCATAATTATGAGGAAAATATTGAGTTTTAGCATACAAGGTGAGTGCCCAGATGGCGTTAAATGTGACTCGTTAAGTGGGGTAAATAGTTATGAGGTCTTCATGCCTAATATTTTGTTGTCAGTGTTGTGAAAATTCGAAACGGTATTTTGGTTAATATGAGGTTAATTGATGATGCTGGAATAATTATGAACAGCTTTTAAGACCAGAGATGTGGTGATGTGCATTCATATGATGTGCTTCATGTCCTGATATCAATACGATAATGCAGTGCTTGTAATGCTGAGATTAGTGTTATTGATATATACATTGTGGTGCTTTGGTGGGTTGTGCATGTGTTGTTAGGAGTTGTTTTGGTGTTACTCTGGCAGGTGGATGCTCAATACAAGGGAGATTTCACGACCCAATTTTTCCTGTGTATGACATCGTGACGGCACCTAGTCTCTACGAATAAGTATGTCTAACATTTGTGGAATAATAAAATGAAAACATAAATTTAACAATTAACTATAGCAATAACAACATAACTGGGTACCATGCTGCTTGGTATATACAATAATCAACTATGCAAAAATACACAGCAATCCCAAAACCCGGAACATCATGAATCACAAACTACATAAAGAAGTCTAGTGTCTCTATACATCAGAGTCTAACATAAGAAAAATACAAAAGATAATGGACATGGGGAAGAGTAGAAAGGGATTCCGAGGTCTGCGGACGCGAAAGATATACCTTGAAGTCTCCAAAACTGTCCCGGCTCACTGATAGTGCGGCTGATAAAGAGCACTGAGATCTGCACACGAAAAATATGTGCAGAGAGTAGCATGAGTATACCACATTCGGTACCCAGTAAGCCTAACCTCGGTCGAGTAGTGACGAGGTGAGGTCAGGGCCCTACTGGTATATATATTAAATAAAAACAAGACAAGATGAAATAACGCAGTAAAAATAAGGACCGAAATTTAGCAAGAATGAAAACATAGGAAGGTAACAGCTCAGTACACAGATATATCAACAGGGGATCTCCCGAGATACCATCTCGTAGTCCCAAACGTAAATGTCCAGGGGTATCTCCCGAAATACCGTTTCGTAGTTCCAAAGTAAATATGCAAGACAGGGGGATCTCCCGGAATACACAGGTCACACAATAGAATTAACATCTACAACACGAAATCCTACGATTTAGACTAAGTACAAGTCAAGGAAAAGTAGAAAATTCTCTAAACATGCTGCACGAAATTTAGATAAACAATTAAGGCAAGTAGGCATGCTATTCTATTCTAACAGGATACTACATATGTTGATATAACTCAAATAAGAAGGAAACGGGTTATTACTTAGCAGAAATTGGGTTTTTACAGCAATTAGCTCGTGTACGTACTCGTCACCTCACGTACACGGTGCTCACATATCAAAACAGTACCAATCCTAAGGGGATTTTCCCTCACACAAGGTTAGGCAAGCCACTTACCTCGAACCAAGCTCAATCAATCGGTAACAATGCCTTTTCCACGAATATCCGACTCCGAATGACCCAAATCTAGCCAACAACAATTACATACCATAAATACATCTAATCTAATTAATAAAATCAAGACTTTAACAAAATTTCCGAAATCCGTCCTCAAAAGTCGACACGTCCACGTCTCAGAATCGTGCAAAAATCACAAAATACGAAAGCCTATTCATTTAGGAGTCCAACCATACCAAATTTATCAAAATCCGACCGCAAATGATCACTCAAAACCCAAAATCAAACTCTTCAAATCCCTAGTCTCAAACTCCCAAATTCCACCTTAACTACATACTAACTAGGTGGAAATATAAATAAGGAAGCAAGATTATTGATCAAAAATCAAGAAATATCTTGAAAATGCTCTCAAACTTTGCCCTAAATTGAGTTTGCAAAGTCCCAAATGACAAAAATCATGAATCCCTTCGGTTTTAAACACTGCCCAGGCATTTCCGCACCTGCGGAGCCTGGGCTCACACCTGCGCGTGCGCTTGTGCGGAAAAATGAGCGCTTCTGCACAAACCACTTATCCCCCTCTGCCTCCGCACCTGCGATGAAGGGGCCACACCTGCGGATACTTGTCCTCTTCTGCGGTCTCACTTCGCATCTGCAGTCAGCCTTGCACATCTGCGGGCATCGCAGATGTGGCCTTTTCCATGCACCTGTGACCCTTGACCAATCCACCTGACTTCGCTTCTGCGCCATATTGCTCGCACCTGCGGCCAACCTTGTGCAGGTGCGATTACACCAGAACCAGCCCAACACTAGAAAAATCTTCCAAGTCCAAAAATGTTCTGATAATCATCCGAAACTCACCTGAGGCCCCCGGGACTCCAACCAAACATACCAACAAGTCCTAAAACACCATATGAACTTAGTCGAGCCTTTGAATCACATCAAACAATGCTAAAAACATGAATTACACCTCGATTCAAGCCTAATGAACTTCAAAGTTTTGAACTTCCACAACCGATGCCTAAACCTATCAAACCACGTCCGATTGACCTCAAATTTTGCACACAAGTCATAACTGACATTACGGATCTACTCCAACTTCTAGAATCGGAATCCTACCTCGATATCAAAAAGTTCACTATTGGTCAAAATCTCCAAAAATTTGACTTTTGCCAATTCAAGCCTAAATCAACTACAGACCTCAAATTCACAGTCTTGACACGCTCCTAAGTCCAAAATCACCCAACGGAGCTAACGAAACTGACGAAACTCCATTCCGGAGTTGTCTTCACACAGTTCAACTACGGTAAAAAAATCCTAAGACTTAAGCTTCTGTGTTAGGGACTAGGTATCCCAAAACACTCTGAAACCAAAAACAAAACCTCCCGACAAGTCACATAAGCAGAAAAAGATATGGAAGAAATAGTAAATAGGGGATCAGGGCTATTACTCTCAAAACTACCTGCCGGGTCATTACAGGAGACTCTACTGAAAGGTTTGAAAATTTTGGGAGTTAGTAAAATTTGGGGGATTGAGACGTGCGAAAGAATAGATAAGTTATGTTATGTATTTGAGGGCGGACTCTACTTCTCATTCAAGGGAGAATGATCCTAAGTGGGGGATAATGTAATACCCCAAAAAATTTTTGAAGTACTTCAACACTATCAAGAAAGTTGATGTGTGCGTAGGCACGAGTTGCTATAGCCAGTTGAGACTAATACCGTGCGTTGATGTGAAAATCAGAACTTTTTAAAATGTTTGGAGTGTAAGAAATTGGTTTGAAGTTTATAAGTATGAATAAAAGAAATAATATCAACTGAGATGGTGTTTTCGGACCCATGTTACATTGCGGAACGTAGAATCACCCACGAGTATGTGTTTAGAATACACTCGGTAATTTAATGTCCTCAGAAAGATTCTCGGCACATTTGAGGACGAACGTATGTTTAAGAGGTGAATAATGTAATGACCAGCTTGTCGTTTTAAGAATTAACGCTTCGTTCTGTGACTTAAGGACTCTAGCAACTTCATAATATGTTTTATGACCCGCGGGGGTGGTCGAGCTTGATTTTATTTAAACAAAAGGTTATAAATTTTTTGAATATAAGTAACAAGATATGGTGAAGCAGCAAAACTAAAAGGTAAACAACCTAAAACAATCATTTTAGCTAATTCTTCCCGATCTTTCTTAATATCATATTCCTTCTACATGGTTGGTATTGTTATACATATGCTTGGTGATGATGAGACAAATGTACGAAGGGTGTTTTCGTGCCATTTGATTTAACATACACGAACATGTAGGGTGAGGAAGTGGTAAAATGCATGAAGGGTCTTGTCGTACCATTTTATTTGATATCATGAACACATTCCTCATATGAGGAAAATTCGTGAGTTTACTATGTTCTTTGGTGATTATCGCTTTAACCTCTTGTCTTGAGCTATTAGAAAATGATTGGTTGAGATATTGAGGAAACTACTCGTGATTCTTTTAGTTAATCATTTATTACTTCTCATATTCGTTCTTGTAATTTACTTTGTTATTTCTTGTTTTGTTTCTACTGTAAATTTAACTGAACAAGTTATATAGTGAGTAATTTAGAAACCTCGTCACTACTTCACTGAGATTAGTCAAGATACTTACTGAGTACATGTGGTCGGTTATACTAATACTACACTTCTACATTTTGCGTGCAGATCTTGAACCTGCGTAACTGTGGAAGGCAGAACCTTACATTGGAGACGGACCAGCATACCGGATTCATGATAGCTTAGTATTTTATTTCTGTTTATGTAGCTTTTGAACAGATGGTGTATTTATTCATATCACCAGCTTGTATATCTAAATCATAGTGACTCATGACTTGTACTATAAGTCCTTGGGATAGTTGTATTCAATTCGATTACAGTTTTTATTATATGTATTATTAATTTCTTAGTTTAATAGTGAATTTTACTGTTGGACTTACCTGGCGAGTTGGGTTAGGTTCTATCATGACTTAGTGGGGTTTTGGATAGTCTATATAGTTGAATTGAACGTGTGTGTAAAGTTTGGAAGTAATCCGAAGTGCGTAAGTGTGATTCATACACTCATTTTAAGGAATGGAGATTTAACAACTTAAGAAAACTTCTATTCGCTTTGAGTCTCGATTCTTTGTTGTGATGTTCCTGTGGGTGTTTTTAAGCCTTTGGATAATTTTAGATAATGTATTTGTACTTGTTGTGAGGATCGGGTCTGTTTTGGATCATTGGTTGAGAGACTAGTTAAGGATTTGGAGTTTGACCACGATCATTATCGGGTCAAGAAGGCCGTTTTCCGTATTTTGAGTGCGCGGCCAAGTTTGTAACGTGTTTTATGATTGAAATGCATAAATGGTTTGTGCCTGGGAGGTTCTGAATAACATTTGGGGTGCTAAAACGTTGTTTTTGTCGTTGCTGATTTTTCTGGCGTAAGCAATTTCGAAAATATTTTGACTTCCTTTAAAACTTCAAAACATCATATATCCCTCATTTTAAGGCAAACTTTGGGTGATTCAAAATGTTATCTTGGGTGTAAATCTTGCTGGGATTATTTCGGGATTATCAAATGTGAGTTTCGAGATCATTTAGGATCTAATTCAGGCTAGGACAGTTGTTTTGTTTTTACTTGTTTCGAAATTTAGTTACTTTTCTTACAAGGTTTTGGAGCTCGGGAAGAGGCGATATTTAAGGTAGTTTTTCATCTACATCATTGGGTAAGGAAGCCTAACTCGAGTTTATGATTATAACATAAATCTATCATTGATTTTGGCTCTAAATTAAGTAATCTTAAAGAAGAATAATGGGTTTTAGCTTGAAGGATAAGAAAGTGCATTGTGGGGATTTTGACAAAACTTTTCTAAAGTGAATAATTGGGTTTTGAATATCGATTCAGGGTCGGATTTAAGTGAAACTAATATGGTTGGAATCGTATTCTAGTGGGCTATCGGAATGTGTGGATCTTGTTGGGTTTTAGGATGCGGGCCCGAGTTGACCTTTTGGTTGACGTTGAATATTTGATTAAATATTCAACTTTTATCGTTTGGGTTTGTTTCCTATGGCATTATTTGATGTTTTCTAGTTATTTTTGGCTAAATTTGAGCTGTTTGGATATTGATTCGCGCTGGATGACATTTTAGAGTATTATTTTGGCTATTTAAGGTAATTACATTGCCTAGCTTTGTTGAGGAAATTATTTTCTAATAAAATAATATTGTTTGCTGCGTGCGGGGTGATGTATGAGCGAGGTGACGAGCGTATATGCATGTTTGGGGTCATCCATGGTTGGGGGTAGATTACATAATTCTTTGTACCTTGTTGGACTTTATGAATTCCTTGCCTCATTTTTACTTGACTTCTATAATAGTATGAGCACAATTTGAATGCTAGAGACTATGCTTCAGCCTACTACAACTTGATTAAATATGATGGACCCTTGTGAAACTGTTGATATGCTAAATTCGGTCATAACTATACTTAAATTATGAATACATTACTATGTCTATTATGCTTCTGATACTTGGGTTCCATACTTATGTTGAAGATCATGTTTGTGCTTTGATTGTCTTTAACGTGGCGTATTTTGCTTAACCACTCTTATTGATTTTATCCATGCTTCCCACCTTGATTGTTGTTGATGTATATATTCTTTGTGAGAAAGAGTGTAAAGCACGAAGGGTGATGACGTGCATTATATTTATATTTTCATGTGAGGATGAGAGTAAAAGCACAAAGGGTGATGTCGTGCATTGTATTTACATTTTCATGTAAGAATGAGAGTAAAAGAACAAAGGGTGATGCCATGCCATTATTTAAAAGTACGAAGGGTAATGTTGTGCCATTGTTTTACATTATCAGGTGAGAAAGAGAGTAAAACCACGAAGGGTCTTACCATGCAATTATTTTATATTATAATGTGAGGAAGAGAGTTCATGGAACGAAGAGTGTTTTTCGTGCAGGCGAGGATGAGAGCATACATTATATTGTGTTATCTTTTCCTTGAGTATATATTTATGATTTTATTCTCAATTGTTATTGTTGCACCTATGTTTTCTATATTGCTTGATTGTTGTCACATCTTTGCCTTCAACTTTATTTGTTAGTGTTCTGTCCACGCCTTCTATTTGTTTATCACTGTTATAATCATGATGTCCTTCTTGTTTATTATACCTATATCTATGCTTTATCTCTCATTTGTTGTGGTTTCATCTAAACCTTCTACCTTTCTAACTATTGAAATCTATATTCTCCTACCTTATTGGCTATCATTACTTTGGTGCCTCCTACCCTGTCGTTACCGTTATCCACTTGCTTCTGCCTTGTATGTTACTACTATGTGTGTGTTTTCTACTTCGTTATTACTGTCATTAGCATTCCTTCTACCTTGTTAGTACTGTTATATATATGCTTGATGAGGGTGCACGAAGGGATTTGTCGTGCCATTTGATTTAACATACATGAACATGTTGGGTGAGGATGAGGTAAAATACACAAAAGGTCTTGCCGTGCCATTTGATTTGATATCTTGAACACATTCCACATATTAGGAAAATTCTTGACTTTACTATGTTGCTTTGGTGGTTATCGCTTTAACCTCATGTCTTGAGCTGTTAGAAAATGATTGGTTGTGATATTGAGAAAACTGCTCGTGATTCTTTTAGTTAATCATTTGCTACTTCTCATATTTGTCTTTGTAATCTACTTTGTTCTTTCTAGTGTTGTTTCTACATTAAATTTAACTGATCGGGTTATATAATGAGTATCTTGTACTTAAAATCCTCATCATCACTTTACCGGGGTTAGCCAAGATACTTACTAAGTATATGGGGTCAGTTGTACTCGTATTGCACTTATGTACCTTGCGTGTAGATCTTGGAGTTGTGTAGTTGTGGAAGGTGGATCCTTACATTGGCGACGTACCAGTATACCGGGTTCATGCTACCTTCTTATTCATGATAGTTTAGGGTTCTATTTATGCTGATGTAGCTTTCGAATAGTTGTTGTATATATTCATTTCACCAGCTTGTAAATCTAAATCATAGTTGCTCATGACTTGTACTATCAGTCCTTGGGATAGTTATATTGAACTCAATTACAGTTTTATTATATATATATTATTGATTTCTTAGTTTAATTATGAATTTTACTGTTGGGCTTACCTGGCGGGTTGTGTTAGATACCATCACAACTTAGTGGAATTTTGGGTCGTGACAACAATGGTAGGCTCGAAAGGCTAAAAAGGCTTTTTACAAGATCACAAAAAATGCCCAAGGTCATCCCTCCTTCCAAACGTAATTAACATTAACATTGAAAGACCAACCGGGCAAGTTATAAATGATAAAAGTAAACACAAGAATTATTTTTAATAAAAACTAACACACATGGCACATGAACTAATCAAGACAGGTCAATTTCACTTCTTACAAGAACAATTAGAGCAATATCATGGCAACTAGTGGGCAAAGAGTGAAAAAATGAGCCAAAACGTTATCACAAAAATTATTCCTCCCCATGCAACTTACTTTTTCAATTTAAAATCAAACATAGGAGGGGTATTCTTAATTCAATCTTCACATATAATAGACTAATTTTATTAGAACCAAACAATCCAAAAGTCTCCACATAACAAAACAAGACTAATTCCCTTAAGAAAGTTGTCACGCCATCCATCATAGGGAAAAGTCACCCGGTTCAACAAAAAAATATTCATCAGGAAAGAACCGTAGCATAAATAAAACCCAAGGAAATTTATTAAAAAGTATATTACTACTAAATAGACAAAAATAATATAAACTAAACTACAAAATAAAATAAAATTAACACTAAAAGGAATAAAAAATAAAATAACTAAAAACCACTAAAGAAAATAAAATAATAAAAATGACTAATACTAAAGGAATAAAAATAACATAAACTAAAAACTACTAATACAATAAATAAAGAAAGAAAAATAAAATTGTATAACAAAAGCGACTAATCCGCAATTATATCACGAATCACAAACTACGTCCGACAAAGGCACATGATAAACAATAGTAGAACAAGCCCGGCAAGAGCACACAATATTCATACAAAAGCATAAGCCTGGAAAGGGCACACAATATCCATACAAAAGCATAAGCCCGGAAAGGGCACAAGTTAAGCATCAATGTACAAATAAAGTATATTCCCTAAAGCCACCCCCAACTACAAACACTGCAATGTCCTCACTGCATAATATCAACATAAAATAAGAGTAGTTTGAGGGTCTCCCTGAGGTCAGCATCAGACTAGCGGACTGCGGGAAAAGACTAATCACTGTCATGTAAAGCTATCGGTCTCATCATCATCGGGAGCATCAGTATCAACATCAACAACATTTGACAAGAATGAATACTCTTCACTATCGTCTTTGTCCTCGACTGGTATCTTCCTGTTCAACTACCCCCATTTAAAGATGGCCTTGATGCCTCCCCATATATTTATCATGAACTTTCTCTTCTTCTTATTTCTCTATTTCTCCTTGTTGAAGTCTGCCTGAATATCTCCATGTGCCTTGGCCATATTTCCATAGGCTGCCTCGAGCCTGCTAACAAAAGCTGCAAACTTCTCATGCAACTCTGCTTTCTTTTTCTAGTCCTCCAGGTAGGTCTTCATTTCTTCCCTGGTAAAATACTTGGGCATAGGCAGGGAGTGTGTGGGACCACTAGAGAGTTGTGACACTAAGTCACACATGGTGGTAAGCTGGGAATTTAGCATCCCAAATGGTTCCTCGGCCTGAGTAGCTTGTGAGGAGGACCCCTCACCTACAGTTTTCACTATCTTCCACTTCTTGCTCTTTAGCACACTACCTTCTCCCGTTACTCTCAATGGGTGAAAGGTCTTGTCCGCCAGTATCCAATGATCACCATCCCATACATCAATCTGTGCACATAGGCACAACTCTGTAATCAATTATGAAAATATCAATGCCGAGCCACCTTGAAGCACATACTCCTTCAGCTCCTGAATGATGTAATGACCAACATTCACTGGAATGCCATCAAGGATGCAAGCAATTATCAGGGTCCTATTATATGGGACATCAGACACGTTCCCACAAGGAGACACTCTGCTCGCAATGATATACAACCATATTTTTGCTTCAGTTGTGAAATCACCACATTTGATGCCTTTTTTCTTTTTAGCCCAAGTCATTGTTTGGCCTATAGGACAAAGCTTTGAGACTAGACAATCACCATTTTCATATGTATCTCTTTCTCGCATTGGCTCCAGCAGATGATTTTGAAGCCCATAAACATCATTTATCTCTTCAACTCCAAATTTTACAATCTTTCCCCTTATTGTAAGTTCATAGTTTTGGATATGTGTACGCTTTAAGATGGCGTAAAATTCCTGCACCCATTCCTCATTGGCCTTGCATGGAGTTGGGATGAAGCAGGTCCAACCACTTGAAACTAGCCGGTCATTTAAATCCGGAAGGAGCTCATCCACTTTGTCATCAACAATTCCTTTCTCAAGTTTGAGCTTCTTTGAAAGAAGATTATCATAATACCAGTTTTGGCACTCGGAAGACAAGAATTTGTTGGTATCATAGTTCAAATCCTCAGCCACTTCTTTAATTTCGTGATCAAGCGCTGCATTTTCGTTCATGTTCGAGTCCATTTTAAGTTCAAAGTACCTTCAAAAATCAAAACAAAGTTAGTCAGCCATTAGATTTATGTTAAGAAATTAAAAACAATGCAATTAGGCCAAAGAATAAAGCCGACCGGACCCAGCAATAGGGGTGTTCAAAACTAAACCGAAACCGAAAACCGAACCGAAACCGAAACCGAAGCTTAATGGCTTATTGGTATTGGTTTAATGGTTTAATGGACGGGGAATGGATTGAAATTTTTTTATTAACGGCTTATCGGTTTGGGAGCGGATTATTCAATTTTCTTAACGGATAATCCGTTAACCCGTTAAGAATATATATATATATATATATATATATATATATATATATATATATATATAATCAAAAACCATTCTTCCACTTTCAGTACTCTATCTCTATTCTCTATTACTAATTTACTATTAGACATTTAGTTATAATTTACTATTCCATTTAGTTACTATTAGATAATTTTGATTATCATGTATTATACCCAGTGTTCTCTTCTATTTCTTCTGATAGTTATAAGTTGTTAATAGGCTCATCCCCAGAGATGATTCTACTGGGAAATACGTTGGAATACACTTCTCTCTATTTTTTCTATTTAGCTCTCTTCTTAGAAATTTTATTTTGAGTCATAGCGATCAACAAACAATCCGATAAACCGCCCGATAACCGCCCGATAAGAGCTAAACCGATACCAATCCGCCCGATATCTTATCGGGTGGCTAGCGGATTAATATATTTAAAAGCCGATAACCGATAAGCCAAACCGTTAAGAGTATATAACCGTCTAATCCGCCCGATAAGCAGCCCTACCCAGCAAGCCATAATTGCAGAGCCACTATTTTTGCAAAAAATGCCCAGTCACCGCACCTGCGGAAAAACCATCGCAGGTGCGGTTCCGCTTCTACGGAATTTCATGCGCTTCTGCGAACAATTACTGCTGACCAAAAATTGCACCTTCGAAATATACATCGTAGGTGTGAGGTCGCATCTGTGGCACATTTTCCGCTTATGTGGTGTTCATCAGGGGTTTCAAAACAAACTAGCAACAGTCGATTTCATTTACTTCTAAACATGATTTAGCACACAATTTATACTCAAGACTTCTAAATTAGTGCACTAGATGATTATACGACTTGATTAAACCTAATTTTAAGGCAGTTCACAACCAAAATTCTCTTGGATAAATTATCGAACATTTAACAAGCAAAGAGAAGTCATGCTTCTTTAAATAAATTAGGTACTCAGATTTTCCCAAATATTTTTCAACAACAACAGCACACATGACAACACTCAACCAATTTCCTCACCCCTAATATTAACACTAATCAGACGGAAATGGGGTTGTGGGAATTATGCCATGGATAAGAGATGAAGAAGAAGAAAGAAAATAAAAGTAGAAGAGAGAAGTAGAAGAGAGAGCTGAAGATGATAATGAGTTGCCTGTGTGTGAGAAATTGAGTGTGAGCAGTGGTGAAGAGCAATAGTGTGAGAGATGAGAGGGGTTTTGGGTTGGGGAGTTGAGATTGAAAGGAAGATGGTATTACCTGCTAAAGAATATATGGACTCTTTAAAATTACCCGACGCATCGCATCTACGACATTTTAACCGCTTCTACGCCTATGCTTTTGCGGTAAATGAGTTGCTTCTGTGAAGCTTCTGCATCTACGCTTCAATTGGCGCTTCTGCGAGACTGCATCTGTGAGACTGCATCTGCGACTAGTGTTCCGCAAATGCGGTTGCACCAGATGACTGATGCACAGACTAGGTAGCCATTGTTTTTGTGCACTCCAACACCTCAAACTCCTCAATTCAACTCCAAAAAATCTGAAACTTGGTAGATTAGTCAAAACTAATATACTAATATATTCTATAAAAAATGAACCCAAAATTTGGTGATGATGGGTGTGTGCTTGGCCAATGTTCGGTCGCATTTTCATTCGCATAATCATTATGAGGTCCGCAGAATTGGCATTCCACCGCATATTTGAGCGACCAAAGCTTACGAACTTCTAACTCATTCTGCGACCACTATGTGATCCACATAACCACTATGCGATCGCATTATTTTTGCCACAGAAAAGAAAGCTTAGCCACTTTTGCTTCACTTTCTCTGTATTCTAAGACACACACATCAAAATGTTCAACATGTACCACTACACAAATATCAACAACAAGAATGCCCCAAGGCCATCACAAATCATCACAAATCAATCCCCGACATAGCCCATCTTGTCTCGCCACGTGTACAATAATAAAGTATATTCCCACCTTGTCTCGCCACATGCGCAACCCACATATATAGCCCACCTTGTCACGTCGCATGTGCAAATATCAATAGTAACAATAGCACGACATAAACCTCGTGCAACCCCATAACAACAACCGCATAGCAGAAACCTCGTACATCACAATAACAACAACCGCACAGCAGAAACCTCATACATCACCACAATAAGTACAACAGCAACAATGACAATAATACAAGGTACGGCAAGTAAATCAACTCAATAACCTTCGATCGCGAGAAATGGTAGAACTAGTTCACAAGGAATAAAGAATACTAGGCGTAGTAAGAACAGCTTAACAGGGAAGGAAACAATATGTAATAACAGTTCCACAATGTACGGTTCAACAACAAAGAAACTAACACAAGTCAGATAATTCCAAATAAGGGTAGGTCATAGAATATCTAAGCTTCTTTTAAGGTTAGGCAACTACGAAAGAGATACGACAAATTTCATTAAAGGTAGACAACGGGAAGATAACCATAACCTCAATTAAGGATGAACAATTACAAAATAGATAACTATAACTTCAAATAAATATAAGCAGTTAAGGGGAATAATAACATGGCAATATAAGAGTTAACAGTTCTAATTAAGGAACAAATGAATCAAATAAACAATAAGAGTGGATCATGAAGCAATTAGTTTTAATTAAAGTAGGTAGAGGTGAAGCCAGTCATTAAGGAACGTATTCGTAACAAAACAATTGCATGTTCAGTGAACACAAGGACCTAAGAACCCTAAAATAACTAACCTACAAAAATAAAAAATCTAACAACAACATTTGAAAACGATAGGTTGCCTTCTACCAAGCGCCACATTTAATGTCGTGGCACGATGCGAATCAACTTTACTACTTTTTTCTCTATTTGGAAGATATGAACTAGGCACCTAACTTGGAATCCAGTTTGTGATCACGAGCGATGGGGGGTGGTAAGTAGATGATCAAGCTAAACTTTAATTTCTTCATTTTGCATTTCTTGGCTTTCAAATTGTAAAATGTATGGCCTTTGCCTTTACTCTTCCCAATTCTGCATTGATTCGTGTAGTTCAATTACCATATCACCACACAAATCCAATGTTGAGAAATAATTGGAATGTGACATCAAGCCTCCAAATTTCAATGTTTTCTGGATTTTGACATCCTCTTGGTCCCCCGAACTAGAGTCAAATTTAACCATCTTTTCAACTAGATCACTAGACTCTAATTCCATATTTTTCTTGGCACCACTAACAAGCATGGAGTCGGTTGGTGGATGTTCAATTCTTGATTCCTCAAAATAACGCTCACATCTTTCCTCAAAGTTGGACTATTCTTGAGCTCTTTCACACTCTCAAGTTGGCGGGCATAGTGAGCCTCAATCAATATTTTCATTTGATCTTCCAAGGTGCGGATATTCTCATCATTTTGAGTTAGTACTTGTTTCAAGTCCTCGAGTGCCATGTTGTTCTTGTCCTTATTTTCAAGAATGGAATTCAACATGAGCATCTTCCTCTCATTTTGAGCATTTGAGAGTTCTTCTTGGTTTTGATCAAGTGCCAAAAAAGTATTTTCGGCTTCAACCTCAAAGGAAGGTTCCTGGATATCATCCACTTCAGAGGCTTTTTGGACCTCTAAAGCTTCAAGCATTTCTCCCATTTGTGAGTTCAACCTTCTAGTGCCAAATCATTTTGGAGACTAGTTTCCAAAAGTTCGTCCAAGTCCTTTTGCTATTTGGTTCCTCCTTCAAGTGGGCATTTCACCGTGAGCTTGAACTCTCCATTTTGACTATGCTCAATTTCTTCTACTTCCATGTCCCTATACTTGTCATCACAAAAAGAAGAAGAATCATAGCGGGGGATTGGGGAAGGGAAGGACAAATAAGCACAATTATCACAATAGCCATTTTGACCACCACACTTATCACATATACTCCACTCATGGGTTTGAGATTGTGTGCACAATCTACCCCCGGGAGAATTTAAACGATTTCGCCACGGGTGTGGTCCTCCACAATAAGGACAAGGGTCATCAAAGTATGAACAACTACCATTTGGCCAATTTTTAGTATGTGATGCCATTTTTCAAAAACTAAGAAAATTAACAAGAAAAACAAATAAGAAAACAATAAGACAAATAAACAAAGATAAGAAAAATAATTACAAAAATATTCACAAGTTTGGACCAAAGCACGTACGCTTACTTCTCAAACTACCTAAATACGCCAATTGTTTCCCCAGTAATGGCGCCAATTTTGATGACGTCCAAATTCACTACTAAAAGGTAAATGGACACAGTCGCATGCAATATAATATACCCAACTATAAGTCGAGGTCGAATCCACAGAGAACAATATGCAAGCGATTAGGCGTGTAAGAGAATTATCACTTATTATACTAAGCCAAACACTTAAAAAGGTTTTGAGAAAATACTTATGTCTAAATGCGAAAATGTAAACTAACCTAGAAAGCGAGTAAAATGATCAATGGCTACAAGCATGGATACAATGGGAATTACACTCAAGTAACAATCCAATGTATTTCACGATTTTACAAATGTGAGCGAGTTGTTAATTCTATATTAGCTTTTTTCGAAGGTTATCAAGACTTCCTACAATTAAGAGATTAAGCATACCCGAATATGGCTACTAGTTGTTCAATCCTATCACAAGGTAAAATCTATAAAGTGAGGGTTAATGCCTCAAGTTTTTATTAATTAATCTTTCCCAACCCTAAATTATCTTTCCCAAAATTAATTGGAAGTGAATGGGCGAGATCACTTTGGAAACATTAAAGAACAAGAATAATTAAAGAAATAATAACTCACTTCATAATAAATAAAAATCGTTCAATAAATAAGCACAACAAGATATTTAATCCACAGCTTAAATATGAATATTCCCATAAACCAGATTTAAGTATTGGAAAAAATACTACACACTTAGATATTCAATACAAAGCAAGGAAATGAAGAAATGAACATAAATGGATAAGAAATTCTCAACCAAAACCTTCAAATCTTCAAGACCTAAGTGTGTGTGCAAGAGCCCTAGCTCCAAAACTTGTGTTCTCTAGTCAAGAGATGTCAAAGATGTCCAAAGATCGGCCAAAGATGTGTTTCCAATAAGCAAGGTCGTGTATTTATGGGTTTGGAATGGAGAAAATGTGAACTGTCATGTTTGTCCAAAGCTGGAGCCCGTTGATAGCACCTGTGGAAGGATCATCATAGGTGCGGATTCATAGATGCAGAATACTGCAAGCAAATGTGATGATAAGAAGATATTTTCAGGTCTGAAGAAGCGACCCATGAAGCGCAGAAACGTGTACGCAGGAGCAGAGTGCTTCTTGCAGAAGCACCTTCGCAGATGCGAATGAGCCACCACAGATGCGATCTCAACGAAGATTGTCTATTCCGTAGATACGGCCTATTACTCGCAGATACGAGTCTGCAGAAACGGTAATTCTCTCGCAAGTGCGAGACCACTGGGAGCAGTTTGTCACTTGTACAAGCCATTTTTGCTCAATTCCATTCCATTTAATCTCAACTCTCTTCAAGACTCATTGTACCTAAAAATCTTGCAATACACACTATAATCAACCTCGTATTATAATTGAAGGATACAAAAACTAAATAAAAGAGACTAAAATAAATGGTAAAATCACCACTCATCAGATACCCACTCTGAAGAGACCTTCTATGAATCTGAAGATGTTTCTCTAGCCTTATAATGACTCGGTCGATCATTTTGAGTGTTGTAGCCCCATTCCCTCATTTACTGCTTATTTTGTACTCAATTGTTGTTATGTGAATTTTCAAGGTAGTTTTTTTTGTTTCGAGGGATGTTTCGGTATTAATTGGGACACTTAGTCCCAAGGTTGGAAGCCTAAGTTGAAAGAGTTGACCGTATGTTGACTTATGAGTAACTGAATATGGAATGAAGTTTTGATGGTTCCGATAGTTTCGCATGGTGGTTTTGAACTTTGGAGTGTGTCCGGATATTGATTTGGAGGTCCGTAGGAAATTTTGGCATGAAATGCAAAAATTAGAAAACTTGAAGTTTGGTCGCAGGTGCGAGAGATCTTCCGCATCTACGAGCCCGCAGATGCGATAAGGATCTGCAGGTGCGGAGATGGGCAAGCATGGTTTTCTTCACAGAAGAGGACGTTTAAATGTAGATGTGGATATTGGAGCACAGGTGCGGATTTGTGAGGGCTTAAGTGAATTCCGCAGGCGCGGAGTTTTCACCGCAAAAGCGGTTCCATAGATGTGGATTTTTGGCCCGCAGAAGCGAGATGCCTGGGCAGTGTATAGAGTCAAAGGGTTTCGACATTTTTTTTTGGACTTTGGGATCTCACTAGATTTCACTAGATTTCAAGAGGTAAGTCACTTTTGATCATTTTTATTCATTAATATGGAATACCCATTGAGTTTCTCACCTAGTTTATGTGTTTTTAAGGTAGACTTCTGGGAGTTTTGGGCTAGGGATTGGAGAGTAAGAATTAGGGATTTGAGTAATTTTTGTATGGTTGGACTCGTGGTTGAATGTGTGTTTGGATTTTGTTAATTTTGTTGGATTCTGAGACGTGGGCTCGGGGTTGACTTTCTTACATTTGCTTAAGAACTTAGCTTTATCATATGGAATTGATTCATATGGCTTGTGTTTATTGTATCGAGTTGTTTGTGGCTATATTCGAGGTTTTCAGAGGCCGATTCGCGAGGCAAGGGCTTATTGGAATAGACATTTGCACGGTTTGAGATAAGTAACACTTCTAAACTTGTTTCTTAGGGTATGAATCCCTGAATTACGTGTTGTGTGATCGGTGTTAAGGTGGCGCACATGCTAGGTAATGGGCGTACACTGTAAAAATTGTGACTCAGTCGATTCTGTGGAACTGTGTAGTCATATTATCTAAATATTATTACTGTACGCTATCTATTAGAGAATTTGAGTTGTGATTTATGATAGAAATCATTTTTAGGTTATGTGCTGGTACTATTGGGACCTACATTGGTTGTTCTTTTGTTGTCGAGTTATTTGCTTAATTAGCAGTTATGTACTCAGTCACATCCATCATTGCACATCATATCTCAGTTTTTGTTATCATTTATTGTCACATCATGTATCATTGTTGTGGGCTCATTGGCATGAGTGTTGTGAGCCCGAGAGACTGGAGAGATTGATGACTAAGTGACGCCGAGGGCCTGTTTGTGAGTGATGTTGATAGGTTTGGGATGCACGCTGCAGCGAGTACTATTGACTCATGATGGGATCGGGCTGCACGCCACAGTAGGTATTATCGATTCATGATGGGATCGGGTTGTGCCGCAGTAGGTTTTATTAGTGCTTGGGCAGGATCCGCCCTTTCGGAGTCTGACATACCAGAAGTTAGCGCATGGACCATATAGTGTTGAGTGACTGGGTGTGATGAGGGAGAATTGAGTCATTCAGATTGAGTATTCTAAGAGTGTGAGTACGTGAGGTTTTCATTGTGATGCATCGCATGTGACATGCACATTGACATGTAGATTTAGAGATGTAATATTCCTCATATCAGTCATACTTGCCATATTTTATCTGTATTGAGCTTAACTGTTAAACCTGGAAACATGTCTACAAACCTGTACTATGTACCAACAGATTATGAGTTTCTCTATGATTTTATTGTCATATTTCCTATCATTTCTGTACTATTAAATTATATATTTGGACTGCATTGGTTAAGCTCGTGACTACTTTCAGCTCAAGTTTGTTCTTGTTACTTATTGAGTACATTGGGTCGTTGTACTCATACTACACTCTGCACTTCGTGTGCAGATCTAGGTACTACCGGGCACGGAGGTTGTTAGTGTTGGAGCTCATTCGGTTGGGAGACTATCGAGGTAACTGCCTTGGCATCTGCAAACCTTGACTCTCCTCTTTTTTCTTTTAGTTTTATTTAAATTGTTCTACCTTCCTAGACAGCGTTTCAGTAGCCAAACCTTGTTATTGTATAGATGCTCATGTACTTAGTGACACCTCGAATTTGGGGAAGTCTGTTGAGTTGTGGTGTTTTCTTCCAATTATTATGAGACTTTATTTACATAAACCAATTTCAATATGTTTTAAATTATAGATACTTGTTATTTGAGAGTTGTCAGCATGCCTAGTATTGCGATAGCCGCCATCACAGCACATGTGATTATGGGTTGTGATAAGTTGGTATCAGAGCCTAGGTTACATAGGTCTCACGAGTCATGATAAGGTTTAGTAGAGTCTTGCAGATCGGTACGGAGACGTCTAGTTTTTTCTTCGAGAGGCTGCCAAACGATTAGGAAAACTTCAATTTCTTGTATTCTTGTCGTGCAAATTTGTTGATTCTGAAAACTAAACTTTTGTTATTCTATTCTCTCATATATGGTAAAGACACGTGCTACCGTACCGGGCGGGCGGCCACCAGTACCACCAGCTAGGGCCACGAAAGGTCGGGGTCGTCGTAGAGGCCAAGGTGCAGCTTGTACGGCAGCTAGAGCAGCACCTATAGATCCACCAGTCGCTCCAGCTCAGGAGCAGATTCCAGATGTAGTGATTCCAGGCTTTCAGGAGGCTCTGGCCAAAATATTGACTGTTTGCACCAGCCTTGCTCAGGCGGTTTCAGTTCAAGAAGCACCAGCCACTTCTCAGACCGGGAGAGGTGATCATACTCCCGCCGCCTGACATGCCCCAAACTCGGGGAGCGCGACTGGTGCTCAACCGAGTGAACCCGGTCGAGCAAGCCTATTAGATTTCCTTCTACCCAAACTCATCCATGAATAAAGAGGAGATGCACTCCATTAATCAAACACTGAAAATATTTCATTAACAACTCCCATTTCATTCCATTAGCAGCTTCGTTCATAATTTCCAAATTATTACAAGTTTATAGATATAATGAAAAACATGTTTGCCAAATATCAACATTTCTAGTTCAATTCTCAACATCGACTACCATCCACAACCTATCTACGGAGCCTCTAAGTACAACATAAGAGTAGTATTGAAGTGTCGGCAACAAGCCCCCGGTTATACCTCAAAACACAATGTACAACTCGAATAACATCAGGCTGATGAACAACCTGCATCCATTAAAGATGTAGCGCCCCCGGCAAAAGGGATATTAGTACATATGTAATAGTACTAGTATGTAAAGCTAACTATCCTCTTTCAAAATAGAATGCCAATTAAAAAAAGGAAAACCGTGGAAATAATGATCAACAATCAATGATATTAAAATGCCAAGTTAAAACAAAATAATTTCCAAAATATGAAGATAACACTGTGAAGTGATAGTTAAAGTATGATGATAATATTATTTTTGGTTGGGAGATCTTTAGCACTGATATATCACTGTTCACAATATCACCTTTTACAATACAAATATTCACAATACCAATACCACCGTGCTTTTAGCACGGAGTCCGATCACGACCCGATCGGCTAGGCCATCTTATTTGAAGACATCAACCACAATCACAATCTCTGTGCAAATATACCAAAGTGAATCTAGCACGGAGTCCGATCACGACCCGATCGGCTAGGCTATCTTATTTGAAGACATCAACCAAAATCAGAATTTCAATTACAATTTCCAACACAATCACCACCATGTGTGTGTCATGGTGTCCGATCACGACCCGGTCGGCTAGGTCATCTCACCACAATGTCGTATGGATCGACATCATCCTTTTCTATCATTCAATATTATCCTACTTAAGGGAAATAATTATTATCACATCAATCTCATCCCAAATAAGGGGAATAATTTTATCACATCAATCTCATCCAAAATAAGGGGAATAATTCACAAAAATAACATAGGTAAAAATGTATTTACCTCATCATCTTTCACATTGTATGAATCTCCACTAGTATTTTCAACCAATAACAACAACAATATTCCTTTGGCTTTTTTGGCCATTCACAAAATTCTTAATTCAAGGCACGGTGGCCGTATTTGATATTCCACGCTTTCATTTCTTCCCTCTCATGTATCATCATCATAAATATCAACATATATAATATTCCGAAAATCACAACTTTAAGTTCATTAAAAATGAACAATTTAACCACAATAGATTTCTTTCCGAGAAATGGACTAAAATAATTGGCAATTGATGCGCAAGTTAAAATCATCAACAAGTAACACACCATTTATTCTTGAAATACTTTTTCCCAAAAAGAAAAATACACAATTTTCACTCAGGAATATGTAAGAACGCAAAACACATTGAAAATACTCACAAAGCATAGCATTTGTTAAAACAACGACATATGGGCATGACTTGAGTTCATAAGCATTAAGGCAATTCTACTTTCGAAGTCAATTCGGAATAGTTGAATCAAGGCTCATTTCATTACTCTTTCTCACATCATTTCATTTCATTGGCACCATTGGCCACAAGTATAACTTTCACTCTTGGCACGTTGGCCACACTTTATATCCCCAATTCACTTATTTCACTTCCAACCATCTTTATAGAATATCAACAATAATACATTTTCAATCAAGACTTTAGGTACACATATGAGCAATTAAGAGTCTTAAGCATTTTGGGATTTTCTCACACAATTTGGCATCATAGCCTAGATTTGAAACATGACTCAAAGACATAGCACTCTAATACACATATCATTCTTGAACACATTCCCAAAGTATAACATAATGTCATAGGAACCTTCGTAACACGTTTTGAATACATAATTCTCGACACTTTGCTTATTTGGCATGCTCGAATTTATTGGGAACATCTCGGAACATAGAATGAGGAACTTGATACAACCATACTTTAAACTTACGGGAATATCATGGAATTCAATTCTAAGAGAGAAAGTCTAGCCAACATACCTCGCTTTGAGCTTTTCTTAAATTACTACAACGTTCCGTAAATTCTAGCAATCCCAATTGTCATGACCCGGAATTTCCCACCGACGGGACCGTGATGGCGCCTAACATTTCACTTGTTAGGCGAGCCAACGTTAGAGAATCATTAAACCCATTTCCTTATTCCCATTCAGTAATTAACAATAATCAACTAAGATGAAATATAATAAGTACCTAATATCATAAAACTGTATTAATTACTACCACCTGGAGCTGGAGTCACAATTCACGAGCATTCTAGAATTTACTACAAGTAATAGTCTGAAAGAAATCCAACTGTCTGAATGAAAGAAACAATAGAACAGAAAAGATAGACGGGAACTTCAAGGTCTGTGAACGCCGACAGATCTACCTTGAGTCTCTAGACAGCAGACCAATAGCAAAATCTCGATCAACCCGAGCCGGTATCAAAATCTGCACAGAAAGTGTAGAGTGTAGTATCAGTACAACCGACCCCATGTACTGGTAAGTGTCAAGCCTAACCTCGACGAAGTAGTGATGAGGCTAAGGCAAGGCACCTACAAATCAACTTGTACAATTTAACAGTGTATATACAAATAACAGAAGTGAAGAACTAAACAGGAAATGTCGGGAGGGGAACATACTGAGGGGAATACAAGATAAAGAACTACAACCGAATGATCACCGGAGCAGTCAATATACCATGAATCAACAGGAATAGTGAATAAATTAAGGAAATATGCACGACATCACCCTTCGTGCTTTTACTCTCAATCTCACCATAAAATTAATAGAAACGGCACGTCATCACCCTTCGTGCATTAACACTCATATCATGGCACGGTATCACCCTTCGTGCATTAACACTCACAATATGGAACAGTATCACCCTTCGTACATTAACACTCACAATATGGAATGGTATCACCCTTCGTGCATTAACACTCATATCATGGCACGACATCACCCTTCGTGCATTAACACTCACAATATGGCACGGCATCACCCTTCGTGCATTAACACTCCCCCTTACAATAATGCAATACATAAAAAACAACAGGGAGATAGAATAACAAGTACAAACCTTACTTCAATATTTGGTTCCATAATATCAATCTCAACTTTGAAATAAAAACTCAATTATCACCAGAAGATCTGAAAACGTGATAAGATAAATTGAACAACACTAGTATAACACGTAACAATTAGGCAAAGGAATGAGACAATATAAGAAAATGGAAGAAGCATGGAATACAGGTAAATTGGCGGTGTATAAGTACTCGTCACCTCACATATACGCCGCTCACATGAATTTCACTTAGCAAATAATCTAAGGTTCCTAATTCCCTCAAGTTAGGGTTAGACACAACACTTACCTCGCTCTGAAGGCCACTTAATTCTCAATCACAGCTTTTTCTTTGGAATTCACCTCCAAACCACTCATATCTATTCAAAATGACTCAATAATATCAAATATTGCTAAAGAAATCAATATATTGCATAAATTAAATTTCCCAAATTTTCCTCCAAAAAGTCAAAAAATCGACCTCGGGCCCGCTTGGTCAAAACCCGAGGTTGGGACCAAAATCCATTTACCCATTCACTCCCGAGCCCGAATATATAATTAGTTTTGGAATCCAACCTCAAATTGAGGTCTAAATCCTCAAATTCTCAAAATCCCTAGTTTCTACCCTAACCCCTAATTCTACCATGAAAACTCTAGATTTTTGGTTGAATTCTTGTAAAATGAAGTAAAAGATTGAAATAAATGAGTTAAGGAACACTAACCTATGATTTGGTGAAGAAATTGTCTTTGAAAAATCGCCCTAGGCCTCCTATCCTTTTGAAACGAGAAGAAAAAAATGGCTGGAGTCCGAATTAAATGAACTCGCTACCCAGCGAACTTCGCACCTGCGCATCAGCACGTGCAGACAGGACGTGCGCTTCTGCGGAAAAGAACTGGGCTAACTGGGTCCGCACCTGCGGACAAGGTTCCGCTTCTGCGGTCCCGCTCTTGCGGAGAGAAGTCTGTATCTGCGGAAAAATGAAATCCAGGTCTGGGTCGCACCAGCGGGGCTATCGCTCGCACCTGTGACCAAAGGCTCTCAGGTACGTGCACACCAGATTTGGTGCACCGGCAGCCTTGTTGAGGTTTGAACTCAACTCACGCATCGCCTCGAATGGCACCCGAGCCCTCGGGGCTCCAAACCAAACATGCACGCAAGTCTAAAAATATCATACGGACTTGCTCGCGCGATCAAATCTCTAAAATAACACCTAGAACTACGAATTAAGCACCAATTCAAATGAAATTCTCAAGAACACTTTAAATTTTCTATTTTCTCAACTGTACGTCTGAATCACGTCTAATCAACTCCGTTTCTCACCAAATTTCACAGACAAGTCTTAAATATCATAATGAATCTGTACCGGGCTCCGGAACCAGAATACGGACCTGGCACTAACAATGTCAAACACCAATCAATTCTTAAAAATAATTAAATTTTCAGACTTTTAATTTTCATCAAAAATGCATAACTTGAGCTAGGGACCTCTGAATTCGATTCCGGGCATACGCTCAAGCCCCATACATTGACATGGACCAACCGGGAAAGTCAAAGTACGGATCTGGGCCTGTTTACCAAAAATATTGACCAAAGTCAACTAAAATCAACATAAAAGATTTCCAAAAATATGCCCAGATTGCGTGCGTAAATTGAGGAGGGTAAAAATGAGATTTTTAAGGTTTAAGAGCGTAGATTCGAGTTCTAAAATATAAGATGACCTTTTGGATCATCATACCAATCTATTTTGAGACATAACAAAATTGAACACAAATTAGGAAGGTATTCATGGTTTCAATTTATTTGAGCATTTTATCAAACACTAGGTGTGCAAATTTGTCTACAAGATTCTTCTACAAGATTTCCTTCATTCCACAACCCAATCTTTACTTATTTGAGCTCAACAATATTCTCACAAACCTTATTAGTACAAGCATGTATAAATAATACTCTTACACCCAAGAATCATAGTCCCAATCACCCATCGTTTACCCCAAACTCGAAATTAA
Source organism: Nicotiana tabacum (assembly GCF_000715075.1). NCBI lineage: Eukaryota > Viridiplantae > Streptophyta > Magnoliopsida > Solanales > Solanaceae > Nicotiana > Nicotiana tabacum. The sequence continues at coordinate 28,751,217 of NC_134088.1, read as the reverse complement.
AAACTATGGTATGGAACCTTACCTCTTAGATGAAGAACTTGTGGGATTTCCTTGTTAATATTCCATGATTTGAGCAACAATTGATGAATAAATAGCCTAGGGTTTTCTCTCTCTCTAAAACACTCTCACTTCTCTCTAAAATATCAGATTTTAGCTCAAAAGTGGTCTATTGCGTGTATTTAACGAAGTAAGGTCGGGTTATAAAAACCCAAAAATAAAGATCCGAAATAGGATATACGGTTGCATATGCGATCGCATAATTGATATGCCGTCCGCATATCAGCCGCACAATTGGTGCCCAAAACTGGGGAAACATCTGCCTGGGTTTGCGGTCACTATGCGGCCCGCAGACCTATTCTGTGGTCACATAACGGACTGCAAAATAGTTCTGCGATCGCAAAGTTGACCGCAGAATGTCATCCAAACCTTCCCATTCTTGCCTCACTCTACGGCCATTATGCGGCCCGCAGAGTGATTCTGCGGTCGCATAATGGACCGCAGAAACGCATTTCTCTGCCAAACTTTTTTGTTTACTCCGGCACCATGAAACCTTGAATTCATTTGCGAATTTTACATGGCTTTACACATAAGTACTTCAAAATTTTCCCGGGTGTTACACCGCCCGTACTCCAGAGCAGGTGGTGTAGGGACTCCAGACGGCATTCAGGACCTTCTATGGTCACTATAAGTTCCTTGTGATGTCTTTTGAGCTGACCAATGCCCCAACAGCATTCATGCATTTGATGAATAATGTATTTCAGCCATATCTTGATTCGTTTGTCGTAGTATTTATTGATGATATCCCGGTGTACTCACGTAGCCAGGAGGAGCATGCCCAACATTTGAGGATTGTATTACAAAGGTTGAGGGAGGAGAAACATTATGCCAAGTTCTCCAAGTATGAGTTTTGGCTCAGTTCGGTGGCATTCTTGGGGCAGGTGGTGTCCAGTGAGGGAATTAAGGTAGATCCAAAGAAGATAGAGGTGGTTCAGAGTTAGCCCAGACCGTCTTGACATTCAGAGTTTTCTCGGCCTGGCCGAGTATTATCATCGCTTTGTGGAGGGTTTCTTGTCCATTGCAGTGCCTTTGACCAGGTTAACCCAAAAGTGTTCTCCATTCAGGTGGTCGGATGAGTGTGAGGAGAGCTTTCAGAAGCTTAAGACTACCTTGACCACAGCTCCAGTTTTCGTTTTGCCTTCAGTGTCGGATTCTTATACAGTGTATTGTGATGCTTCTCGAATTAGTATTGGGTGTGCCTTGATGTAGGAGGGTAGAGTGATTGCTTATGCTTTACGCCAGTTGAATCCCCATGAGGCCGCACTATTGGCAGAGGAGGATGAAGAAGGATATAGTGGGGTTTGTAGCTCGGTGCCTAAATTGTCAGCAAGTGAAGTACAAGCATTAGAAACCGGGCGGTTTGCTTCAGAGGCTTGAGATTCCAGAGTGAAAATGGAACGTATCACCATGGATTTTGTAGTTGGTCTCCTACGGACTTTGAGGAAGTATGATGTTATTTGGGTGATTGTGGATCGGTTGACCAAGTCTACGCATTTCATTCCAGTTACGACTACCTATTATTCGGAGCGGTTGGCTGAGATCTAATGCGTGTCGCATTAGATTTTATTAGTGCTTGGGCAGGATCCGCCCTTCCGGAGTCTAACATACCAGCAATAAGCGCATGTACCGTACAGTGCTGAGTGACTGAGTGTGATGAGCAATAATTGAGTCAGTCAGATTAAGTATTCTAAGAGTGAGTACATGAGGTTTTCATTGTGCTGCATCACATGTGACATGCACATTGACATGTAGATTTAGAGATGTAATATTCCTCATATCAGTCATACTTGGCATATTTTATATGTATTGAGCTTAACTGTTAAAGCTGGAAGCATGTCTACATTTTTGTACTGTGTACCAATAGATTATGAGTTTCTCTAAGATATTATTGTCATATTTCCTATCATTTCTGTACTATTAAATTATGTATTTGGATTGTATAGGTTGAGCTCGTGACTGCTTTCTGCTCAAGGTTAGTCTTGTTACTTATTGAGTAGATTGGGTCGGTTGTACTCATACTACACTTTATATTTCGTGTGCAGATCTAGGTACTTCTGGCCACGGAGGTTGTTAGTGTTAGAGCTTATTCAGTTAGGAGACTATCGAGGTAGTTGCCTTGGCATCCGCAGACCTTGACTCTCCTCCTTTTTCTTTTAGTTTTATTTATACTGTTTTACCTTCCTAGACAGTGTTTCAGCAGTTAGACCATGTTATTGTATAGATGCTCATGTATTTAGTGACACCCGTATTTTGGGGAATTCTATTGAGTTGTGGTGTTTTCTTCCAGTTATTATGAGATTTTATTTACTTAAACCTATTTCAATATGTTTTAAATTATAGGTGTCTGTTATTTGTGAGTTGTCGGCTTGCCTAGTATCGTGATTGGCGTCATCACGGCACATGTGATTTTGGGCCGTGACAAACCTCTTGATACTGGAATGTAGATTTAACAGTGATACAGATATACTGCAAGTTCCAGCATCATCCCATGAAAATCTCATATCTTAATCATGTACAATTCCGGGGAACCCCTCAATACTGCATATATACCTTAGACCCAAGACTGATACGACATTTTCCCATGCAATATGATCATCGATAGTAGACTCCCTCACTTAGCACGAAGTCATAGGGCACAACTTCTTATGATCCACATTACCAGCCTTCATAAGTTTGTACAACACCAATCAAATACACGAACCAGTTGCATCCAACACTTGAACAACAAAATATCTACCAACACGTCAGCGTCCTTAGTCTGGACAATACCTCGAGACAGTGATTGAACATCTATGGCCCCCTCATAGCCCATCTGCAGCATTACAAACCATCGGAGCATAGCTGATATCGAGAACGAAACATCTGTTATGAGTGAATGTAAAGGGATATAAGATATATGCTTCAAGATTAATTAATGTCGCACGATAAGGAATAAAATGAGTGATTCCTAATAGTTTTGTAGCCTCTCAAAGATAAGTATAGGCATTTTCGTACCGATCCGTAAGACTCTACTAAACTTGCTTATGACTCGTACCACCTATGAACCTAGAGCTGTAATACTAACTTGTCATGACCCCAATTTCCCACCTTAGGATGTCGTGATGGCACCTAGTCTCTAAGACTAGGTAAGCTTAACACATGATGATTTAATAAAAAAATTGAACTATATAATCATTTATCATAAATCATTAAATAGCATAGATAGCCACAAGCGATCAATAGTTATGCATTTCCAAAATCAGATAGTACGGAGTAATAAGCACCACTAAAACACGCTAGAACTTCTAAACACAATACTTTTTTTAATTACAATTTAATAGTAGCATAATGAAGTAAGATGGCGACTAGGAGGCCTGCGAACGTCAAATAGGTATACCTTGAAGTCTTTCGCCGCATAGACGCAACTCTTAACAACACAATCAGAATACCTGGATATGCACAAAAATGTGCAGAAGCGTAGCATGAATACCCTACAATGGTACACAGTAAGTATCAAGAGTAACCTCGATAGAATAGTGATGAGGACAGGTCAAGACACATACTAGACAAAGAAACATGTTCAAGATATACATAAGCTAACAATGGAAAGAACACCAGTGTAAGACCAACAACAGAAAAATTATTGATTTACAACAAACAATAAAGTAATAGAAACATAATGGCAGCAAGTAGTAAACGAGTAATAAAGAAACAACTTAATCAGAACACCGATGAGATGTAAATGAACTCAAATAAGGAAAAAACGAATGACAACTCAAATAATCAAATCGGAACGCATGGACTTACAACAAGAATTACCCCAAGGCACCACACCGCATAAAGCACAAGTCATGAACCACAATTTTCAAATCTTACACATATGGCACCTCGTACCCATACGAACAATCATCTTCGCACGGCAAAACCCACATGCTACCATGTATTTTGAAACTGTGATAATATTAATTTAGATGAACGAAAGATATATTTAGACACCATAAAACATAATAACAATCTTGAATAAGGTAATGTGTCAAATAAAATAATGAGTTTATTTTAGAAATCAAGTAAAGTAACAGAATATACAATTAGTACGAAACAGAGTATAAGATGGGTTTAATTTATAAATCAATAAAATTGAGTAGAAGTATCATTTTTAAACAAAGTAAAATATAAGTTAAATTAACGAATTAAATATAGAATTTGTTAAAGAAACATATGATAAGAATTTTAATTAGGGTAAACATCTAACAGGGTGATGAGTATAATTTGAGAACACAATTATAATGAAAGTGCAATAACCATTTAGAATAATAAGGCATCGAGTGAGATAACGAGTTCTATCTTAAGAGGCACATAGAATAAAGCTTGTTAATTTCTTTTCTTTAAACCATTATGTTACCAACAACTCAACGGAATATGACATAATGACTCCACGCAATTAAATTCACATTGACAATCAATTCGCCAAGCTATAACAGAGGCACAGATTGACATATTAAAATAACACAACAAATCACGTAGAATGCATGACTCACAAAAGAAATCACAGTCGTTCCAACACCAAGATAACAATGAATAACCAAATACAAACAAAATGTGGATGAATGATTAAAGGAAGAACAATGACCGTTCAAATCAACATGTTGTTCAAACATGGAATGTACAATGAAAATCACAACCGAGGTACCGCCTCATATTCACATTTCACAATTTCAATCACAATCTTTCATTATATCACCGCGTGAGTCTTACATTTAGTTTTGAAAATCATTTTTTTTTTGAAATAGCTACACGTGTTTTAACCCACCTTAGCTCACCGCATGCTTCAAGTAGTTCCCCTACTAGCAACATGCGTATCAAGCCCACCTTATCTCACTGCATGCATATCAACCCCTAGCCTTATACCATCGCATGCGAATCAATATCACAATACAATCACAACTCGTACCACAAGTACCCACATGCCACAACTTGCCACAAAGTTAACAACACCAATATTTCCACAACAAACAGCCCATGGCTCAACCGCAATGTGTACAAGAATTTTAACAATAACAAAATGAATGGCAATGCTCAACAAGGAAAGGTATCTTAACAATTAATAACTTCGCCTAAACATGATAACGACTATTATAACTTCAACACCAATAACTCAACAAGATGATATTCCACGAAATAACAACTTCAATCAAAAGTGATTCAACAATTAAGAGGTAACAAGACAATAAGGAAGGAAATAACTTCAATTAAAGCACATAAAAAAGCAAAATAACAAGTAAGAGGTAGAACAAGTGCTAACAACGTCAAATAGAGCATGTAAGAGTAGATTAACAATGAGAGATATGACATGTAAGAGAAAATTCAATTAAAGGCATGAAAAGAGTCTAAATAATCTAAACCGGTCAAATACCATATATAGCCCGTGTACCCACTCGTCACCTTGTGTACACGGCTTTCACTTAACAGAAATAGCACAATCAACCCAAATCCTAAAGGGTAGTTTCCCCCACACAAAGTTGGGCAAGCTACTTACCTCAATTAGGCCAACTCAACCCTCCAAAATAGCTTTTCCCCTAAAACTCGCCTTCACACGACTCAAATCTAATCAAAAATGACTTAATAACATCAAACAATGCAAGAGAAACTAATTACAATAAATAAAATTATGATCTTTACATTTTTCCCCGAAAAGTGTAGCAGGGCCCGCCTTGGATTCTGAATCCAAGCTTACCCGAGCAAAACCCGAACCAATACAAGCTCACACGAACAAAAACTGATTCAATCGGAGTGCAATAGCTCAACCCATCTGCCAAAACATCGCTCTTGGGTGTTAATAACCCGAGAGTCCAACCCACACTAGTTGGGTCACATATCTCCTGAAATACTCTTCCAAAACTCGCCAAATTCGAGTATGTTGTTCTCCTAATATAGGAGAACAAAAGCCCAAAATAAATCAGGACATAAACACCTCTAACTCATTTTCAATTTTTTAAAATTTTGGACATAACCCTAGATCTTGATTTAAAGAATTAAATGGATTTTCAATTAAAATCATGGATTAAAGCTTAAACCAAGAGAATGAATCAAAGGAAAATACTTAGGTTATGTTTTAGACCTTACCCCATGGAAGAAACTTGAAGAACATCCTTGAATTCTCCCAATCCTAAACTTTCAAGATGAGAAAAACTCCAACAATATTAATAGCCAGAGACGTCCAGTTGTTCTGCCTCATTTCTTATTCCAAATGATCTCGAAAATCACTTTTGGTGCCTCCAATGGATTCGTCATGAAATTTCAATCAAGTTAGATTTTTGAATCACTCCATTTGACCTTATAATAAAGGAGATATGTTGATTTCAATATTTGAAAATAAAGCATATTTTTAAATACGAATTCAGTGACAATTTCGTAATTAATCTGAAAAATCTAGCAACACAATTCTTAGTAAAATGACCATAATTTCCTCATACGATGTCGAAACTTGATGATTTCAGTTGATATAGTTCCAAAATTACGATACAGATACAATAGTTTAGTCGAAACACAAATCAAATGCCGTTTGTTCAATATGGTAACCTTTATGCTCAAATCGGCATTGGAACCGAAAACAATCACGATAGAATCCAAACTTATCCAAAACTCATTGGAATTTAACCAAACTTTGTGGACATGTCTAAGATCATCATACAAACTTATCGGAATAATTAAAACCCGATTCCGAGTCCGGTTACCCAAAAATCAAACTTTGATCAACTTTTCCAACTTAAAGCTTCAAAAATGAGAATCATTCTTTCAAATCAATTATGAACCGCTCAAAAATCGAAATCAACCATACACGCAAGTCATAATACATAATATGAAGTTATGCAAAGTCTCAAACTGCCAAGTGAAATGCTAAGCTCAAAACGACCGGTCAGATCGTTACAACTATCCTTTATCCTGTGGTCCAGCGGCAATCTCCCATCACCGGCAGGGGAATGGTGGGGTAAATACTGTAATTTACCCCACCATCTGATTTACTCCTCACCTCTTTCCATCCCGTTTCATTGACTTGTATGGTTTGTGGGCTAGTTATCAACTCTCCTCCTATTTTTGAATGTTACTAGAAGCATCATGCAAACTACACTGATGTCCCACTATTTCATTTAATTGTTTGGCACCAATTTCTAGGGGTTTTTCATTAGCAGTTACATGTATTTTCCCCAATTATTGATTATCAGGCATGCTTATTGGCATCTCATTTTACTTATTTCCTCTAACATGCCATTCTTGTTTAAACTTCTGGTATTTTATATCTGCTTTGGAGGATTCTTCTATTTATTTTGCTGGTATTGGTGTCCCAATTGAGAACAAAAATAGTCCTCCATTCATATGTTACTACTTGCTCAAAGCATTTCCCAATTGGATCTTGGACACACACGGTCTCCGGCATGTCTCTTGTGATATCCATCTCAATTACTCTTACATATGAAATTCATTCAGCTTTTGTAGTGCAATCATGATCAGCATACAAAGGGATACCAAGTCCACTACCAATCCTACTACGGGTTTTCATATTCCAGCAATTGAGTGGTAATTTTGGAAACCTTACCCATACTGAGATAGTTTTCAGCACTTCATCATTAAAATTTGAATTAATTGTCCAACGCTTTGTTATAATTTGTTTACTATTGATTATATGAGGCCAAGAACTCAGTGCAACATTCTTGTCATCCATACTAGTAAAACGAAGAACAAAATAACCATCGTTATTGAAGTATACCTTTATTGGTTTAGCTACGAAGTTTCACTGAGATGAAATGAAGTGTTCAATAGCTCCAACTATTGGTGTTTCTCCCACAACACAGTATAATTGCAAATTCCCTTTTTATGTTTCATCATTAAGCTCCTCTTGCACCAAAAAAATAACCTTTTTCCCATCTTGTACCTTTGGAGCAATGAAACAAAGGCTCGTTCCTCTAGCTGCAAACCTATTTCTCTCAAACATATTTGCTCAAGTTTTTCCCCCATTTGCTTCATTTCCTAATTCCAAACGCCTTTGGGCTCTGGTCGTTCCTTGCTGTTGGGTAACCTCTATTTTATCTTCCGAGATTTGGCCATTCGAGCTGGATTTTGTCTCACCCGAGCTCAGATTCACCACTCCATTTGCTCGATCTTCATTAATATCTGGCGTAGTAAGTTTTTCAGCTGGAATTGGAAGCGCAGGCCAAGCTTCACCTCCCTTGTAGATTTGCTGCAACAGTATTGAATTAGCCGTCATAATCTTCTTGTGAGCTTCAGATGACTTCACTTCTAATGGAGTATTGTTGCTAACCGTCTTCTTCGGACTCCCCCTCGCTATGGCCAGCGAATGCGCACGTTACACACTCACTTTATCGTACGCTTTAAAGAGAGAGAAGAGGACAGTAGATGTGTTTTCTTTTTGTTGGTCCTATATAAATTAAAATTATTTAATAATAAGAAAGAACAAATAAAATTATTTAATAATGAGAAAAAGTAAGATAAGACAAAAACTAAGTAAGAGAAATCACACCAAATCAATTATTACATAAAGTATTTCAAGTCATGTCTTTCAAAGTCATTTGACATGAAAGATATGAGTGAGGCCGACTATATCCTTGAAGTTAAGATCCAAAGAGATCATTCCAAAAAGTTATTGTGTCTATCTCAAAAAACTTATATAAAAAACATTTTAGAGCATTTTTCGCATGAATAGTTGCAAATCCATGGATATTCCTATAGTGAGAGGTGAAACTTTAAGCCTTGAAATGTGTCCTAATAATGAAAATGAAAAGGGAGACACGTCTCGAAATTCGTATTCAAGTATTGTCGGGAGCTTGATGTACGCTATAATGTGTACTTGTCTGGACATTTGTTATGCTATAGGTCTGGTTAGCAAGTATTAATTCAATCCTAGAAGGAAGAGAATTTTTAGATCCCTAAAGGAAACTGCTGATTATTCAATATGTTATAGTGGAAATGATTTATACTTGAGAGGATATACAAATGTTGATTAGGCTGGCGACCGGAATGATAGAAAATCAACATCTGGTTATGTCTTCTTACTTAATGGTGGTGTTGTTTCATGGAAAAGTAAGAATAAAACATGTACAGCCCTTTCAACGATGGAAGCTGAGTTCGTGGCTTGTGCATCTGCAGTACAAGAAGTTGTTTGGTAGAAGAGATTCTTTGAGCATTTGGATATTACAAAGAACTCGCAGGGTCCCATGACACTATATTGTGATAGTCAAGTGACTATTTCATACACAAAAGATCCTAAGTATCACAGCAAGATCAAACACATTGACATCAAGTATAACTTTGTGAGAGACATGGTAGGAAGTGGAGAGATAAATTTATAGTACATTGCTACTCGAAATATGATAGTTGATCCTTTTACAAAGGCGATATCTAGAGACTGATTTAAGAAGCATGTTATGGCTCTAGGTTTGAGGATATGACCATGCTTATGTATTGTAAAATAACTTGATTATTATAATATGCTCATCAATATTTGACTCTTGAATTTATGTTCATATCTTATATGCATGTGATGATATTTTGTTGACAAAGTGTGTCGAACAAGTCGCAAGATTGACTCTCTCACACGAGTAATCGCCTCTTACGCTGAGAATCATAAAGAGATGAGACTTTATAGAACCTTGAATAGTGCGAGGTCATATTTCACTTGTAAATTTCGGTCTTGACAACTACTCGTACTTATGAATTCCACCATTCGATTATGACTTATTTTGTAAGCCAGATGCGAGTTTCTCTAAGAAGATAGATTGAGGATTATTGAAGTGAGAAATTTAGATTAAGATATTTGTAAGTGTCTAGACCAAGATCTATACGGTTTTGAATGAGTAAAACAATTAGACACACACACTAATATATGGTGAGAACACCATAACACGTGTTTCATACCACGTGTGGTGACAACCAATGGGATAATGGAAGAATTGAAACTTGCTTCTTCATTGTGTGAGATCCCCAAAAGTTATATTAACTATTATTGGAATACACTTTGACCTTTTACTGTTTCTTGAAGTGTCAATCGATGTTGCTACTTTAGCATGTCACTAATAGCCATGAGTGATTTGGCAATGCAGTGCATGTCTAGGAAAGTAGTTGATCTGGGATGGATAGTTTCGAGTAGGAAGGGAAGACAACTAAAATAAATAATATTACTTGTATTCATAGGTCGGCCATTGCACTTACCATTGGGTAACAAATATAATTATGGATGAAGTTATACATGAACTCGAGTTCACCTCTTTTCGAGGATGAGGGATCGGATAACAAGCTATAGAGTTGTGAATTATATCTATTGAGAGTAATAAGATCCTCATGCTAGTAGTGAATCCTTTCCGTATGTGATTGGATTTCTACATAGAGCTTTAGTACAACCTTAATTAGTTTTGGAATATTACAGCTCTTTATGCTCGCATGTCGCACCAACTATTTGCCAGTATGAATTGTGTGTCAAAGACATCAGTCTAGCCCGCTATGAGCGAAGTGGGAAATGTTGGATTATGGGTCATGGGTCGCTCCATGTGGGATGACCCGACCCGATTATGAGAGATAAGTAAGAGAAGTTAAGAGAAGTTACCACACAATCACAAACTCCCACTAACGTAAATGTGCAAAAGGGAGTGGTGAGTTATCTTCCTTTAATTGCTATTACTCTACCTATTTATGTTTTATGTTAAAGAGAAAATGCAAAACTTCTCAAGCATAGGAATTTTCTCTCACTAATCCTCTTTACACGAAAAACACACACAAGTTAAGGCATTTAATTGGTGAAAGATTAACTTTGTTTCCTAGTAATTCAAAGTAGATTTGGGAGCAATTTTCACTACTAGAAATTCGCTAAAAACCGACCAAAAAAACCGACTAAAGTTGGTCGGTTATGGCCAATTACCGACCAAAACGCAACCATTACGGTGTGGACGGTGTTTTAATAGTCGGAATGGCTTACCGACCAAACTTGGTCGGAAATTACTGACCAACTTTGGTCGGTAGCTTAAAACGACCATCTGACAAGTTTAATTACTTACCGACCAACTTTGGTCGGAAACATATTTTATTAATTTAATTTTACCGACCAAAGTTGGTCGGTTTAACGAAATTATATTTTTTATTAATTATTAAAATTAATAAAAACCGACCAACTTTGGTCGGTAATTGAAAATATATATTTTTTTAAAATAATTAAAATTAAACATTACCGACCAACTATGGTCGGTAATCTCAACAGTGCAGGCAAAATACCGACCAAAGTTGGTCGGTAATGTTGAATTCTGGGAATTCAATGTTCATTAACCGACCAACTTTGGTCGGTATTTTGGAATAATTTATTTTTTTATTAAAAACCGACCAACTTTGGTCGGTTTTTCTGGGTTTAATTTTGGCATAAAATGCCTGTTTTGGCAGCTACACCACCTGCCAGCATACCAATACACCTAATAACAACAACAACAACACAACAACAACAACATAACAACAACAACAACAACAACAACATAACAACAACAACACAACAACAACAACAACAACAACAACAACAACAACAACAACAACAACAAAAAAACAACAACACAACAACAACAACCAAAACATTCAATAAATACTTTAAAACTAACAAATTAAAGTTCAATTGAACATAAAAATCCAAAACCAAGTTAAAACTAATTACAACTAGTTCAAAACTGGTTCTATTTATCTAGTTCAAAGTATATAAAAGTCAAGGGGTGTTTTCTACAACATCATAAATGAACTTTCATTTACAAGACGATATAGAGAACGGTATTGTGGAGGACGGGAAGCACGATCACGGGGAGGACGGGAGGAACGATCACGAGCAGGACGGGAGGAATGATCACGTGGAGGTCGACCCTCTGGAGATGACTCACGAGATCGGGGCAATGGAAAAGCTCCACTAGATAGGAGAGTTCTGATCTGAGCTTGCATGCCAAGGAATTGAGCATCTCTAAGCCTTTCTCTTTCCTTGGCCGCTTCTAGCTCTGATGTAAGCTTTGTCACTGTCTCCCGCATAGCGGAGAGGCTCTCCCTATTAAGTTGCTCGCCTTGCGAGGAAGTCCCTATTCCTCACATTCCACACTTATAGCGATGGAAGTTTTTAGTAGGAAGCCCATATACCTTCCCCCATTTTGGACCGCCAACAGACTCCAACCGTATTCTTTTAGCATCCTCGTTCGAAGGTTGGGTTGGCTTACCTGATTCACCAGCTGGATGACTACGGATGAATTCCTCCACGTTACTTTGGTAGCGACCCTATATTATTTTAAATTAAATCAGTATTTCAAAAATTTTATAAAAGTAAATTATAATACTTAAAGAAAATTGAAAGCTTACATATGCAGTCGAAGCCCGGTCCTCGACCCACCTATCTTGATCCCCCTCTTTCTTGTTCTTCACAATATGTGTCTCCTTGAATAGCTCATCATGACTCATTGGACGCCCATACTTCTTTTCCTGAAAATAAATTAATTTAGTTAATAAACAGAATAGATATACTTAGAAAAGTAAAATAATTTAAGCAATTACGTACCAATCTTCTTTTTATTGTCCCTAGGCTGATCGCACCTCCAGTGTGCAAGGAGCCTCCCTTCTCGGATGTGCGAGCTTCCTTTCCTTTTTCGCTCCTCTCTAAGAACTCTGCGGTAAGCCATTGCCTTTGCAAATCATTCCATAAATTCTCAAGTAACCAGCCAGGCCTCTTGTTCTTCTTTCTAGCATCCGAGAAAGCATCCGCCAATCTCTTGCGAGCTTTATGATGAAAATTTGTAGCCACTTCCGTGCTATAACGGTCTTCCCTTACACACTTTCTCTGTATTTAAAAATTTAAATATTAGATGGAAACATCATAAATATAAATTATTAAACTGTTTAAAAGAACATTTATACCTTAAATTGATTGAAAATTTTCTCCTTCAGTGAGAATGGGCAATCAGTCCAAGTCGCATAAGGGCCATCATAAAGCTTTCTGATGGCATTGGTGATTATCCTCGTAGTCTTATTACCCAGCCTGAACCTGCAATTTAACAATAAAAATACATTAATATCTTAGTAAAAATGTTACAAATCAATAGACGCAAAAATAATGAATAACACTTACCCATCACCCTCAGGGACTATGATGATCCTGCCATATCGATCATAATGCACTACCTCGTCATCACCATCCGAAGCATGTGTATCAGAGGCATGTGAAGACGGTGTAGGCGAGTCAGAGCTACTGCCTCGCAGGCGAAGGCCTGCAATAGATGGAGTCGATGATGAAGATGGTTGCGATCCCTGTGACTGCGACATAGCTGGATGCGACCCAAGTGGATGTGATACCGATGGCTGTGACCCGAGTGGCTGTGATATGGATGGATGCGATCCATGTGGCTGTGATATGTAGGGATGTGATCCATGTGGATGTGATGCAGATGGCTGTAAGGCAGCTGGACTGTATGTCGGACGTATAGTCCTATGGCCCTGTGATGGAAGACTTTGTGTATGAATGAAGGTATACGGCTCGTGATGCTGTGGCAGCCCAGTATAGCCGTGTGGTGGAGGATAAGACATAGGCATCTCTGAAAAGGGTGGACAAGAGGGAGTATTATTTTCTATCCTCCTCTTTCCCTTCCTACCCTTTTCTCGACCCCGAGAACTAGTAGGGTCATTGTTACCTTGACCTTTGCCTGCCATCTGCATAATATAATATACATTTAGATTGAAACATATAAGAAACTAGCTATAAAATGAGAGTGCTTTAAAAAACCAACTTTTTAATCCTCATCGACGTATTGTTCCTCGTCCGAGAATTCTTCGTCCTCACTTGTTTGAGCTTCATCAGTTGATTCTTCGTCCTCATTTTCTATAATTATTACTTCATTTATATCAACTTCTTCCAATATGCGTTCAGGATGTTCCAAATCATTTTCTAACTGACCGTCCACTATTTGGTGAACATTGGAGATATCGTTTTGATATGCAACATCTAACACATTCTCGACTTCCACCCTACCTACAGGCTTAGTTTTTATTACAACCCACCAATCGGACTTATTCTGCCGCAATGGATAAGGAGCATAATACACTTGCCTAATGTTATGTGCAATTATGAAAGGATCATAGCGATCATACTCCCTCGTATGATTAACCTCAATTATGTTGTATTGGTTGTGTACTCTTGTACCTCTTGTTGGATTTGGGTCAAACCACTTGCATCTAAAGAGTATCAATTTCTTATATGGCCAACCTGTATATTCTAGTTGTAATATTTCTTTGACCACACCATAATAATCAATATCTCCAACTTGGTTGCCATCACCACCTTGAACCCACACCCCGCTGTTGTTGCTATTTTTATTTTTAGAGCAATCCTCTGTATGAAACTTATAACCATTCACTACGTACTTAGACATTGTTGTGACCTGAAGCCCAGGTCCCCAAGATATATCGTTCAAAAATTGATTTACACCATTATTTGGATTATTTACCTACATATAGTTAAAAAAAAATCATAAGTTAGCACAACTTATGAATCAATTTTTATACATTCACTATATATACACTTACAAACTGTTTGAACCGCGTATCGAATCTCGTATATACAACATCATGGCCAAATTGACCCACGAAGTGACTATGACATATCAAATATTTTTAGTAGTTGCATCAATATGTAGTCACAGTAAATTTTACATTTTGATAACTAATAAATCAATACTTACTTGAGAAATGGTACAACTTCGGGACAATTTAGCAACACATGAAGTGTAGCTGACTTGTACTCCATATCACTCAAACTTCTCTTTCTAACATCCTTAGAACATCGGCCTGGTTGATTGAATATGAACATTGGTGGATATAATGGATCATTCACACATTCGACCATGTGCCTATTGGGCCTATTCCTAGAACATGGCACGTTACTCTCAAAATAATAAGAACAAAAATGTGCAGTTTCCTTTGCAAGATAGGCTTCGCATATAGATCCTTCAATCTTATTCCTCTGCTTAACAAATTATTTGCATTTGCCAATTGTCCTACATAATCTCATGTTAGCCAAAAACATTCAAATAAAATAGAATATTACATCAAACTTATAATATTACCTCTCAAAGGGATGCATCCATCTGCATTGAACAGGCCCTCCAAGTCGTGTCTCGTGGACAAGGTGTATTGGAAGGTGTTCAATCACATCAAAGAAATCACATGGAAATATCTTTTCCATCTTATAGAAATTACACGGATGTTCTGGTCCATCCGAAGTAGGTTTTCTTCCCTTAATGTGGTAGAACACAAGTCTTTAAAAAATAAAATAATCTCTCTGATGGGTTTCCAGATTCTTTCAGGCAAATCACAAAATGCAATAGGCATTAAGGTCTCCATGAAAACATGGTAGTCATGACTTTTCAAATGGCTCAACTTCCCTACCTCCATATCTACTTTTTTTCCAAGATTCGACGCATAACCCTCAGGCATCTTCAATTTCGTAACCCAATCACAAATTTGTCATCTTTCCTCCAAAGTGAATGTGTAACTTGCTTTGGGCTTGAACACCTTACCATTGTTTGTTGTCTGCAAGTATAATTCAGGCCGCCTGCAATATTCTTGTAAGTCCATTCTAGCCTTCTGGTTATCTTTTGTCTTACCTTTAACATCCATCACTGTGTTGAACAAATTATCAAAATAATTCTTCTCAATATGCATGACATCAAGGTTGTATCAGAGAAGATTATCCTTCCAATAAGGCAACTCCCAAAATATACTCTGTTTCATCCAATTATGATTAACACCATATCCGGGGAATCTATAAGGTGGAGCCTCAGTAACTTTACTAAAGTTCTGGACGCTCTCCCAAATTTCCTCACCTGAAAGTATCGGAGGTGGAGAATCATATTCCACTTTATTCTTTTTGAATGCACTTTTCATCCTTCTAAACTCATGATCATCAGGCAAGAATTGACGGTGACAATCAAACCATGATTGCTTTCGCCCATGTTTCAAAGTGAACGCTTTACTATTTTCCATGCAGTAAGGATAAGCTAGCTTCCCAACAGTCATCCACCCAGACAACATTCCATATGCAGGAAAATCATTAATAGTCCACACTAAATTAGCACACAAATTGAAATTCTGCTTGGTTGATATGTCATATGTTTCAACACCATCATACCACAATTGTTTTAGCTCATCAATCAAAGGTTGCAAATATACATCAATCAAACTTTTCGAATTACGTGGACCGGGGATAATACAATTTAAGAATATATATGGACTAGTCATACACAACTCAGGTGGTAGATTATAAGGTGTAAGAAAGACAGGCCAACATGAATATGGTGTCGCAGATACAGAAAAAGGCATGAAGCCATCCGCACACAGACCTAATCGAATGTTCCTTGGTTCACTAGCAAAATCTGGATATGTCCTATCAAAGTGCTTCCAAGCTTCTCCATCTGAAGGATGACACATAACACCAGGTGGTCTTCTATTTTCAAAGTGTCATCTCATATGAGGAGCAGAACTCATCGACGCATATAACCTCTTTAACCTAGGTATAAGAGGTAAATAATGCATCGCCTTGACAGCGACCATATTCCCGCTGGAAAGCCTCTTGAAACGAGGCTTTTCGCAAAATTTACAACTGTCTAAAGTTGCATCATCTTTATAATATAATATGCAACCATCTTCACAACAATCAATTCTCATTGACGAAAGTCCTAACTTAGAAACCAATCTCTTTGCCTTACAGAAATCACCAGGTAAGTTGATATTAGGGTCAACTAGTTCACTCATAAGGTCAATGAAAGAGTCCATGGCTGCTTGAGAAATATTCCAATTAGATTTGATACTTAGTAATCTAACTGCAACAGGCAGCTCAGAGTGCGGACTTCCTTCACGTAGTGGACGACTAGCTTCCTCTAACTGTTCATAAAAACGTTTTGCGTCATCATTAGGAGTTTGTTCAACATTTTCATTGGGCTCACCCCCGAAGTGCATCCCAAAAGCATCCGCAACCATATCCTGAATTCTAGAATCAAGATTTGTATTCTCCACCGACCTACTACTTTCACCAACAACCATGTTATGAAATATCTCACGGCTACCATCGATCTCTCCATGATTAGTCCACACAAAGTAATTCTCTATAAACCCCTTCCTATAAAGATGAAGCTTAACTTCCTCCGATTTTTTAAACTTCATACAATCGCACCTGACACAAGGGCACCTAATTACTCCTTCACTTTGGTATGGTAGAAGTGATATTGCATGTCTAATAAAGTCATTAACCCCTTCTATAAAATTCTCCCGCAATCCCCGCCGATTAGGATTATTCCTATTATACATCCAAGTACGATGTTCCATCTATATAAATAAAACAAGAACAAATTAATTTATTCTATAATTATAAATTAATTCTATCTTTTTTAGTTAATTCAAGATAATAATTGGCTCCTAATTACACCAATTTATATCCTAAAAGTTCAATTCATATCCAAAAGGTCCAATTCATATCTTAAAAGTTCAATTCATATCCTAAAAGTTCAATTCACAAGAACAAATCCTAAAAACTAAAATTTCAATTCATATCCTACGAGTTTAAACATAAACTAACTAAACTAAAGAAATTCAACCCATACCCTAAAAGTTCGATTCACAAGAACAAATTAATTTATTCTACAATTATAAATTAATTATATCTTTTTTAGTTAAATCAAGATAATTATTTTTTTCTAATTACACCAATTTATATCCTAAAAGTTCAATTCATATCCAAAAGGTCCAATTTATATCTTAAAAGTTCAATTCATATCCTAAAAGTTCAATTCACAAGAACAAATCCTAAAAACTAAAATTTCAATTCATATCCTACGAGTTTAAACATAAACTAACTAAACTAAAGAAATTCAACCCATACGCTTAAAGTTCGAATCACAAGAACAAATCCTAAAAACTAAAATTTCAATTCATATCCTACGAGTTTAAACATAAACTAACTAAACAAAAGAAATTCAACTGATACCCTAAGAGTTCGATTCACAAGAACAAATCGTAAACCCTAGATTCTAACTAAACTATTCATGACAATACAAAGTTAATAATTCAATTCTAACTAAACTATTCAAGACAATACAAACTCAAAATTGAAACACTCATCAATTAAAACTAATTCATAACTAATTGACTAATTAACAAAACTAATTAGTTAATAAAACTAATTAACAAAACTAATTAAAACATGATCTAAACCCTAATCCTCAATAAAATGTAATGTTCGAATAATTGAAACTAATTCATAACTAATTAACAAAACCTAGAAATAATAAATAAATAAGTTGTAATTCAAACCTAGAATTTTTAGGAGATGGAGAAGGAGAGGGGCGGCAGTGGCAGTGGCAGCGGCGACGGCGACGGCGCGGCGACAGCGAGGGCTGGGCGGTGGCGACGCGGGGTGGGGAATGGGATTTATGTGAGGGAAATAGAGAAGGAAAGGGGAAGGTTTTGAGTGAGGGAAATAGAGAAGAGAGGGGAAAATAAGAGAGAAATGGGGGTTTCCCCCGTTTTTCAATTCTCTGATTTCAGAATTACCGACCAAAGTTGATCGGTAATTTTGGTCGGTACATTAAGTGTTGACCGTTTGACCAAAAACCGACCAACTTTGGTCGGTTGTTTTTAAAAAAAAAATTAAATTCTTTTTTTTTTGTGTTTTTTTCCTTAAAATATTATAAAATATAAAAAAAAATATTATATACTACAAGCATTTATTTTATTTAACTATGCAATTATTATAAATAATTATAAACTATAAGCATAATCTTTATAAATAATTATATTAACTATTTAATTTTAATAAATTATAATAGCATTTATCTAAGTAAATTTTCTAAGTTATAATTAAGTATGTGAGTAATTTCTCACACACACACACATACACTATATTGTAATTGATGCTAATAACTTCTCTTTTTATTCGTTCATCACTAATAATGCATGACATAGATTAATCGATATATAGGTCGAGACGTTTTGATGAATCATTGATTAATATTCATCGATACATCTAAGTAAGTTATAAGTTGATGAATCAATTTACAAATAGATATATTTGATGATAAAGTATATATACTAATTAGTATCTTCCCAAGTCTATCCCTAAAAGAACCCGACCCTGTGGTCCTAGCGCTTCGTGTTCTTATATATATATATATATATATATACACACACAAACACACTTCATTGTAATACTTTAACTATATATATAGCTTGTTATAGTATATATTAGTGTGTATATATATAGCTTGTTAAAGTTTGACCATGTTTGACCTATTAATTTAACTCGTTTACTTAATACTAATAGCTTCTTTTGTTTATTTAATTTGTGATCCATATATATATGTCAAAGATGGATCCATATATATATATATATATATATATATATTAATTTAACTCGTTTACTTAATACTAATATATATATATATATATATGTCAAAGATGTTTAGTATTAATTCTTTTATTTTTCATTCATTCATCACTAATAATGCATGGCATAGCTAGATTAATCGATATAGGTCGAGACGTTTTGTTTTTACTATTAGTCGATATAGGTCAAACGTTTTGTTTTTAATATTCATCGATGCATCTAAGTAAGTTATAAGTCGATGAATCAATTTACAAATAGCATGTTATATATAGTATATGTTAGTGTATTCATTATTTGTATTACAAAAGTGTTAACGAATTACATTTATATTATTTAGATAGTAAATATAAAAGTAATTCGAAAGTTTGACCAATGTTGACGTAATAACCGACCAACTTTGGTCGGTTATTTTGCAGAAAATAACAATTACCGACCAAAGTTGGTCGGTAAATGCTTCCCCTACATTAACCGACCAACGTTGGTCGGTAATTTTAAATATAAATTCTTAAATATTATAAAATATTTTAAATAATAAAATAATTATTAAAATTTAAAAAATTAGATCCAGATTACCGACCAACGTTGGTCGGTAATCCAAAATTTTCTTGTCTGACCAACTGGGTCAATTCGTTGACCAATTACCGACTAACGTTGGTCGGTATTTAGTTTTAAAAAAATGTAAAAAAAAAATTCCCAGTTTCCGTCCAACCTGGACGGTTTTTGGTAGCTTTTTTTGACCGACCAACATTGGTCGGAAATATTTGATCGATTTTTAGCAGATTTTTAGTAGTGTTTGTTGGTAGCGATTACAATGATTTCCACTGCGCATGATATGGCACACACAATTAGTTGCTCTTGCTCCCTAATTTAGATTAACAAATACAATAGATAACAACCATCCAAACTATTTATACTTCTTTTCGCAATACATATGAAAAGAAGATTTGTGTTTCAATGGTCAGGGCTCAAGCAAGACTCTCGTTGAAGTAGGAACCCTTCTGTCTCCATAGGGTCACCAATGACGCAGAATGTAAGGAAGGGAGTAGAATTCTTCACTTCTACAGTCACCCTTGTAGGACGTGAATGCGTACCACCAGTGATTGCCTCTGTCATTCCATGTCTGATTATACCTTCTCTGTAGTGTGTTGTCTAGAAAATAAGCCACGATTCCCGCAACAAAAGCTTTCGACGAAAAGGGCACATTGACCATGTCGTTGAGCTGAACAATAAGAAACCAGAAAAGCTCTTAATACAAGACTAGAATGAAACACAAGTCAAATGTTAAGATATACATTCAGAAGGTTAAAATGCAAATTTAATTTGATATATACCCATCTTCTATGCGTGTGAACAGGTCCATAACCAGCAATAGCAGTATACTCATTGAAGTACTGTGGCACGGACAAACCCAGAAAGATGGAGAAACCTAATATAAACTTGGTGCGGAAACTATTAAGATTGCAAAACTGAAGGAAGCTTAAGCCTCCGGCTCCTGCCAAGAATCAACATAAGAACCAACAATCTTATTAATTAGCAAACTATATGAATAACATGAAAGATTTTGGCACTGATCCAGCGCATGTGTTTGCCTTACTATATTTGCATACCTACATAAGGGAACAGAAGGCAATACAAAGCACCTACAATGGGCGTTGGAATTGAAGCAAAGAACGCTCCATATTTCCCTGATGATAATAGTATTGTCAAGATAAATCCACATAGGGTGGGGGAGAGAGAGCAATCAAGCATCAAGATAACCCACAAAAATATAATTGTACGACAAAACAGTTAGATTTACCGAGAATTGAAAAGAAAATCATGAACCCAGCAGATATCTGGACAACTCTTCTACTACCAACACGTGTCTGTGCTATAAGGCCAGCATTCTCACTGCATGTGAACAAAGGAAAAGTCAGTTCTTCATAGTCAACTAATGTAATCCTAAGAGACTATTTGCTAGCTGCAGAAGGTTTTCGTCTGGACTTACACAGAAACAGAAGATCCAATCCCAGTGCCAAACAATCCTGATAGTAAAATCCCAACTCCCTGAGGTAGAAGCAGGATATTTCAAAATAAAGAAAGCAAGAAGGTTCATCTTACGAAGAAACTTAGGGAGCAAGGTTGCAGGGGTAGCTAGGGAGCCCTTAGTCAAGAGGTTAGTTACCCTCTTCGGTATCGGCAGAGAAAGTAGAGTACAGTAAGAGCACATCCTTGGGATATTTTCCTCTATTTATTTTGATTAGTTTCCTTTGGTAGTCTTTTATGTAAGTATATAAATATGTTGTAGTCATGAATAGAAGATACTTCTCCCATATATTACATGGTATCAGATCCCATAGTCTCCATCATTTGGCTCTTTTTCTAAAGAGATTCGGATCTTTAAAGGATCACAATTGAGTGGTCATTGTGTTTCACCTAAGTTGCTCAAACTCTTTACTTTCGGTGCCACACCGATATTGACACGACGTGGGTGTGGATGTGGGTGTTGGATCCGTACTGGATCTAGTCAATCAATTTTGGATACTTTGACCAAAATTGACCGGGAAAATTCGGGACAAGTATAATAATTTCTAAAATCAAAACAAATGCTAAGGTAAAATTGAAGAAAATGATTATCTTGTATATAGAAATTTCTATGTCAGTCTTTTTCCTTTTAACTCCTCGAATTCTCTTTTGGAAATGTAAAAGGCCTACAACTTCCGGTTAGTAAATACTTTTTTATTTTCTTATTAGCTTAGTTCAAATGTTAATATCCTTCACTTTTTTATGGTTACTAAACTTGTAATCCTTTTCCTGCAGTCTACAAGCAACACATAAGTTTTTTTACATAATGACTCATTCTTTAGGCATAATTTTATAACTCTAATTTTAGATATTTAAATTATTTTTTACTGAATCCCTACATCTGTATCTGTACTTAGATCTGTCCCAAAGTCATCTTTGGATGTATCCTTGGATCTGTCCCTTTTACCTCCTCCTCTCCCTCAATCCTCACCCCATCCACAACTATGGACTCTATGAAATTTCTCCTTCGATTTGCAACCGCAACCCTGTGGGAAAACATGGTATTTGAATCCCCTTCCTTTAACTAAATCGCCGCGATTTTTACCGCCAACTGCTAACTCGACTATTTCCCTCTTAACCTCCCCCAATTTCGCTTTCTCAGATTCATCTAGCTCTTTCGCCCCTTCCCCTCTCTCTAGTTCTCCCAATTCATGCATGAGCTCCCTCATTTTAACCTCTACCCTCCCAAAAACCTCTTTATTCCACCTAATAATATCTCCCTTGAGCAATTTAAGTTTCTTCAAAAGACGGAATGAAGGTGTCCCTGATACCCCGTAGCTTGTCCACCATTCTTTCACTTTGTCACCAAATCCTGGTCAACCACATGTTCTCGAATCGGAAAGGAGCACGCACCCCATCCCTCTGTATCCATCTAGTAAGATAGGCAAATGATCCGAAGTCAGCCTAGGTAAAGGAATCTACAGCACATTCGGCACCAGCTCATCCCAGGAGGACGATATCAGAAATATATCAAGTCTAGACCTTGAGTTGGACTCCTCACAATCGCATCCGACAAAACTTCCATTTTTGTCTCCTGAAAACAAACTAGATTGGCACCCTACTCTCTAACTCCCACTTTGATGATGACCCTTTTGTTTGGGTCATTCATCCCCCTCACATTCCATGAAAAAATCTTAACTTTCATAAGTAACAATATCCCCATTTTCCCCATCCCCCCTAGCCGAGCTCCCTTCCTCTTTGTCACGCACCCGGCCCCTTATCTGGTACACCAATACATCCCCTAAATTATTTTGCTTATCACCTTGACCCAACTCCCTCCCTGCACCATCATAAAAAGATTGTTGCTCAATCTCCCTCAACAGTTCTAACACCCTATCTTCCTTCCATTCAAAAGAAACACCTAAAAACTTCCCAAAGTTTAATAGTTTATCCTTCGTCCAGAAGGACATCCCCTCCTCCAATCCGTAACGAAATTGGACAGGCGTCTTCTATATGTACCCTTTCCTTGCTCCTACCGGAGGAATACAAGACCATAACATTGCTAGCAATAGGGACTTTAGGTGCTGGAAGGATTTCGCCATTTCCTTGAGAGGCACCAACCTTTGACATTAACACCCTGCTGCTATAGGAATGGTCAGAGACGCCAGCAGGGTAACGGGGAGGAAGAAAGCATGGAACCCTTGGCGGCATATTAACTGGAATTACTGTTCCGGCATTAACATTAATTGGGGCAGGCGCAATAATCTCCCCGGAAGAAGAAGGTGCTTGAAGTGTAACCTCAGCACAGCTAAGCACAGGAGAAGATGATAGGGTGATGGAGCTGGGTCCATCAGAGGCGGGAAGCCGAGGAACAGCGGCCATCAAAGAGGGGCGCAGGTCACTAGAGTTTGGTGAAGAAATACCACTGTATGAAGCACCATTGGTAGAAGAAGGAGCGACTATTCCCATATGCTTAGGAGCCTTATCAGACGCAACTTGAAATAATCTGGGGCCCTTAGGATCAATTCTAATATAATTGGGAAAAGTTATTGGGTCCATGTGTAGAGGCCCAGGCCTATACTTGCTGAAAACTTGGCCCGTCCTATGACAACTAAAAGAGAACCAGTCCATTATGCCTTTCCAGCCCGCATCACTAACCCAGGGGCATTCACGTCTTTTTCTCCTGATAAAATTTTGTCTTCTTCTCCCAAATTCAAACCTCCCGTCTCTTCTCGATCTAACGTTTAATTCCGGCTTGGTCCACTGATCCGGTGAGTCCTCCCCTCCTTTCAGAGACTGAGTTCCCCTCCCCTACGTTCTATTTGTCCTTCCTTTTTCTTCCGCCACTACCACAGGCATAAAGATAGGGCGACATTCAGGGCTCAACTAAACTCTATACCTCAAATAGTCATCTTCCACCACAGTGGAGACAGGGATTCTGCCCCCTTTCCTCACCACAATCCTCACTCGCGAGAGATCGTGTAGGCTGCAAGTGACATCAATAAAATCCCCACAGATTTTTCCAATCTTCTTGAATAGGTCAAGACACCAAAGATGCACCGGGAGACCCACCATGTTGACCACCAATGTTTCGCCGGGGAAATATGGGTCGAGACACCCGTCGTGCTCCACCCATCTATCTAGCTTTAAGTTCCCATCGAACCACCCGTTTCCTCTGATAAGAATTTCTGAAGCTTGAGACTCGTCGACAAATCGAAAGAGATATTGCGTGTCCCCCAGTTGCGATATTTTCAACCCGTTATTGACGTTCCATACCTCTGCTGCCTAGTTCCTATCAGCCTCAGGAGAACCAACCCATTTGGAAAAGACCCAATTAGACAAGATTCCAAGAAACCCTTGCGCCTGAGAGTGTGCTCCTCAGACAGCGAGAAGTGCGGCTCCTACCCTACGTCGAGCTTTCGATGGCATCTTTCCCCAAGTTCTAGGGCTGGCCAAGTGGCAGCTTTGATGAAAAACATGTTTTCCAGCTTTCTAGATTCTAGAGAGAAGTAGGAGCTTCTCTCTCTAAAATCCATCATATCTAAATTCGGTTATCCCAAAATACTATCTATAGCTCCGGCGCTGCACGATGCCGGAAAAATCAAAGAATGCCACCGGAATCTGAAGATTTTCGCCGGAAAATAGAAAACATCTTCTGATTTAGGAGGAACTGGGATGGGTAGGCTCGGAAAAGCCTCGCGAAGAGGCTGACTGAAGAAGAACTAGTGAGGTCTGGTCGGAAAAAGCATCGCCCGTTGCCAGAAAATAGTGAAAGTCGTCGGATTTTGGAAATTCTTGGATGGGTAGGCTCAGAACAGCCTCGCGATGAGGGTGTCTGAAGAAGAAAAAGTGAGATCTGGTCGGGATAAGCCTCACGCGCCAGCGCGTGGCTGAGAAGTCGTCGGAACTGGGCCGCGCGTGAGGGCGCATGAGTAGTCGTACGCCGGAGATTTTAACTGGGTTTTGGTCGCGATAGGCTTGTCTCTTGGAGGGTGGTGATACAATCCTAGGATTCATGAAAGAGAAATGTTTCGGGAAAAGTGCCTGAGAGCATTTTACCAAATTTCTTGTACTCCTAGGAACCTGATTAGCTGAGTAGCTTTGAAACATATTCTATGCTACTTAAAAGGAGCTCGTGGACTCGCATATTATAAGGCAACCACAGACATAGTCACATTGAGTTCTTTGCAGAAACTAACTGGGGTGGATCTAAAAGTGATTGGAGATCTACTACTGGCTATTGTGTCTTTGCTGGTGGAAATTCGGTAAAGTAAGAAACAAAGTATTGTATCACGGTCCGGTGCAGAATTTGAGTATGGAGCTATGACAAGGTCGACATATGAGATCATATGGGTACATCATCTTGTGGTAGAAATTGGGTTGAAGCTCTTTGCACTAGCAAAACTCTGGTGTGATAATTAGTTGTTCTTCATATCGCCTCAAATCCTATATATCACGAAATAACTAAGCATACAGAGGTTGACTGCCACTTTATTTGTGGAAAGATTTCTAAAACTCAATTTTGCACTAGTCATGCGAAGACTCGCGAACAACTAGATGATTTGTCCACAAAAGCATTGAATGAAACTCGAGTTGATTATCTTTGTAAAAGGCTAGGCATGATCAACATCAATGCTCCAACTTGAGGGGAGTGTTACAGAATAATTAGTAGTTAATACATTACTTTCCATATATAGGTGACAATTATAAGAGCAGATGCTTAGGATATTTTCCTTTATTAGTTTTGATTAGTTTCCTTTGATAGTCTCTTATGTAAGTGTATAAATACCTTGTACTCATGAATTACAATCCTTCACGGCAGAAAATGAAAGAAAGAGAGCAGAGAAGAAGAGAATATTTCAGGGGAAGCAAGAGAGAAAAAACTATTTGACTTCCAATCCCTTAAGCACATAAATTATGATATCTGGTATCTCAAGAAGTATCATATCTGCCATGTACTGTCACAGCCTAAATGGATCTATGCAAAATAACTTTATAACAAAAGTTACTCAAATTGGCATTATATTAAAATTAATGGTTCCAAGTACGTGAACCAGATTAGATATGTCGGGTTGCAAACTTGCAGTTGAGTGGACACATATTTTGACTTGTGTTATGGGAAGAAAGCCATTCTAGTTAGAGTTGGGTGTTGGGATTTCGTAAAACAAGTCATTATTCTTATGGTAAATTGTGCATGTGGAAAATGCTGAGACTGGAACAGATCGACAATGTTCCAATTTTGTGTAGTTCTCCCAATCTACTTGCCTACTTCACATAGACCTCCCTAAAAGTTCTACGCATCTGATTCCGAGTAAAGCTCCACTTAAATCAATCCAACAGAACTTTTGAGCATGGCCCCTGCGCAAGAATAACACAGCACAAATCGAGAAATGACCCATTCTTTTAAAAAAAAATTCAATCCAACCGGACTTTCTCTTTTACTCTTCTTTGCTTACTTTACAAGAGGGAGAGAGGAAAGATTCAAGGGAAGAAAAACTGTTTACCTGCCAACCAGCACCACGGCTTAGTATTGATGGGGGCACAGGAGTGCCAGATGTGTGTCTTGCAATTGCAATAAAAGAACCAGTGGACTGAACACCAAAGAGTACAAGCGTGAAAAGAAGTTAGTTCAAGGCCTATATCTTTAAAAATAAAAACATCTGTTTCTTCAGGAAAAAAAAAAGTATCTGTTTCTTCAGAAAAATGGTAAACAGAGAAGAGGATCACACAAGAATTGCCGTCACTCTCCTATAAGAAGAGGATCAAAATATGAGTGTGTGCCTCACGCGTCTTCTCCATGGAACCACCAGCCAGATCTTTACCGGCGAGTAGAATACATCCCTTGCCTTAGCCGCCTAATGTGAACCTCTTCACCGATCCGAATGCTCAGACGAGCAGTAATGCGACGGCAACTGCCGAGCAGTAATCAGAAGAGTACCTTGATCTTTTAGCTGAAGATTGTAAGTATACACTAGTTGGGAAGTTCTGGTTAGAATCATGAAGAAGAAACAACAATTGCACTAGTGAGGGTTGTTTTACTCAGCCTCCCATTGCACTTAAGGAGAAAGGAAGGTCTGGTTAGCATCCTGTCCCCAGTTGGAAAAGTAATTGCTCTATACTTGGCTACTGTTATTAAAACAAAATGAAGTTTGGGTCAATTTTAAGAGGTCGGGGAGTGAGATTAATGACGACTTTTGGCAGAAAATAGAATATGAGAACATTCCTTCTTATTGTCTTAAGTGCTCACATCAAGGGCATTTGGAAGAGCAATGCAAAAAAAAAGAATGGAATGTTGAGGATGATGAACAAACTAAGGTTGGCAAAAATGATAATGGACAGAACAAAGATATAAAAGAGTTGAAGCACGTGGCTGAGAATAATAACATAGGGGGAAAAAACAACAGGGTGAATATCTAAAGGACAAGGAGCAACCTTGGAGCAATCCCAAAACGAAAAAGAGGCAAAAACAAATGTACGTTCATAAGAGTAATGCATCTCCTAGACGGCTTTAGCAATTAAACAGAATCTACAGTGAACAATGCAACTCAAGATCATGTGGGTGCACAACAATGTAACTTGCCTGAGGTTACGGCTTATGAAGAAGCTTAGGGGTTAGGGTGATCGTAATGAGAATACTAATGATGCTATGTTGAGAACAAAAGGAAATAATGAAATTGTACCCGACCGACAAAACTTTTATATCGGATGAGCACACTGTCCCACCGAAAAAGAGTTCCTCGACCAACGAACGAGATCACTATGGTAGAAAAATTGCTATTTTATGAGGTTGATTTGGAATACGAAGTCCACTTTGGAGACAAGGACAACAATGGAGGTGACAAACTAATCAATTGCAGCTATCGTTCGAACTTCCACCTTTAGCTTTCATACATTAATTACTTTCTATCAATTGCTTAGCCCTCCCAACCAAGGATTCTCAATTCATTCATGAAACATCTACATCAACCTTAAATGCTCAGCCCATCTTTTGTTTCTAGTTTGAGCAAGAAAGTCATTTTAGCATGGAAGAGGAGATCGATGCAACAGAGGTTCTCGTTAACTGATGAAGATTTTTCTGAAGATGACAGACATGATTTTGGAAAGAAATATGGAGGAAAAAGAAATTAAGAAAATAAAAAAACAAGATGTGTCAAGATCTGTATTTGGATTTGTGTGTGCAGAAGAAAAAGGGATTCTAAATAGGATCTAAAAGAAAAACGGGGTCAAGAATAGCCTTTTTCTCTAGATCCTTCAAACATATCATATAAAAGTCAACAATATATTTTATCCATTATGAAATTACTCTTGAATTTGAAACGAATCACCTCAGAATGGAAAAGGATGAAGATTGAGATATCTGTACCAACCGCCAGAAGTGTCATAATTCCAAGTAGCCCAATGTAAGGCAATCAAGATCATACTCGAATAAGCAAAAGAAATTAACACAAGGAGCTACTTAAACCCTAAGCTCGTTTGGTACTAGTGACAAGGAATAAATAATCTCAGTATTAAATTTGAAATAAATTTATCGCACATTTGGTTGGGATAAAATTGCGGTATAATTAATTTTAGAATTGTACTGTTATTGTTATCCCGATAACAATTCCGGAATAATTAATCCCCGAATAATTAATACAGGAATAACTTATTTTCCAACTAAACCATAAATGTCTACAAAACCTGCCAAAATAAGATATTCCCTTGTCCTAATTTATATGATAATCTTTCTTTTTTAGTCATTTGGTTCTATATTTGGTAACAATTTAACTGTAACTTCCCCTTTATAAAATGATTTCTGGCCATACAAATTTTCGTATTAGATCAATTCAAAAAAATTTAGTTATATATTTGTCCAAGCACTGACGGGTAAACAAACCTCTACAAGAGCAACAAAAGTGGCCATCATCATAGCAAATGCTTCACCGACATCAAATGAAGGAAGTCCCCATTGGAAGGGGTAAGGAATACTAATCCTGCAAATTAATGCCAGCGTGGAATAAGAGGAAATCGTTAAAGTTACAAATTTAAGCAAGTAATAAGTAGTATGGAATGTTTTTCAAACAATGTGCATCCCTTGATACAATCATAAGACCATGAGTTAAAAAAGACTTGGTTCAAAATATAAAGTAAATTTTGTTCTGCTCCTACATAGGAGTAGTAGCAATGAAAATAGTTTAAAATTGACCAACAAACAATCTATGCAGTCTACAACATGAGAATCAATACATTAGGGAAATTAAAAGGAAAAGGACAGGAAGAGCACTTGCCATGGAGCACCATCAATGAGTCTAGCACGATCAGTTCTGCAGCTTGCTTGTGTCTTTGGTGGCTTTCCATTGTAAGCCCCACGCACGGTGAGTAGGTGTGCATAAATCCATACAATGGCCACCGTGATACTAACAGTAAAACTATCAAATAACTTCTTCCTTGGGCATATCAAATAGGCAAAATACTGCAATAACCAGAATTATCAAGAATGTGTACCTTTAATTTATACCTACAATGTCTTCCATGTAAAATAATGTTCAAGTGAAATATCTGATTTCTAGACAAAGCATCCCACCTGAGAGAAAATGACCAAAAGGACTAGCTCTGGCAACCCAACTTCAACACATTTGGCAACCTAAACAAAGACAAAGTAGATTTAACAATCATCCTACAGTATCATCGTAATGCAAGATAACATCAACACTTATAAATGTAGCGAGTTGTGATACTTACCCCACTAAAACCAAACTCATAAAGCCCAAAGCCAACAAGAGAAACCAAAGGAACAACTGAAAGTGGGCTCAAAAACCTAAGAATCCACGGAAAGTAAAATGCCTATTAGAGCTAGTGTACGTGCACGAAGCACTCAACATAACTGATCAGCAGACATCAAACCACCGAAAAGTGATCCTTATTAGAACAATTAATCTATCTTTAGTATAGCATAACAATATCCAAGAGCAGAAAAGTATGTGCTTGATTGTACAAAACCAGATGCTAGATGAGAAGGCCAGCTCAGATGTAGGGAGAGATCTTGTGTTATAACAAACCGTGTAACCTTGCCCCAGAGACCACTGAAGCCTAGGACTATCTGAAGTGTTGAAGCCGCAATATGTGCACCTTGAGTCGCCCGCATTATCTTCTTGAATTTCTGATGAATCATATAGGAAACATAAACAAAAACATTAAGACCCAATATCACCAAGATGCAATGGATGACTCCCTCTGTCTCAAAACTTCTTCCGACTAGTAGAGAGTTAAAGAAATAGGCACTGACATGAATCATTTATTAAGCGGAAAGTAAATTATTATGTGTAGTATTTAAATGTGGTTCTCAAAATTTTATTGTGGAAAATTATAGTTAGTGTTTGGATTTGGTTTTCGAAAACAGTGGTATATTTGGAGGAATCTTCCAAAATTTATAAATTATTATTTTCTTTCAAATGTTTGGAGGGGTCGAGCCCCGATGTCTGAATAGCCACTAAGTTATGATCACCGACCGTAATGAATTTTTTTACTATTGGATGATGTAATTAATCCTGTCATAACAGATTACTTGCCGCTTATTTTATGTTATAAAATCAATGCTATTAAATAGAATTACTTATAATTACCTTTTGATAACTTAATGATGTAAATATCTTTTACACCGTCAATGCATAGAACTTAAACTCTAATTTTAAACCGAGTTTAAGTTATATACAAGTCAATATAGGAAATTTTTAGGTAGTTTTACATGTTGTGACAAGTAACCTGCTTTAGTTTCAAGATGCTTATATGTAGATATTCTTTGGATGGCGGTATATATAACTTAAAACTCTTTTAAACTAAACTAACTCTAGTTGGTTCTCCCAGCATCCTACCTAAATGACAATAACTGTTGAACTGGCTCATTCCATGCATTCCCCAACTAACTCCATAGAAAAGCTATATAACTAGACCAATATCTCTGCTTTTGTCTCCGACATTCAACAAATAATTAGTTGATGAATAGATGATCAAAACAATAGAAGAGAAATGACTGAGTGTTTGAAGAAGACACCAACCGAAACAGGGTCTTCATCACTCCATCGTCCAGAAATGATAATCGAGATTGTAGGTGCAACGAAGGTGTAAGACCCTCCCATCACAGCAGGCAGTCTGGTCCCAAAGAGAGACTGCAACAAGGTGTTCAGACCAGCAACGAATAGCAATGTCTGAATAACTTTGGCTTTCTCCTCCTGCAAATTAACGGGCAGGTATTCTTTCATTAAAAACCTATAACACTACTTGATCAGTTCAAGTGAAATTCATACTTTAAGTCGTTAATTAAGTAGTTCAATGTGTCTGGAAGCCTCACATTTCCACCTCCCATTTGTGGAACCAGAGTTGTAGGGATGATAACTGTTGTACCAAGCATAACAAGATAATGTTGAAAACCGAGAAGAATAGCCTCAGCTGCATTCCAGCAATTTGACAAATAAATCAGCATATCCCACGATACAGATGGTGAAGCCAAATTAAATTTTTTTTTAAGAACATTTAACTTTAACCAATACAGAGAAGCGTTCCACAACATTTTTGTTCAATAGCAGTAACAGGAAAACAAGAAAATACTTTTTTTTTATCGGTAGAAAACAAGAAAATACTTTACAGAGTAAATACTATGTCAGCCACCAAATAATACTCCCTCCGTCCCAATTTATTTGTCACTTTTGCTTAGTTAATTTGACTAATTTTTGAAGCTAAATTGAACTAGATCAACTCAATATTTTAAAATTAAAATTTAGATATATTTAAAACTAGACGAAAGTTCTATAAGTTGAAATTTTTCTCATGTCAAGAGGATGAAAAAATACATTATAAAATGTTGGTCAAGATTCACACAGTTAAATCTTAAGAAGCGAAAAATGACAAATGACACGGGACGGAGGAAAAAATTGTGTATACAGTCAGCTCTCTTGTTTATACTAGAGATCTCTAAGCTGTTTTGAAAGTGAAGCTGAATGGGATAAGGAATTGTGGATTATAACTTATAGCAGAGACCTAATTTGGTTCGGTGTGAATTTCCTGGCCTGCACGTTACTTCATGTATAGGATCAGATTGTAGGAGTTAGTCTGTGTGGTGTACTTGTATACGCTCCTTGGGTTGTATTATATAACCCAAGGTAGGGACGTGAATATAGAACATACAGAAAAACAATAGAACTTCCGTGAGCCTCAGCTGCTCTTGCTTATGAAATTTTAAACCAAAGTTGTAGATCCTGAAGTATTCCTACACGCCACCAAGTCCAAACCCCACACAAGATTCTCAATCATCCTCTGCTTTTTCTCCAGTCCAATCGAGTCCTAGTTTTCATCGGATTCGCAAAACTCCGAACCCAAAGAGGTTTGTGGTTGTAACCTCCTTCTGCCTCGCCGAAAAAAGTGGCTGAGGGAGACTCAGTAGAAGGAGAAGAAAATCAGGAAGTCTTCAGTTTGCAAGTAGAAGAAAGCTGTGAGGCACAACAGAGTGTGGTTTGTAGTGGTGAAGAATATCCCAAACCTTGACTTGAATGTTGCCAACCCTACAGGTAATATTCTTCATGTATCTTCTGAATCTACTTTGGGGTTGAATGAACAAGAGGCCATAGAGAATATGTTGTTAATCGCTACTGAGGGGAGTTTAGTTGGTGGTTATGAAGGTGTTTCTGAAACTATTGGGTCTCAGGCTGAAGGTGATAGTCTACAGGTAGAGGGTAGGGAACTGGTGCCTGTTGAAAATCTGGCACCTGATCCCTCAGCCCAAGAGGAGCCCTCTGCTCCGACTTGGAATGAAACCCCCAGTTATTCAAAAGAACCCCAGGTCAGTACTGATCCCGCTCCCTCTCCTCATTTCGTTGCTGAGCCATCAACCATTGTTGTTCCTGAGATAAGATCTATTTCTGAGGAAGAGAATAAGGATAGTGAGGAAGATTATGAAATATCTATGTTGCTAGTTTTATTGTTGCTATGAGTAGTAGGGAAACTCCCAAAAAGCCCACTCCTAAAAGACCTACTACTAGGCTGCTAAAGAAAGGTGGAAAGTTAGTGAATCAAGAGGTAGTGCCTCCATCAATTGTTGTTGATGTTGATGACGAGGTGAATGAGGAATCTAGTTCCTTAATTCGTAAGTCCTCTAAGAAACCTACAGTTCCAAAATATAGGAAAGAGTCATTTGTGAAAGTGATGGAGGTTAGCAATGTTTAAGTGGAAAAGTCTGGTGAGAAAGTGGCTGAGGAGTCTGATGAGAAAATGTCTGAAAAGTCTGGAGAAAAGGTGTCTGAGAGGGTATCTGAGAAATCTGCAGAGAAAGGGAAAAGTGTGAGAAAATTTGTGAAACGGAAGGTTGGTGGCAATGAGGAACCCGGTTCCTCCAAGAAGGTCAAGGTGGGTGTGGCCAAGGATGAAGGAAGAGAAAATATTAGAAACCAGAAGGTGCTGTGGGGCAGAACATTTGCTCCTGATATTCTTGACATGACAGTGATGCGTCAACTGGTTGATATCTGTGAATTTCAGTAGTGGACACATTTGTTCACTACTGAAAGCCCTAAGGTGTATGAGGCGGAGGTGCGCAATTTCTATGCTGATATGTTCACCGTAGAAGATGACAACATATGCCTGAAGGTGAATGGTGTTGATTTTATGATGGATGAGGTTGTGCTTGGAACAATTCTGGGAGTGCCTACTGGCAGCATATCATCCATTGAGGGGACTTGTTCTTCAAACTTCAGAAATGCCATTTTGAAGGATGATGCAATATAACAGGGGAGCGGGTATACAAGAAAGCCCTCCTTCCCGTGTACCAATTATTGTTCGAGATGGTGAACAAGGTTCTGCTCCCACGTGCAAAAAGGCGTTCCATTACGTCACAAGCAGATATGTTCCTCATGGAAGTGCTGGATGCCTACTCCACTATCCATTTGTCGGGTATCATGATTGAAAACATGAAGAAAGTGGCTGATTTTAAGGATGGTAATCATGGGTTGCCCTACGGGTTCTTACTAAGGTATTTGAGTTCTTCAACGTCTCTTTGGGAAAGGCTACAGTGGGTACTCGCGAACAGACCTTCTCCAAGACCACCCTAGAAGAGTGTGAGTGCATCGATAAGAAAGGAGGGATTGGCAGCAATTCTACTATCTCTCAACTGATTGAAGCTTAGAACATTGCTAATGAAGAGATAAGGAATTTGAAGGCTCGGAATGTCATTCTTGAGAGACAGCTTAGTAAGGCCCATGAGGCACCTGGTTCCAGCAGTTCACAAGGCGCAGAGGTTGCCCGCCTGACCAAGGAAAATGCTGAACTCAGGAAACAGATCGAGGACCTGAAGGAGAGGTTGCTTAATGAGCAAGTGTCAGCAAATGCTCGAATGGATATTCTACTTAGAACCCTTGCCTCCACATCTCTGCCTCCCCCTTCCAGTGCTCCTTAAAAGTCATTCCCTTCCTAGTGTCCAGTTCAAGTTGCATGTCCTCTGTTTTGGTCCTTTTTGTTTTGATGTGTTTAGTGGCTGGTACTTTTTCTATTGTTTTATTTTGTGGATGGTTATGTAACAAATGGTACTGCTAATTCTGCTCCCTGTTTATTTCCAAATTAATGAATATCTCATCCTTTTGCTATGCATGCCTTGCTCTTATGCTCTGTTCATAGTCATGTTTGTGTGCATGAATTAAGCTTGCTAGACTTCTTTTTGCTTATTACTATTTACTAATCTTTTTATGATGCCAAAAGGGGGAAAATTAATTGAGGGGGAACAAGTTCAGAGGGAATACAGGAAATATTTATGGTTCTTTGGTTCTCAAGGGGAATTTCAATTACAAGTTTGTCATCATCAAAAAGGGTGAAATTGATAGGTTATGTGTCCAGTTATGTTTTGACGATCTTACAAACTTAATGGTAAGAAACCAGATAGGGAACCTGTTCCGTATCCTCAACGTGCTCAAGATCAACAAGTCTCAAGTCTGGACATGTTCCAACACTCAGAGTCAAAGAAATAACAGAGGGAACAGATGGATATCAGTTCCCCTGCTGAGTGTACTAGTCAACACCCCACAGTTGTAAAGTCGCTGCAATTGTTCCTCTGCACACACGCAATAGTGCAAACAGTGCAGCAGTCACTTTATGGGGAATGCCCTTGTACCAAATATGCTTGCATCATTCAAGTGATGTCACTTGTGTAATATTAACATGAAGCAAAGGGAAAACAACATACTTGCACATTCCAGAATTCCTCAAGCTTTCTCTCAAGTGTGTTGCCAACTTGCAAGTGACACTCAGGGCATCAAGAACAAAGAACATCATAACGAAGGACCAGTTTCCTGCATTGAGTTATTACATGTCCTTAGTTATGTTGTACCTTTGTTAAAGTGATTTACTTGTAATTCCTATTTAACTTAGCTATAAGCATTGTGTAGAAAACCTTTTGTAAAATAATAAACCTTGTGTTTGTGTCTTGACTAGAGTGAGTCGAGTTGTGAGCTTTGTAATAGAGTTATTACAAAGAGGCTTGTAATAGAGTTATTACAAGTGAGTGAGGCATTAAGGTGTTAATTCCTAAGTTACAATAGGTTGTAATTTGAACTTGCTCGGTTAGTGAAGTTGAAATCCTACGATTGTAGGTCGTGGTTTTTAATCCCGTGAGCTGGGAGTTTTCCACGTAAAACTCTGTTGTGTCATTTACTTATCTCTTTGTGTGTGTTCTGTGAAAACTGATAGAGAACCCGATTTTCCATACAGTTTGGTGGACCCTAAGGTTCTATCAATTGTTATCAGAGCGGATTCTTTCTATCAAGCTAACACCTAGAAAGGATCTTCATGGATGCTCCACCAAACTTTGAAGAAGGCCAGCCTACCTACAGACCACCAAGATTCAATGGCCAATACTACGGATGGTGGAAGACAAGGATGCATGATTTTATCATGGCTGAAGATTCAGAGCTCTAAGATGTTATCTGTGATGGTCCTTTCGTTCCTATGAAGACCATTGGTGAACCAGCAGTGATAGTTCCCAAGACAAGGAAGGAGTACAACGATGCTGATCACAAGGCGATCGAAAAGAACTTTCGAGCAAAAAAGATCCTCATCTGTGGTATTGGACCAGACGAATACAACAGGATTTTTGCATGTCAATCTGCCAAGGAGATCTAGGAAGCTCTCTAAACAGCACATGAAAGGACAACTCAAGTCAAGCAGTCAAAGATTGATATGTTAGCCACTGAGTATAAACTCTTCAGGATGAAGGATGATGAGTCCATTCAGGACATGCACACTCGCTTCACTTCCATCATCAATGAGCTCTATTCTCTGGGAGAAATCATTCCAAGGAACAAACTTGTCAGGAAAATACTTAGTGTATTACATGGTTCCCGGGAAAGCAAAGTAAATACTATCACAGAGGCAAAGGATCTACAAAAGCTGGCCATTGATGAACTCATTAATATTCTGAAAACTTATGAAATGAAGAAGAAGAAGGATCATGAGAGAAGAGAGCCCAAAAGGGAGAAGAACCCGATCTTCAAGACAGACAACAGTGACTCAAGTGGTGAGGGCGCTGATATGGCTTACATGGCAAAGCGATTTCAGAAAATGGTTCGCAGGAATGGAGATATTCCAAAAAGGGGTTCGCAAATGATCCAGCTTCCACTTACCATCAACAGTAATATCCTTCGCCGACAGTCCTCTTGGTGTGCTATTATATGAAATAATTTGGGCAATAGCTCCCATACCAGTCCAGTTATCCCACCAAAGACTTGAAGTGCCAGAATTAATCTTCAAGAGTAAGTTTTCCTCAACCTCCTCTTTAACTTGGATAAGTTTTTTCCAACTGTGTGTCTGACCTGTTCTCCAAACATTTTCTACAGGGCATGATAGTCTGCAGTATTTTGTGTTGAGGAAGTTAGACCATAAGGTGTTATTGGTCCTATATATTCACCATCTTTTCTTTGCTAATGCATCACTAAAATCCAGCAAACTTCTAAATCCAATGCCCCTTCGACAGTTGGGAAACACATGATAGACCAGAAACTCCAATGAAATTTCTACTTTTCTTTCGAAGACCCCAGAAAAATCTAGCCATGTGCCTCTCAATATGCTTGAAAGTAGATTTTGGAGGTTCCAAGGCAGCTAGAAGATGAGTGTGCTGGGATTGCAAAACATGTTTTCTCTCGCCTTCTTCTCCTCATCAACTTATTACTATTTGTCCTTTAAAGATAAAACTCTCAAATTATCTTGTGTGGAGAATCCAAATTATTCAGTTGATGTGAACTCTAAGGGTTAGCGATATCATCGACAATACCCTCCACCTACTGTTGAGGTGAATGAAAAAGGGGAAGAAAATCCTAACCTTAAGTTTCAAGAATGGGAAAGCAAGATGTGCTAATTAGGAGTTGGATCACTGGAAAATGACGGAGGAGTCAATCTTGCTTATCATTGGTTGCAATACTTCCAAGCATATATGGAAAAGTCTTGAGGATAATTACCTACAAGCTAACAAGGACAAAGAATTCAACTTGAAACGACTTCAAGGTATCAAGATGAGTCAAAAATGATAGATGAGTACATAAAGGAGTTTAAGGGAATGTTTATTGAACTTACAGCTATACACAAACCTTTAAATGAGGACAACAAAGTTGTAAGCTTTGCTAAAGTTCTTGGAAGCAAGTACAAAAACCTAAGAATAATAATGTGGGGTAAACCTCCATATTAGTTTGCAAATGCGCTAAGGGGTTTTGACATGAGTGGAAAAGATGGTAAAAAGGATCATGTAGATCAAGCAATGGCCTTCCAAGCTCAAAGAACTCAAGGCTCCTTTGGAAGAGGAAGACGAAATTTCTATAGAGGGAGAGGAGAAGGAAGAGGCAGAGGATTCAGCTTCAAGCAAAACAATCAAAATCAGATTGGAGTAACAAAAAGAAAGCACAAATATGTAGTAGACACTGGGCTGAATGCCAATATACCTATGTGCTTATGGGTTGAAGCAATTATGATAGCTATATTTGTTATAACTTCCAACGCTGCTTTTGAGAATTGAAACACCATTTCAGAAGTTATATGGAAGAAAACCAGATTATAGTACTCTAAATATTTTTAGTTGTAGATGTTTTCCACGTCTAAAAAGATATAACAAAAAAAAGTTTTCAACCAAAAACCTTTCCTTGTATTTTAATTGGTTATTGTTTATTGCACAAAGGATATAGGTGTTATCATCCTCAAACAAAAGAAGTTTATATTTCAAGGCATCTAATGTTTGATGATCAGTGCTTGCCATATGTTTATAGTGTGCCACAAAATTGTACAGGTTCAAGTCCATCACTGTCAATATACAATGAATTCATCGAATCAATGGCCACTACAGATACCTCCCATGAAATATATTCTAACAGTGAGAACTTACCGATATAATCGAGGAAGCTACACCACTCTAGGTCTCTCATGCACCATTTCACATTGAAGAGCCACTCTTGGTTTTTCATGTTGCTGATTATAACGAAGAGGCAGCTAAACCAATTTTAGATGTACATCAAGCCCCACAGAAGCTATAGAGCGATCACCACATGCTATCACTATGTGCTCCACTGAGAATTCTACTCAAACTGAACCTCCAGGTATTAACCTAATCGTTGACTTCACTAAATGCCATACTGGTGATTGTTCTGTTGCACCAACTACATAAGATGAGCCCTAGCCTCCTGCTCATCACATGACCACCATAATAAAGTTTAAAAATATGGCCCAGCCTCCAGAATTCATGAATTCACCGTCGTCGCTAGTTGCTGCTTCTACAAATAGACGAGCCTAAAAGTGTCAAAGAGGCTATCTCAAACCTCACTAGCACAATGCAATGAAGGATGAAACGGAGGCTCTACATCAAAATGAGACTTGGAAGCTTGTTCACGTGAATCGCACATGAATATGATTGGCTTTAAAGGGGTATTTAAAACAAAATTGAAGTCAGATATATAGTACATTAGGTAGATTCAAATCCTGGCTAGTTGCAAAAGGATATAATCAAAAGGAAGGCTTTGATTTTGGAGCTAAATTCAGTTCAGTTATTAGTTCAACAACTATACGCACAATCCTAGCCTTAGCAACAACAAAGAGATAGCCACTTTGACAACTTGACGTTTTAATGCATTTCTACATGGGCGACTTAAAGAAGCTGTGCATATGAAGCAACCTCCTGGATTCATAGATAATATTGCTTCGCATCATGTATGTTTGCTCCAACTTGCCATCTATGGTTTGAAATAAGCTCCAAATGCTTGGTTTCGACGATTTACTGAGTTTCTTCTTCATCTGGGTTTCAAAAGAAGTCATGTTGTCTAGCATTGACACAATAATCCTACTACTATATGTTGATGACATAGTAGTAACAGGTGACAATAAAATATATTGGATTCATTAATCTCTCAATTGACCTCACAGTTTGCCTTGAAGGACTTGGGAATCCTGCACTATGTTTTAGGGATTGAGGTACTCCATTCACTAAAGGCCTCTAGTTAAGTCAAAGAAAATATGCAAAGGATGTCCTTTAAAGAACTATGATGGTTTGTGCTAGAAAAATCAACACCCTACTATCACAAAAAGGTGACATTCACGATGCAACCGACTCACCAGTGGACCCTTTTGAATACAGAAGCGTTGTGGGAGCATCACAATATTTAATATTGGCACCCAGATCTCACTCATTCAGTAAATCAAGAATGTCAATTTATGCAATCACCTTCAACAATACATTGGCAAGGTGTAAAGAGGATTCTTCGATATCTAGTTGGAACTACACATTTTAGCCTTTGGATAACTTCGACATCTTCTCTAAAACTCATTGGACTCTCAGACACTACACAAGTTGTCCTATCACTCGAAGATCCACAATTGGTATTTGTGTTTTCTTGGGCTCTAATTGCATATCTTGGTCTTCAAAGAAACAACAGACTGCACCCCCTGTCTAGTGCCGCAACTGAATATCATGCACTTGCCTCCTTAGCTAGTGAGCTCATGTGCACATCTCATCTTTTGCAACACATTGGCGTTCGTCTTCTACATTAGACATCTCACAAACTGTTGAGCTGAGCTTAAAATGATTTTGATGATTAACAAACAATTGATAAAGAACCAGGTTTTTTCGAGGATATTTTTATACTAATATACAGGATTGCAGATGTGACGAACAAATATCAAAAGAAATAGGACTAAACTTGAAAGAACCAAATTATCTGAGGAGCGATAATTAGAAGCTAAAAAGTTGATTCCTAATGCAAGACGGATTCCTTGGAAAATTCAATTTGTGGGCTATAAGGAATATAATAACAGGATAAATTCGTGTTCAAAAAGGATTCATCAATTGTGGAAATACTTGCATTAAAAAAAGGCGTGTGGAGTTGGAAACAAATGAGAATATCGAATCCTAGAGGAATTGTTTTTCTTAACCGAAATAATCTAGATTTTGGAGCATTAATTGAAGTAGATTTCAGCCAACCTCACTCCTATATAAAGCATCACGATGCTGCTACTACTGAAGGCTACTGCTATTTCATGAAAATACTAAAATTACTCTTGGTAAATTACAATCATTCAATAATATCCTTTAAAGAATTTAAGTTGCTCAACTAAACGACCAGGTCAAGAAGACGAAGCTACTTAAGTTCTTTAGTTGTTTAGGGTTGAGTCATTGTTCTTTAATGATTACCTATTTTGCTTTTGAGAAGTGTAATCGTAGGTTTTGAAATTGTTGAAGAGTTGTTTAGCTTTTTAGGCTAGAGTTTACAGTCTCGAAAGGGGTAACTACAATTGAGTTGATTGTAGGGGCTGAAGTAATAGAGTTAGTTCCTTTAGTTATTGAGTTGTAACCTAAAATCGATCTTTGAAGTTGTTGAAGTTTTGAGGCAAATCCTATGAGGTATGTCATGGTTTTTACTCCCTTGAGTAAGGAGGTTTTTCACGTAAAATATGTTGTGTACTTCAATTTCACACTTTGATTTTTATTTGTGTATGAAATACATAAGTTAAAGAACTAGGTTCTTTAACATGCGAAAGTTGGGTAAGACACAATTTACCCTCCCTCCTCTTGTGTATAGGTGCAAGCTAAAATAATAATTGGTGTCAGAGCATGTTCTTTCAAAGTAAGGCTAATGCCTTGAAAGGATCCGAGATGGCAGCACCATGAGGCTTTTAAAGACAATCAACCACAAGACCACCACTATTCAACAGGAAGTACTATGGATGGTAGAAATCAAGAATGGACTTTCTAGAAGGTGAAGATTTGGAGCTCCAGGACATTATTTTGAGAGGTCATAAGATTCCCAAGGCAAAGGACGACAAAGGTCAAATAACTGGTTCTAAAACTAGGGCGCAATATACTGACGAAGATGTCGAGGCTGTTCAGAAGTATGCAAAGGCTAAAAAGATTATAATCTAGAACATTAAACCTAATGAGTATAATTGAATCTCTGCATGTACCACTCCTAAGTAAATTTGGGATGCTTTGTATACTGGTCATGAAGGAACAAATCAGGTCAAACAGTCCTTGATTGACATGCACATAAGGCAGTATGAACTTTTCAAGATAAGAAAGGAAAAGTTATTTAAGAGATGCATACCAGGTTCACAACCATTACTAAATGAGATAATCTTTCCTGGAGAATCATCCTAGAAACAGAACTGTGAGTGTTTGGTCACCTTCCTCGGAAATCAAGGTTCGATATTACTAAAGGTAGGGACCTTGAGACTGTGAGAAGGCACAGGAGAAAATATGTTATTGATATTAGATGATAAATATAATACAAGAAGTCCCTATTTATAGCTATATACTACAAGGAGATATTACTCCTCTTCCAATATGGGACAAGACTACACTATACATATATGTAAACTAACACTCCCCCTCAAGCCAGTGCATACACATCTGTACCGAACTTGTTACACATGTAACTAATACGAGAACCAGTAAGAGACTTAGTGAAAATATCTGCTAGTTGATCATTCGACTTTACAAACTTTGTAACAATATCTCCTGAAAGTATTTTTCTCTGACAAAGTGACAGTCGATCTCAATGTGTTTAGTCCTCTCATGGAATACCGGATTTGACGCAATATGAAGAGCAGCTTGGTTATCATACACCAGTTCCATCTTGCTGATTTCTCCGAACTTTAACTTCTTGAGCAACTGCTTGACCCAAACTAACTCACACGTCGCAATAGCCATGGCCCGATATTTGGCTTCGGCGCTAGATCGAGCAACTACATTCTGTTCTTGCTCTTCCACGAGACCAAATTACCTCCTACTAGAACACAATATCCAGACGTAGAACGTCTATCAAAAGGTGATCATGTCCAATCAGCATCTGTGTACCCAACAATCTGCCCGTGGCCTCGATCCTCGAATAGTAATCCTTTGCCTGGAGCTGACTTTATATACCGAAGAATACGAACAACGGCATCCCAGTGACTATCACAGGGAGAATCCATAAACTGACTTACAACACTCACCAGAAAAAAAATGTCAGGTCTAGTCACTGTGAGGTAATTCAATTTGCCAACCAACCTCCTATATCTCGTAGGGTCTCTAAGAGGCTCCCCTGTCCAGGCAGAAGCTTACATTCGGATCCATAGGAGAGTCAATAGGTCTGCAACCCATCATTTCAGTCTCCTCAAGAATGTCTAAGGCATACTTCCGTTGTAAAATAACAACACCTGAGCTAGACTGAGCGACCTCAATACCTAGAAAATACTTCAATCTGCCCAGATCCTTAGTCTGGAAGTGCGGAAAGAGATGTTGCTTCAGATTAGTAATATCATCCTGATCATTACCAGTAATAACAATATCATCAACATAAACCACTAGATAAATACACAGATTAGGAGCAGAATGCCGATAAAACACAGAGTGATCAGCCTCACTACGAGTCATGCCGAACTCCTGAATAATTGTGCTGAACTTACAAAACCAAGCTCGAGGGGACTGTTTCAAACCATATAGTGACCTGCGCAATCTGCACACACAACCACTAAACTCCCTCTGAGCAATAAAACCAGGTGGTTGCTCCATATAAACTTCTTCCTCAAGATCACCGTAGAAAAAAGCATTCTTAATATCTAACTGATAAAGAGGCCAATGACGTACAACAACCATGGACAAAAAGAGACGAACAGATGTTACTTTAGCCACGGGAGAGAAAGTATTACTATAATCAAGCCCAAAAATCTGAGTATATCCTTTTGCAACAAGACGAGCCTTAAGCCGATCAACCTAGCCATCCGGGCCGACTTTGACTGTATAAACCCAACGACGTCAACAGTAGACTTACCCGCAGGAAGAGGAACAAGCTCCCAAGTGCCACTCGCATGTAAAGCAGACATCTCGTCAATCATAGCATGTCGCCATCCTGGATGAGATAGTGTCTCACCTGTAGACTTAGGGATAGAAACAGTGGACAAAGAAGATATAAAAGCATAATGAGGTGACGACAGACGATGATAACTTAAATTGACATAGTGGGGATTAGGATTAAGTGTGGATCGTACACCTTTGCGGAGTGCAATTGGTTGACTAAGAGGAGACAAGTCCGCAGTAGATGCAGAATCTGATGCGGGGCGTGAATCACCAGGGCCTGATGCTGCATGTGGACAACGATGATAAGTCAAGAGTGGTGGAGCTGCAAAAGGTTAAACTGGATTATGCGGAGGAACTGGAGCTATAGGTGGTGGAGCTACAACTGGAGCTGTAGGTGGTGGAGCTACAGCGGGAGCTGTAGGTGGTGGAGCTGGAGTGACTGAATCTCCAAAAGATGAAACTGGTAGTACCTCAGAAATATCTAAGTGATGATCTGAAACTGTGAAGTATGATTGAGTTTCAAAAAAGGTAACATCAGCGGACATAAGGTACCGCTGGAGGTCAGGAGAGTAGCATCGATACCCCTTTTGTGTTCTCGAAAAACCCAGAAATACGC
Source organism: Nicotiana tabacum (assembly GCF_000715075.1). Taxonomy (NCBI): domain Eukaryota; kingdom Viridiplantae; phylum Streptophyta; class Magnoliopsida; order Solanales; family Solanaceae; genus Nicotiana; species Nicotiana tabacum. Next base: position 28,706,799 of record NC_134088.1, on the reverse strand, counting down.
ACTTAAGAGCACGAGGAGCTAACTTATCTATTCCTGGAGTAAGGTTATGGACAAAATAAGTGCTTCCAAAGATACGGGGTGGAAGAGAGAACAAAGGTAAGTGGAGAAATATGACAGAGAATGGAACTTGGTTCTGGGTAGCTGAAGATGGCATACGATTAATAAGATAGCAAGATGTAAGAACTGCATCCCCCCAAAAACGCAACGGAGCATGAGATTGTATAAGTAGGGTATGAGCAGTTTCAATAAGATGTCTATTCTTTCTTTCAGCTACCCCATTTTGTTGAGATGTGTACGGACAAGATGTTTGATGAATAATCCCATAAGACTTCATAAACTGCTGAAATGGGGAAGACAAATACTCTCGGGCATTATCACTATGAAATATGCAAATAGAAATCCCAAATTGATTTTGAATTTCAGCGTGGAAGGTCTAGAAAATAGAAAACAGCTCAGATCATTTTTTTTAATCAAAACTATCCAAGTGCACCTGGAATAATCATCAGTAAAACTGACAAAGTAGCGAAATCCCAAGGTGGAACTAACCCGACTAGGACCCCAAACATCTGAATGAACTAAAGTAAAAGGTGACTCTGCTCAATTATCAAGACGCCGAGGGAAATGGGAGCGAGTATGCTTACCGAGTTGACATGACTCACACTCTAGAGCTGACAAGTGAGATAAACCAGATATCATTTTCTGAAGTTTTGACAAACTGGGATGTCCCAACCGTTTATGTAATAAATCCGGTGAATCAGTAACAGGACAAGTTATAAAAGGAAGACAAGATGTGAGTCTATGTGATTTAGCAAGGATAAGGTAATAAAGTCCATTTGATTCACGCCCGATACAATGATCCGCCCCGTACTGTATTCTTATATTAAAACATGGTCATCAAGAAATAAATAGTGCATTTAAGTAATTTGGCTAAGCGACTAACATCTATGAGATTAAAAGGACTATTGGGAACATAAAAGACTGAATCTAAAGGTAAAGAAGGAAGTGGGCTTGCCTGACCTATTGCAGTTGCCATGGTTTGAGATCCATTGGCCATTGTGACTTTTGGAAGAGATTGAGAATACGAAATAGTAGTGAAAAGAGATTTGTTACCAGAAATATGATCTGATGCACCTGAATCAATGACCCAAGACTCAGAGGATGAAGATTGGGAGAAACAAGTCACACTATTACCTGTTTGAACAACAGAAGCTATCTCAGAAGATGTCTGCTTACATGCTTTGTACTGAAGGAACTCAATATAATCTGCTAAAGAAACCATCCGGCTATTCAAAGCATCGATTCCCATGTCGCTACAATTTGTAGTAGTTAACTTGAAATAGTGGAAATAAGTAACTCTTGTGAGAAAACTGAAGAAATAGCTTGAAAAATACCGTTTACAGCAGAAAAACAGAACACTGTTCTGTGCAGGAAACATTGTTCACGCCGAAAACACTGTAGCTCGCCGAAAAATTCCAAAGTTGTCGAAATTTGTTGTAACCAGAATGGATAGACTCGGAATTCCCTTGCGAGCAAGCTGTCCTGAAGAAATGGTTTTAAAAAATGGTCGGAAAGGTCACTGTTCACACCGCAAAAATATAAAAGTGATCAGAATTTGATTTAAATTAGATGGTTAGGCTCGGAATTTTGAGGAGAGCACACTGTCCTGAAGAAGCTTCGCGAAAAAATGACCGGAACCCTCGCCGGGAAAGTTGTTGTCGGCGTGTGGATGAGCGTGGCGGCTTTTCTGCCGGATAAAATTTCAAGGGTTGGTCGTCGGAGGGTGATCTACCTCGTGGTGGTGTTGGTTTTAGCACAACACCGACATAAAGTAACTTTCACTTAGACAAGCCTTAGGTCACCGGAAAAATTATACGATGACTAAGTTCTTTCTTCCCGGTTAATGCTGGAATGACACACAACGATCTTTTCTCACTAATGCTCTGATACCATGTGAGAAGGCACGGAAAAAAATATGTTATTGATATTAGATGATAAATACAATACAAGAGGTCCCTATTTATAGCTATACACTACAAGGAGATATTACTCATCTTCCAATATGGGACAAGACTACACTATACATGTATGTAAACTAACAGAGACTATCACCATTGATAATCTTACTGAAAACTTGAAGACCTATGAGTTGAAGAAGTATTAGATCGCCAGATGGTTGAACCTTGCAAGGAAAAGAACTGGCTCTCAAGACCACTGAAAAACTAGAAATTAATGATGATGGCATGTCATTGTTGACACACAAGTTCTAGCGAATGAATAGAAACGCCAGTTTCTAGAAAAAGGGTAGCACATCCAAAGCTAAAGCTCTAGAGAAGAGTAATTCTGATGCGTACTACAAGTGTGCCAATCATGATCACTTTATCAAAGATTATCCAAATGTGGGAGACCGAGTAGGAAAAAAATAATCCTGATAAGGCGAAAGAACTGAGAAAGGACCAAGTTCTTGAAAGTTGATGACAAAAGGATAGCAAATAAGATCATGAAAAGGGTTCTGACTGCTATGGAAAATACCTCCAGTGATGAATCTGATGATGAAAGTGATGAAAAAGACAAGTTCTTGATGGAAAAGAGAACCCTAACTCAGATGATAAAGACATTCTAGCATCAAAGATTGTGGTAAGTACTTCTAGACCCTTAGAACTACTACACATGCGCTTATGTAGTCCAATGAGGGTTCAAAGTTGAGGAGGAAAAAGGTACGTGTTTGTGATTGTTAATGACTATTCCAGGTTCACGTGGATTCTGCTTCGTGCTACTAAAGATGAAATATATGATATATTTATTGCATTCATTAAGAAACTACAAAGAAAAATAGATAGTCAATTGGCTACATTAGATCTGATCATGATACTGAATTTGAAAATGCTAGTTTTCTTTAATTTTATGTGTGTCATGGAATTGATCATAAATTTTTTGCACCTAGAACTCCTCAACAAAATGGTATTATAGTAAGGAAGAATAAGACACTAGAATATGGCTAGAACCATGTTAATTGTTACTGGTATTTCTAAGACTTTTTGGTATGCGCTGAGGACGTGAATATTATTTGCTACATAATTAATAGATTCATGATTAGACCTTTGCTTGAGAAGACTCCCTATGAATTACTAAAAGACCGTAAACCAAATCTAGCTCATCTAAGAGCCTTTAGCAGTAAATATTTTGTGCACAATAATGAAAAAAAGACTCTAGAAAAGTTTGCTAGAATTGATGAGGGCGTTTTCCTTGGCTATTCTTTACATAGAAAGGCTTATAAAATGTATAATAAAATAACCATGTGTGCTAAAGAAAGTGTGCATGAGAGTTTAAATGAAACTGGTCACCTGGCTAAAAGAGGTATGAAGGATGATGATGGAAAAATCGGATCCACACATTTGTATGAAAATAGACCAGATCAAGGTCCTCCGAAGAACGTTTCTGAACAACAAGACATAGAACAACAACCTGATTCTATGGAAGTTGAGGATGGAGGACAAGAGAAAGGGGGAATCAAACATGCACATGATGTACCAACCGATAATAATGAACCTGGTCCTTCCGCTGACCAGGAAGAAAATCATGGTAATCAAGGGTTACAAGTGAGAAACTGGAAGCATAAGAGTTCTCATCAAATTAAAAAAGTTCTCACTCCAGTGGATTTTGGAATGATGACATGATCCAAAATAAGAAAAATGTGTACCTTCTCTACCTACCTATCCATGATTGGCCAAAGAATATAAAAGAAGCGGGATGCTGATTGGATCATGGCTATACAAGTGGAGCTTTATTAATTTGAAAGTCATAAAGTATGGCATCTGAAACCTCGATCGAAAGATAGAAGAATCATAGGAACCAAGTGGATTTTTAGAAACAAGTTGGACAATCAAGTTACTATCACAAGGAATAATGAAAGCTTGGTAGTTCGAGGCTACAATCAAGAAGATGGCAAACTATGATAAAACTTTTGTACAAGTTGCTAGAGTGGAGGCCATATGGATGATCATTGCCTTTGCATCTTATATGAGTTTCAAACTATACAAAATGGATGTTAAAAGTGCATTGCTCAATAGGTATCTAAAGGAAGAAGTATAGGTGTGACAACCTCCAGGTTTTGAAAGCCATGAATTTCCTAAACATGTTTACAAACTGGCCAAGTCATTAAGTGGGTTGAAGCAAGCACCAAGGACATGGTACAAAAAGTTATCAAAATTTTTTCTTGCAAACGGGTTCACAAGAGGCAAAATTGACAATACTTTATTTCCGATGAAGACAGGAAAGAACTTGTTAATTGCCTAAATATATATTGATGATATCACTTTTGATGCCACTAATGAGTCTTTGTGCAATGAGTATGCAAATTTCATGTGAAATGAATTTGAGATGAGCACGATGGATGAGCTGACTTTCTTTCTTGGATTATAAGTTAAGAAAACTGCAAAGAGGATGATTATACATCAACAAAATTACATCAAGATTTCTCAAAAATTATGAGATGGAAAATGCAAAGACAATTTACACTCGTATAACTACTGCTACTGGGTAGGATTGGATGAACCTGGTTCATCTATTGATGAAAAGATGTATAAGGGTATGATTAGCTCCTTATTATATTTAAATGCAAATAGACCAGATATTATATTTAGTGTTGAAATATATGCAAGTTTCCAGTCACATCCCAAAGAGTCACATATGAAAGGGGTAAAGAGGATCTTGAGGTATTTTAAAGGTACTCAAGACCTGGTTCTTTGGTATTCTTCTGGTTGTACATTTGACCTGTTGGGATATCCGAATGGTGATTATGTTGGATATTTGGCGGATAGAAATAGATACATCTAGGAAGGTTCAATTTTCGGTTCATGCTTGATCTCATGGGTATCAAAGAAACAGAACTTTGTGGCTATATCAACTATAGAAGTTGAATATGTCGCAACTGCATCGTGTTATGCACAACTACTGTGGATTAAACAACAAATAGAGGACTTTGGAATGAAAATTGAATAGGCTCCTATATATTGTGATCATACTTCTACGAATATTGCAAAGAAACTGGTTCATTATATGAGGAAAAAAAAATTGATGTAAAACATCACTTTTGAGAGACAATATGGAGAAGGGGCAAATCTCTATGGAGTTTTGCGCACTAAAGAGCAGATTGTGGATATACTTACAAAGGCTTTGACCAGGGATAATTTTGAAAGGAATTTCTTGGAGCTTGATTTGGTCAAGATGAACTGAGCACATTCTTGATTCTCTTAATGATTGGCTATGTTACAATAATGTGTCTAGTTGTTGAAAATATTCACTCTTATACTGTAATAGGTATGCATGCATGACATGATCAAGAAATTGCTTGTACCTTAGTCTGATCAAGATGAAATGAGTAGAGTCTTGGTTCCTTCAATGATTGGCTATGTTACAATAATGTGTCTAGTGTGTCTAATTGTTGGGAATATCTAACTCAGTACTGCAACGGGTATGCATGCACCGCATGATCGAGGAACTTAGATGAAATCTAATGATGTTATCCCTACTCCTTAGAAGACACTCAACTACATTGAGGAAATCATTCAAAGAACATAGTTCTTTTGATGCCAAGTTATGTACCTCTTCTCCAGGATATAGTTGTATCAGCCCATTAAATTGCCACGCCATGAAAATCGGGTTCCACAGTCATATCTTGATCATATTCAAGTAATAAAAGGTAACCATAATTGCCACCAGTCCACGTGAAAAGCAAAACGTTTTCCTATATTTACTAACTGAACGTTTCTGTTGCCTAAACTATAGCCAATCAACCGCCAATTTTTCAAATTCAAAATCTTGGGCGTATCTTTTTCCAACTAGGAACACGATTAGGTATTAAAATACCTTGATTGATTTGGTTTCAATTGTCAAATCGTGTCTACCCCTTATATAACTCCTCCCACACGCTAATCCACTCACAAATTCTCTATCTCAAATCATCTCTTCTCTCCAACTAAATCGAAAAGCAAGAAAATAACCAAATTTAAAATTTTCAAATTTTGCAAAAAAAAAAAAAAAAGAAAAAGAAAAAAAACTCTCACAATGTCGACTTCCCAAAACGTGAACGAATCTGAACCTTCTAAGTACGAGCACACTAATATTATTTGTGATGCTTCTCCTTTAAAATATCAATCTAAAAATATCCAAAATCCCAACCCCACTCAAGAATAAGAAATCGCAGCAGCAGCCGGCGAGAAAATGGTGACAAGTGTTCTGGTGCTCGACGAGGAAGAAGTAGAGAGAAGAAACTGTAGTTGGGGAGGAGGGTATTCAGATGAGTGGTGGCAGCGAAAAAATCATAGCGGTGGAAGAAGAAGGAGAAATAGAAAGAAAAGGTTGATGAAGCAGCAAGTAAAGGGGAAGACAATGCTAGTGCCGTAGAAGTCCCTAGACAACAACCAAGCCTTTCTGGTGATGGTAAGGGTGTAGAAGAAGTGCATGTGAGTGAGAGTACATAGGAGGAAGTTGATGAGGGTGCTAATGTTGAGGGTGTTAGTGAAGGTGAGAACGTTGAAGAGGCTGATAAAAAACCTGATTCTTTAAGTGGTAGCCAGTCTAGAATTGAGGGTGAAGAAGAGACAGATGGGAAAAACTTATCGGTTGCCTTTGGTAGCCTTGTGAAAACAAGAAGCACAAGAAAAAAGGGCTTCTTTATTTGGTCGCTATGTGAACAGCTAGTCAAAATGCCATAAAGTAGTGTAAAAAAGATTCCTCACACTAGGAGTAAGGGCAAAGCTATCTTGGCCGAGACTACAGAAGAGAGTAAGAGAAAAAGAGAGGAGAGGAAAGAGCAAAAAGAGTTCGGCTTGAAGGATGAGCCGTCTGATATGGAGGTAGTAGAGGTGGAGAGTGATAAGAAAGAATGGAAGAGGAACCACTCCAAAGAAGAACAGGACTCCGAGGAAAAGAACGGAAACTAACCCTAATGTAGAAGGGACCAGTTCCAAAAGGAGGAGGAAGACTGAAGTAAAAGTTTCCAGTATGGACAAGGAATAGTGGTTTAGTGATTTGAATGTGTTGAAGGGGAAGGTGATCGACCAGATTGTAGGAGAAAAATGGGATGAAGGAGTCGAAAAAAAAAAATGGACTTCCAACAGTGGGCACATATGTTTCTTTGTCCAATTCCGGTTGTTCATGAGGAGGAAGTGTGCGATTTCTACTCCAACTTGCAGTTGTTGAAGGATGAGACTCTGAGCACCATGGTGAAGGGGGTCGAGTTGACCTTCAATGCTGAGGCTTTGGGGCAGATCTTGAGAATTCCAACCAATGGGTTTGACACCTATATAAAATGGGATTGGATAAGGGTTTATGAGGAACAAAAGAAGGCGTATCTGATGGCAAAGTTCTCATAAGGTAGAGAGACGGGTGGAAGAAGGTGTTAAAAGGAGAAATGAACCCAGTGCATAAGCTCTTGTATGAGTTTGTGAACAAGTGTGTGTTGACAAGAGGAAAAAGATAAAATGAGGCCACTATGTTGGATTTGGTAGTAATGGAGGTTTTTGACAGTAATATGTTGTTGAATTTGTCTTCAAAAATGGTCAAGCAAATGGCTATGACAGCCACTCCATCTAAGGGAAAACGTGCACTACCTTATGAGTTCTTACTCACTCCAGTGTTTGCTCACTTTAGGGTCCCACTAAGAGAAGGAAAGAAGGGGACAAAGAAGGATTTACTTGATAGAGCGACACTCTATGAATGTGTTCTTCTAGAGAAGGAACCAGGTTCCAAGAGAAACAATCTGGTCACTCAACTGATCAGTGGTCTGAACAGTGCAAAGGAGGAGAACGAGAAGCTGACTAAGGAGAATGTTTATTTGAGGGAAGAGAATAGGCAGCTGAGTGCTAAGTTGCTCGGACTCTTCACTTTCAATGTCGCACCCGTGTCGACACGACGTGGGTCTGGGATCCATGTCGAATCTGGTCAAGCGATTTTGGGTACTTTGACCAAAATCAACGGAGAAATTTGGGACAGATATAATGATTTTAGAAAACAAATCAAAAGCTAGGGTGATGTGGAAGAAAATGGAATACCTTGTATATATAAATTTTTATGTCAGTCCTTTTCCTTTTATCTCTTTCTAAAATTCTACTCTTGTTCAATATTTTCTCCTTCTCGGAATACCTTGTAAGTTTTTCACATAATGTCTCATAATTTAGACATATTTTTATAACTCTATTTTTAAATTATTAAATTATTTTTAGCCGAATCCCCGCACTCGTATCCGTACCTGGATCCGTACCCCCGAATCTTTAAATTTAGATCATGAAGGATCTTACATCTAGATTCCCACTTGTATCGGACACCCGCACCCGAGTCCGAGCAACTTAGGCTGTGAGAGAAGATGAAAGATCAAGAGGATGCTACTGCCCAACTAGATAAACTGCTACAACTTGTATCCCCTAGCCCCCTCCCTTAGCAAGTGAACCTGGTCCTTATTCCCTTCTTAAACCCAGTCTGACCCAGTCTAGTCCTTTCTATGACCAGTTGTTGGTAGTAGTTTTTTGTTTTTGTTTTTTGTGAATGTGGAAATTTGGCGGGTTTGTGTAACCGTCTGTTGGTTTGGACTCGTGTGGCTTAAAACGGTACATCAATGAATAAATAAGAATATTTTATTTATGCTATGATGTGTCTTTCAACAATAGATAATATCCTTAGATTAAACGTCCGAGTTCTTGGCTTATGTTCATGTAATGTAGCTCAAGTGGTCATGAGTTTGATATTATTTAATTCTCACTTTTGACTTCACGGATGCTTTATTTTTGATGATGCCAAAAGAGGGAGTTAAGGATGTGCACATATACTGGGTAACGAACCTGTTCTCTACGCGCTTGGAATTGATAAATCATTAATTGTGTATGAAGATGTCTGTTTACAGGAAAAAATAATGTTGAACCAATATGGTTCTTATGCCTAGCCATCTATATGGTTGCAATAAATGGAAGGTGAGTCCCTACATGTATGCAAAAATAGGTGATCTGCAGGAAAGGCCTGAAACTGAAACTGATTTTTAAGCTAGACCATACATAGGTTTATCTAAAGAAAACATGTGGTTTTATCATAAGTTTGAATTGAGTTGCACATGGGTTTGTCATTATCATAAAGGGATAATTTATTGAGCTGAGCTTAAAATAGTTTTGATGATTAACAAACAACTGACAAAGAATCAAATCTTTTGAGGATCTTTGTTGTACTGATATACATGATTGCATATGTGACGAGCAGATATCGAAAGAAACATGTCTGAAAATGAAAAGTAGATTACCTGAAGAGCGATTATTAAAAGTTAGAAAGTTGATTCCTAATGCTAAACAGATTCCTTGGAAGATTTAATTTGTGGGCTATAAGAAATATATTTGATGGAGAAATTTGTGTTAAAAAAGGATTCATCAATTAGAAATACTTGCATTTAAGAAAAAGGCCTGTGGAGTTGAAAACAAATAAGGAAACTGAATCCTAGAGAGATTATTTTCCTTAACCAAAATATTTTAGGTTTTGGAGGATTAATTGAAGTAGATTTCGGTCTCCTATATAAAGCATCACGTTGCTCTACTGCGGGCTACCACTATTTTGCAAAAGCACTGAAATTTATCTTAGCAGATATCAATCATTGCAAGAAGGTGCTTTGAATGATTTAAGCTGCTCAACTAATGAATCAGGTCAAGAAGAAGAAGATTCTTTAGTTCTTTAGTTGTTCCGGGTTGAGTCATTGTTTCCGGGTTGAGTCATTGTTCTTTAGTTTTAACCTATTTTGCTTTTGAGTAGTGTATTCATAGGTTATCAAATTGTGGAAGAGTTGCTTAGTTTTTTAGGGTAGAGTTTATAGTCTTGAAAGAGGTAGCTACAATTTGGTTGATTGTAGGGACTAAGGTACTACAGTTAGTTCCTTTGATTATTGAGTTGTAACCTAAAACCTCTCTTTGAAGTTGGTGAAAATTTGAGGCAAATCTTACGAGGGTAGGTTATGATTTTTACTTCCTTGAGCAAGGAGGTTTTGCACCTAAATTTCATTGTGTACTTTAATTTCTGCACTTTACTTTTTTGTTTGTGTCTGAAATACTTAGGTTAGAGAACTAGATTCTTTAACACGCATAAACGAGCAAGACACAATTCACCCTTCGCCCTCTTGTGTCGAGGTGCAAGCCAAAATAATACAAATAATCCTATCCTTCATTGTCGCACAAAACATGTCGAGCTCGACTATCATTATTTTGTTCGTGAAAAGGTCACTCAAGGAGCTATGGTGATGAAGTACATACCTTTACTCCTTCAGATTGCTGACATATTTACTAAGGCATTAACAAAACAATAATTTCTATTCCCTAGCAAGCTAAGAGTTGCATCTTTGCCCAACTCTAGCTTGAGGCTGAATGAAAGTGAAGTTGGATGGGATAAGGATTGTGGATGATAGTAGAGACCTAATTTGCTTGTTATCATCAATTTCCTGGGCTGCACGTTATTTCATGTATAGGATCGTCAGATTGTAGGAATCTATTAGTCTGTGAGTTGTATTTGTATATGTTCCTTGGATTGTATATATAACCCAAGCTAGGGACATGAATGTAGAACATACAGAAAAGCAATAAAACTTCCTTGAGCCTAAACTGTTTTTGCTTATAAAATTAAAATAGTTTGGACATGAAAATAGTATCTGAAGTTAAACTGATAAAGGACAATTGTATGTGGACATAAAAATATAGTTTAGTTTTGTGAGTGAAAACTTGAAAAACTCGTAAAACCTATTTTTCAAACTTTAAATTTCACATTTCAAGTTTGAAGTAGAAGTAATGAGCCTGTTTGATAAACAAACATTTTTTATTTCAAAATTTTAAAATAAAATCCATGAACAGACGGTCAAATTTGGAAAAATTCGCGTAAAACTATACAGAAGGTAAAAGGCATATTACTTGAATATAAAAATAAAGAAACCTTGAAATATGGGAAGTATGCACAACCTACTAAACCAACTATAGGAGAAGAGCAGTGAGACTAATCCATGGACGGTAGATAAAAATAGGGAGTAGAGTAATATTGAGGGTAAAGTGTGTAAAATAAAAGGGGATTGTTTCTTTTAAGTGTAAAGTAGAATTTTGAGACTACCAAGTGTGAATAATTTCACTATAATTGTATTATATTGCTCCCCTACAATATTATATTATTCATCTTAAAAAGACTTGGTGTCCTTATCACTCTCTTATTCTTGATATTTACCATGAATATTATTTCTGTTTGGGTTATTATTTCCTGACACGAGCGACATAGTATGGAAGATTTGAAAAGAAAATAGAAAACGTGAAACTAAAACAAGTGATATTTGCTAAACTCATTAAGGCAATACCCAGTGTATTATCAAGTGATTCACTGAAACAGTGAAGCCTGCAGGAAAAGAAAGTAGAAACTAGGTCAAGAATAAGGACCCATATGCACCTAGCATAAATGGAAATGTTCTTTTGGATTAATCCACCCCCTAGCTAGCCCACTGGCTACTACCACATATTGTTCAACCCTAAGCATAGATGATTTCACATTAAGTAGAGGAGATTCGAACCTGAACCAAATTATTGCCCATATATAGAGGCCTACCACCATGGTTAAAAAATATCAATATTAATGCAGAAACAGTCTCGCTCAAAGAAACAAAGTACAAACCGATCCCGTGAAACCCAAAACAGGAACATATAAAAAGCAAAGGAATATAGTGGGGTAATACAAAAAGGAAAGAGGTGTAGACTTACGCCATGGGGGAGGACTAGTAATGGTGTAGCGAACATTGGGAAGCTGAATCTTTGCTGGATGTGGCAGTGGGTCACTTGCAATTGGTGCTGAAGCTACTCCTGCCATTTCTTTCTATCTCCACTACTTTTACTGAAGTTTCTTGAGACTGGAGTAGTGCAAACCCCAAATCTTCACAACACAAAGATAATCTCTTCAGAAACTATGGAGAAAATATGTTAGGAAATTAAACCAAAAAGGAGAAAAGAATGTCAAAGAATCAATAAAGCAAGACTAAAGAAAAGGCTCAAAGTTTAGTACACAGAAAACTCAGTCACTGAATAAAGGAAAAACACAAGATTGTTCGAGAAAAAGATTCAAATGGTCCTTAATTAATGTACAGCGGTGGGCTTATTTGATCCTTCATATATACTGCTCAACACAAATGGTCCTTTATATTCACAAAAAGTGTGCAATTTTAGTGGAAAGCGTTAAAACTAACCAAACACCTAAAATTCTCACGTTAAATTTAACCGTTACAATAGGACATCTTACACTAGAAAAGTTCCTACATCTTGTAATCGGAAGTATGCCGCATTAGGAAGTATCCGGCGGTAGTTTATTTTTTTAGTATGTAGTACTCTCTTCACCCGATATAATTTATAATTTATTATGGTACACTTTCTTTTAGTTCGTGGAAAAAAGAACCCCCACTTATAACGGTCACAATAGATGAGAAGAAAGAAGTCATCAAATGACACTACAAGAAAATGCTCAATTTGTGGCGGTTTACAAGAAAATGCTCAATTTGACACCACAAGAAAAGGTCCGATATCATTCTTGAACTATAGCCCAAACCTATATTACATTCTTGTGATGCTTTATTGAACAAAAAACATCATTATACTATTTAAGTTATTGCAAGAATTATCCTTCTGCTAACGGCCAAGCAAAAGAGCATACCAAGCACATGGATTTCCTCCTAAAGTTTCCAAGAGTGCCCCCCTGCCCAATCATCTTCCACCTACATAAAAAATAGTCTTGTTGCCTAAGAGTATCATTTTGTTTCTTCTGATAAGTGCACTAACACCACTAATTCTTTATTTTTGTTAAGGTGAAGCAGTGAGGCGTTGCAATAAAGTATTTCTCAATTAACTTTTCATCTTTGTTAATACCTTTATACTCTTTACTACTTGATACCTTTAGACCATCACACTAGCACCAGCAAAAGGCAATAATGAGCAGGGGAAAACAACAAACAAGAGCAAAAAAAATAACAAAAACTTTCAGCAAAAATCAGTATCCATATACTGTAATACCATTGATTAATTAAAGATAAAAACCAGCAACATAACACCAACGCAGAAACTAGTGGCTAATTAATAAGAAATATAAAAATTCCAAACAACAGAAAACGAATTAAAGACAAGAAAGTATCAATATTTCTTCAATATAATGAGAAGGCAAAATTCTTCAAGAATTGTAGTTTTGTTGAGATGATGAAAAGCTGCAACTTTGTTGAGTGACCATCGATGTGCCTCTTCTAACTTGAAAGAACAAATTAAAACACTAAATATGACTCTCTTTATTTGTAAACTGTAATAAATTAAAAAAACTGAAATAAATTTTTTTACCGGTAGCTTTTCAACATTTTAAAAACTTGACGCTCCCTCGGCCATAATGGAGTCCAAACTGCAAGGGCAGTCTAATGGATGAATTTCAATAGCATCTAAGGTTGAAGTGCAAGTTCTACTGTTGTGGCCAAGTGTGCCACATTTCTTACAATCAACTAATTTTGGTCTCTTTTTTAACTTCGTCCTGCTAGCTCCTAGCTCATCATCTTCTTTCCTTCTTAATTTTTGTTTCCTTCCTTTCTTCTTCTTCAAGTAAGAAGGCGGCAATGGTAGAGGATTTGGTGATTTAGTCCATAAATCAGGGCCATTCATAGGCAATATGGAAGGTTCATACATTTTTCTATATGTCTCGATCATGTAGCATTCATCAACATAGTCTAGAACCTCATCCTTTTCAACCAAATGGCCGATATAGCATGCTATTCCTAAAAGTTCTCATTTCCTACAGCTGCATGTTTGGTTATATAAGTCAACAGCCCAAGTATCACATTCGATAGGTCCAATGACTTCACAATTCCATGTGTTCGACTTATTAGGAATATAACAAACAGCATCCTTCATAGTTTTGGCCAACATCTTCTTAATAGTAGGACAAATATCACCCAATTTTCATTTTTCAGGTTTCTCTCTATTTGAATTAATTCTAGTCATGAGCAAGTACCTAATGGTCTCTAAAAGTTTCAAAATTGGATTGTCTCTCGCATCAAGAATAAACTTATTAAATACCTCACATAAGTTGTTCAAAAGAATATAGCACTTAGGAAGCAAAGAGAAATGTGATCTTGACCATTCACTAGGCAATTTAGTAGAAAGCCATTCACATGCATTTTCATCTAATTCAAATAAATCAGCCATACAAGCATCAAACCTGTCAATAGTTGTTGCTGAAGATGCCTTCCAAAGAACATTTTTTAAAGTCATGCCACTATACCCAGCTCTCTTGAAATTGGTATGCAAATTCGCACACAAAATTTATAAGAAACGTCAGGCAAAACTGTTTCAAAAGCTTTAAGGAGTCATTTTTGCTTATCTGACATAAAAGTCCACAAGTATTGCTCTTCAATCTCAAGACCATTCATCAAATAGGTTAAGAACCATTGCCATGTTTCTTTATTTTTCTTCTCGACAATTGCGTAAGCTATTGGAAGGATATTGTTATTTCCGTCTAAAGTAAGTGTTGACAGTAATTGTGTCCCATACATAGTGCCCTTAAGCTAGCACACATCGACCCCAACTGTTTTCCTATAACCAACCTTGAAACCAGCTTTACAAGCTGCAAAGCAAACATAAATTTTTTGAAATCTCATCGGCTTATTAGAAGTTTCATTAGGAGTTAGTTTCATGAAAACAAAAGTCTCGGGATTGCTTCTAACAATTTCATTGCAATAATCTCATAATATACTAAATTGATCATTTATATGTCCATCAATCATTGCAATAGCCTTTTCCTTTGCCCTTCATGCTTGATGCATACTCACATGGAGTTGTAATTCCCTACTCACTGTATCTCTGAATTCTGATACTTTTCAAGTCTTGTTTGACCTAATTCTATCAATATACCTCCTTGCAATCCAGCTAGCATTGATACTTCTATTGTTATAATTCCTCTCAAAACAAGTATGTTCAGACTCAAACGTCTTTATTTGGAAAGATATTATGTCCCTTTGCATTGGTGAGCCCAATATCTTCCACTCACATCCAGACTTTCTACATTTGACCCTAGCTCTTTCTCTGTCATCTTTAATCCACTCGATTGACTTTCCTATTTTGGCTTGATTTGCAATCACAGCTTCCTTAAACTTTTTTCTGTTACCAAATATCATTCCCAACTCTAATTTGGGATTCAGTGCATCGGTTTTTGGGTTGTGCTTGGGGAAGTCACAATTTTCATTTTCAGAATTGCAGTCACTATTCAATCTGAGTCACCCTCCTCATTCTGCATCCCTTCACTTACATAATCTTGCTTTTCATCATTTTTCTTCTTTTTCCATGTATACTGATCCCAAAAGATTCAGCTGAAGGATCAATATTTTTGGAGAATAATATATCATATTCGTCCAAGGTATAATAAGAATATTCAAAATCATCATCACGAGAATCATCGTTGTTTGCTCCTGCATCAATTATTGACAAAGAATTCATTTCCATTTCCTCGTGAAGCATGAAACAATAGCTCTTACTTTTCTTTTTGCTCAGGGGATTGCAACGTCTCACTGCTTCATCTTAACAAAAAAAAAAAAAATTAGTGGTTTTAGTGCACTTGTTAGAAGAAATAAAATGATACTCTTAGGCAACCAGACTACTTTTTATGAAGGTGAAAGATGACTGGGCAGGAGGGGCACTCTTGGAAACTTTAGGAGGAAACCCATGTGCTTGGTATGCTCTTTATCTTGGCCATTAGTTTTTGTGAGGAAGGATGATTCTTGCAATAGCTTAAATAGTACAAGGATATTTTTTGTTCACTAAAGTATCACAAGGATGTAATATAGGTTTGGGCTATAGTTCAAGGATGATTTTTGCCAAAAACTCGGCTTATTTGATCCTGCATATATACTGCTAAACACAAATGGTCCTTTATATTCACAAAAAGTGTGCAATTTTAGTGGAAAGCGTTAAAACTAACCAAACACCTAAAATTCTCACATTAAATTTAACTGTTACAATAGGACATCTTACACTAGAAAATTTCCTACATCTTATAATCGGAAGTACGTAGCAGTAGGAAGTATGCCGCAATAGTTTATTTTTTTAGTATGTAGTAATCTCCTCCCTCGATATAATTTATAATTTATGTGGTACACTTTCTTTTAGTTTGTGGCAAAAAGAACCCCCACTTATAATGGTCACAACAGAAGAGAAGAAAGAAGTCATAGGGTCCTTGAAGAACATAATAAGCATTAGGATTATTTGGTCTGAGACATGTCTAGTGCTTTCATTAGAAGAATTAGTTTTTCTCTGTATCAGTGACTACACTTTGGGTACTAGACGCACATGCGGGGTCAATGTGTATAGAAATGTAACGACCCGACTGATTTTGCGAATTTGAGTCTGTTTCCCTATTTGATGCTTTCCATATGCTTCTTTGTTATTTCGTGACTTGCGGAGATGGTTGGTTTGGTTTGGTTTAGTTTAGGGGAAGTTTTGGAGTGAATTGGAGCTCTTAATTCCAAGGTTGAAAGATTAAATTACAAGAGTTGATCGAGGTTTGACTTTTATGTAAACAATGTCGGAATGGTATTTTGAGGGTTCCAATAGGTTCGTATTGTGATTTTGGACTTAAGCGTATGTCTGGATTTGGATTTGGAGGCTTCTAGGTTGTTTTGGCTCTAAATGGCGAAAATTGAAAATTTAAAGGATAGGAAGGTTCATTGGTTTGATCGGGAGTTGACCTTGAGGCTATCCGATTTGGATTATTATTTCGGGATTTATAATAGGTTTGTTATGTCATTTAGAAATTGAGTACAAAATTTGAGATGATTTCGAATTAGTTAGACGGGGCTCGACATGAGTTTTAAAAGTCTGAAAATTGTATTAGTTCATTAGGCTTGAATTGAGGTGCTACTTATGGTTTGGATATTATTTTGTATGAATTGAGACCTTGAGTATGTCCGTGTTATATTTTAGGACTGGTAGGTGTAAATGGACGGGGTCCTAGAGGCCTCATGTATGTTTTGAATTGATTTCAGATTGTTTGGTGTCATCTAGGCATGTATGTTTCTGGTGCTTTCGCACCTGCGAAGTTGGGTCCACAGATGTGGACAGTGGGTCACAGAAGCAAGGTTCTTAGCTAGTTGGGGAAGTCCGTAGATGCAGTGTCTTGTGCGTAGATGGGCGAGTGCAAGTGCGCTTATTTTTTAGCAGAAACGGATCTACAGAAGCGAATCCGCAGAAGCAGAATTGTGGCTGCAGAAGCGGTTAGTCGGCTCTTTAGTCATGCTCGCAGAAGAGAGCCTTTGGTCGCAAAATTGAGCTCATAGATGTGAGCTGTAGTCCGTAAAAGTGAGAAAGGACTGGGCAGAGTATTAAGTTTTAGGGTTTGGTTCATTTTATCATATTTTGAGATTGGGAGCTCGGATTTAGGCGATCTTTTAGGTGATTTTTACTTGGATTAGGTAAGTGTTCTTGATTCAGATTTGATTAATAGTGATGATTCTATCTTTGATTTTGGCTTTTGATTGGTGAATCTAAGATGGGAAAAATTGGGAATTTTGGCAAAACTTTTTTAAAGTGAAAAATAGAGATCTGAACCCTGATTTGGAGTGATTTTGGATGAAACTTATATATTTAGACTCGTATTAGAGTGGGAATTCAGGATTTATGAGTTTTGTCGGGTTTCAGGGTACGGGCCTAGATTAAATTTTTGGTTGACTTTGCATATTTTTATAAAGATCAAAACTTTATTATTTGTGGTTGTTTCTTCTGGATTTATTTGATGTTATTTAGTTATTTTTGACTAGATTTGGGTCATTTGGAGTTGAATTTAGACAGTTAGGCGGTTTTTGCTTAATTTGAGGTTGCCGAGCGGAGGTAAGTCTCTTGTCTATCCTTGTAAGAGGAAGTTTTTCCCACAGATGACTTGATTTCTATTTGAATCATGATTTAGGAGCCACGTATATGCGAGGCGACGAGCGTATATGCATAGTTAGGGTTTGGACCGTATCTGGTATTTGTTGGCTTGAATATTGCTTTATTTAATTATGTGAAGTTTTTACCAGGTTCAAATTAATTCTATGACTACATAATAATCTTTATTCGTTTAGGAGAATGCGTAGGTTCTTGACTTGCTGATTTGACATGAGGGTTATATTGCCATGTCGCACTTTATTATAAATTCATAGTCATTTGCTTTAATTGCTTCATGATTTCTATGGTTTCTATGGCCAAATTAGCTCATCAAAATAATATGATTAAGCTAAAAACATACTAAATAGATTATTGAGCAATTATGATAGAATGAGATATATGATTTGCCATAGCTATCACTCAGCCATTTGAGCTTCTTATCCACATACTTATTATCATGTGATGTGCCCTTTATTATATCATTCTTACACATATGGATGAGTGAAAATGATTATTGAGAAAAGTTGAGAATTTTGACACAACGGGCACTTGAGCGGATATTGGTACTGATTATTGCATTGATGATATTATGAATTGGATTGGGTTACACACCACAACAGTTGATTAATGATCATTATTTATAAAATGATCTATGCTTGGATTATGGATCCATCCCTTCAGAGTTAGGTGATTACCCATGTTACCTTGGGCCCTGTGAGCGTAGGCACCCATGATTCTTTTGGTGCTTGTAGGACATAAGGCATGTGTCAAGCATATGGATTGTGCTATGAGTTATTGAGAAAAGGATCCCGAGCATGTATATTTATATTTGTTTAGATTCATGTTATGAATTGAAGTAAGTATTGCAGACTGGTATTAGTTTTACACGAAAATTGAGATTAATGTTATTTTATTTGATTCTGGTTATTTGAAAGGCATGCCTAAATTCCGTATGAGTTGTATTTTGCGCTTCTATACTTGTTGACAATATCATGTCTCGATTTCTATTGGATTATTATCACCTGTTATTGACTGCTAGTGAGTGTCAGAGTCGACCCCTCGCCACTACTTCTTCGAGGCTAGACTTTATACATACTGGTACCATTATTTGTACTCATACTATATTTTTGCACATTTTGTACAGGTTCTGAGGCTGTACGAGTAATTTTCATCTGGGACAGTAGGTTGATCTAAGGAGACTTCGTGGTGAGCTGCTCTACTTGATCGATCCGCCGCACATAGAGTCCCGCTCCATGCTTTCCTCGTATATCTATCTACTTTACTCAGATAGACAGTGTATTAAGATGATTTTCATACTCTCGTTAGATGCTTGTGATTATTGTGATATCCGATTTTGGGGCGATATTGGCAAATGTAGCCTTGGATGGTTATCTATATTTATTAGACTTGAGATTATCCTGTTCTCCTTATCTTATTGAGTATTTTATTAGAAGTTGACTAATCTGCTTTAGGTTTATGAATATTATTGTGTTGGCTTGACTAGCAAGCGGGTTAGACGCCATCACGGCCTTTGGTGAGATTTCGGGTCGTGACAGCTGGTATCAGAGCACTAGGTTCTAAGGGTCTCACAAATCAAAAGCAGGCCTAATAGAGTCTCGTAGATCGGTCTAGAGACTTTTGTATATATCTTCGAGAGGCTATAGGGCTTTAGGAAACTTCTTTTTCTTGATTCCTCATCGTGCGTTAATTATTGACTTGAATCTTAATCCTTCTATTCTATTATATTCTCTGATAAATGGCGAGGACTTGCGCGTCTAGAGCAGCGGGGGATGCAGGAGCAATACCACCAATTGCGACTAGGAGAGGCACAGACGGTGTAGGGCCAGGGCTCTATTAGAGGCCGTACTACTACAACTAGGGATGGGACATCCACCGGGGCCTGTGGCCAGGCCAGAACAGTGGAAACAAATCCACTAGTGGAGGACCAGATCATATATAAGCATATTGAGGCTCCAGTGCACACTCAACAACTAGAGGGTTTCATTGTTGCACCCGTGTTCCAGGAGACTTTTGCCAAGATAGTACGTTTCATCGATGCTTTGACCCAGGCCAGAGTGGTCCCAATGGCTCTAGCCACTTCTCAGGCAAGAGGGGAGATCAAACCTTTTGTGGCTCGTACTTCATCAGCCTATTGTAATAGCTAGATCTGAGACCATAACTGCCATGTTTGTTAATAAGTAGAAGAATTTAGAGAGGTTCCAAAAGTTGTTTCCTCCACACTTTGAGGGCAATGCTTCAGAGGATGTTATGAAATTTGGGCTTGGTAGAGTACAACGATGTGGACTTCACTACTTTCCAGTTCAGGGGAGTGACTAGGAGATAGTGGCAGACATATGAGTTGTGCAGGCTAGTTTGAGCACCTTCAGCCGGGTCATATGTCAATGATTGAGTATGAGTCGAGATTTACTGAGTTGTCTCATCATGCAACTTTCCTGATCCCCACCGAGCCAGAGAAGGCGAGGAGTTTTGTTGAGGGCCTATCTTATGGACTCAGGGTTACTATGGCTCGAGAGTCAAAGATGAGGACTTCTTTTCAGCAGGCAGCATAAATCGCTTGGAGGATCGACCATGTTCACAGCCAGGGTAGAGAGGTCATGATAAGGGACAAGAGGCCTCATGGTTGTGGTTGTTTTAGGGGTACCTCATCTGGAGGTAGATGGAAGATCAAGGGGCCCTCTTAACAGGTCAATTCAGTATGTGTATCAGGGGGCCCGCAGTGTGGTGTCTTAGTCATCTTTTCATTCTCCAATTACGTCATCCTTCAGTACTCTTCCGGAAAGCTCATGTCGTGCTCCACTGATACAAGGTTCCTCTAGTAGGTATTCGGGGTCCTCAGGGACAATATCAATTTCAGTAGCCTTATTCAGCTTGGGGCTGCTATGAGTGTGGAGAGCTCGGGCATGTGAGGAAGTATTTCCCCAGGCTTATTAGAGGCACATATCATATGGGTTCTCAGGCCGTAATTTCGATGCTAGTTGCATCACCCCCTACTCGGACAACTAGAGGGGAGGTCACGTAATGAGAGGACACCGTAAAGGGGGGTCAAGTTGGTGCTAGTCATGCTAATAGTGGCTAGCCCTATTGCTATGCTTTTCTAGGTAGACCCGAGGCGGTGGCCTCCGATGCAGTGATCACATGTATGGTTTTGGTTTGTTAGAGAGTTGCTTCCGTGTTGTTTGATCCGGGATCCACGTATTCTTATGTGTCATCATGCTTTGATCCTTCTTTTGATATGTCTCGTGGTTCTCTCAATACTCATGTGCATATGTCTACACTCATTAGCGATTCTATTGTGGTGGATCATGTGTATCGATCTTGTGTAGTCACTATTGGTGGGTATGAGACTAGTGTTGATCTTCTATTACTTTGTATGGTAGACTTTGATGTGATTTTAGATATGCATTGGTTATCTCTGTACTATGATATCCTTTATTGTCGCGCTAAGACCGTAATGTTGCCTATGCTGGGGTTTCCGAGGCTGGAGTGGAGTGGTTCTCTTGGCCATACTCCTAGTAGTTCTAGTAGTGAGTGAGTTTCTAGATGTGTTTCCTACAGGCCTACCGGGTATTCCACCCCATAGGGATATTGATTTTGGTATTTATTTGGTATTAGCCACACAACCTATCTCTATTTCTCCGAATCGCATGGCTTTGGCGGAGTTGAAGGAATTGAAGGAACAATTGCAGGAGTTGCTGGATAAAGGATTCATCAGGCCTAGTGTATCACTGTGGGGTGCACCTGTGTTGTTTGTAAAGAAGAAGGATGTGTCTATGAGGATGAGTATTGCCTATCGACAATTGAACAAGGCTACTATTAAGAAAAAGTATACATTGTCATGCATTGACAATTTGTTTGATCAGCTTCAGGGTGCTTAGGTGTTCTCGAAGATTGACTTGAGATCTGGGTATCACCAGTTGAAGATTAGGGCTTTAGACATCCCTAAAAGTGCTTTCCAAACTCGTTATGGGCACTATGCGTTCTTGGTGATGTCGTTTGGGTTAACTAATGCCCTAGCCGCCTTCATACATTTGATGAACAATGTATTTCAGCCTTATTTGGATTCATTCGTAATCGTATTCATTGATGTTATATTGATGTATTCCCATAGTGCTGAGGAGCATGCGTATCATTTAAGGATTGTTCTTTAGATTTTGAGGAAGAAGAAGCTATATGCTAAGTTCTCGAAGTGCGAGTTTTGGTTAGACTTGGTGGCATTTTTGGGCCATGTGGTATCTAGTGATGGGATCAAGGTGGACCCGAAAAAGATTGAGGCAGTTCAGAGTTGGCCCATACCTTGTACCGCTACAAAGATCAGGAGTTTCTTAGGTATGGATGGTTACTACCGTCGCTTAGTAGAGAGATTTTTATCTACTGCAGACCCATTGAATAAATTGACGCAGAAGAGCACTCCATTCAGGTGGTCGGATGAGTGTGAGGAAAGCTTTCAGAGGCTTAAGACTGCTTTGACTATGGCTCAAGTTTTGATTTTGCCTTCAAGATCGAGGTCATTTATAATTTATTGTGATGCTTCAGGGGTTGATATTTTGTGTGTGGTAATACGGGATGGATAGGTGATTGCCTACCCGTTGCGCCAGTTGAAGCCCCAGAGGAACTATCTGGTGCATGATTTGGAGTTAGCAGCTATTGTGCACGCGCTCAAGATTTGGAGGCACTATATGTATGGCATGTATTGTGAGGTGTATACAAATCATAGGAGCCTGCAACATCTGTTTAAGCAGAATGACTTGAATTTGAGGCTGCAGAGATGGTTGGAGCCATTGAAGGATTATGGTTTCACCATTCTTTATCATTCGGGGAAAGCTAATGTGGTAGCGGACGCCTTGAGTAGAAGAGATGGAGAGTATGGGGAGTTTAGCATTTATTCCAGCTGGGGAGAGGCCTTAGCTATGGATGTTCATGTGTTGGCCAACATGTTGGTGAGATTGGATATTTCGGAGTCGAGCAAAGTACTTGCTTGTGTTGTTTCACAATCATTATTGTTTGAGCGCATTAAGGCTCGTCAGTATGACGATCCCCATTTTCTTATCCTTAAGGACACAGTTTAGTGAGGTGGTGACTATTGGTGATGATGGTGTGTTGCAGCTTCAGGGTCGGATTTGTATTCCTAATGTGGATGGGTTGAGAGAGTTGATCCTTAAGGAGGCTCATAGTTCGCGTTATTCCATTCATCCGGATGCTGCAAAGATGTACCGTGATTTGAAGCAACATTATTAGTGATGGAGGATGAAGAAAGACATTGTTGGATATGTTTCATGGTGTTTGAACTATCAACAGGTCAAGTGTGAGAATCATAGACCGGGTGGGTTGCTTCAGAGGTTAGAGATATTAGAGTAAAAATGGGAGCACATCACTATGGATTTTGTAGTAAGGTTTCCACGGACATTAAGGAGGTTTGATACTGTTTGGGTCATTGTGGAAAGACTGATTTGGTTCATGATGCTTTGGAGAAGGTGAAATTGATTTAGGAGCGGCTTCACACAGCCCAGCCTAGGCAAAAGAATTATGCTGATAGGAAGGTTCGTGATGTAGTTTTCATAGAGCGTGAAAAGGTTTTTCTCAGGTTTTCTCCTATGAAGGGCGTGATGAGGTTTGAGATAAAGGTCAAGCTGGGTCCTCGGTATATCATTCCATTTTAGGTGTTAGAGAGGGTTGGTGAGGCGACTTACATACTTGCTTTGCCACCCAGCTTGTGGGGAGTTCATCATGTATTTCATATCTTCATGCTTCCGAAGTGTCACACCCATTTTCAACCCCCCAAAAAGATATGTGTATTGTGGATTGCGGGTTAAAGAGTTTTTCCAATTAAAGTGATAAATTTGAGTAGGGATTATTTTATGTACAGAGTCGCCACTTGGAATTTATTTTTTCGGTGTTCCAAGTCATCTTTTATTTGAATCCCTAGTCAAAGGAAGGTTTGACTCTATTTTTATTGGTCCGCGAAAATAAAGTTTAGGTAAGGAATTCTGTTGACCGGGGAGAAGGTGTAAGGCATTCCCCGAGTTCCGTGGTTCTAGCACGGTCGCTTTATTAATTTAAACTTGGCTTGAATTAATTTTGAAAAAACTGTGATTTATATAACTTTCATGTTTTACCTATCCGCTTTTATCTCTTGATTATTAGAATTATTAAACAAAATAATTTGGATAATATTACGTTGTCATAACCACACTACGCAAGCGAATGCGTGATCGAATAACAAAATTAATTAACTTATCATAATTATGCCTCGCAAGCGAATCCGAAATCATGACAATCAATTATTTGTAGTACTTTTGAGAAATTATTACATTTGAGAAAATTATTATTTTTTTTAAAATTATTAAAAGTCACTTATCGCGCTACGCAAGCGAATCCGCGATTTTAGCAAAGGATTAACTAAAACTAATGGGGTATGGTATGATATTATTTTACTAATTTATTGAATGTTGAATATCACGCTACAAAAACTATTCCGTGAAGTCAAAGCGCGCCTACTAGTTGCCTAGCGTTTAAATTAATTAATTAGGAGGTGATTAAATTATTCTAATTAGTTAAATAATAAATAAATAAAAAACTGATTTAAATTTATTATTTGGAGAAAACACGGCACACGAGTTTGGACCAGCTTTATTCATTTTTGAGGAAATTGGTCACCTTCCTATTAAAAGAGAAGTAACTCTCAACTAAATAGAAGAATGGGCCAACGATTTGTTAAAAGAAAATATGGGCCACCAGCTTATTTATTGGCATTGGGCCAATATGCATTTTATTAAACTCAACCCAATATATTATGATTCAAGACCAACCCCATGTATACTGAAGGTCTAACGTGCCCCCTTTATTAAATCTAACTAGTTAAATTATCCGCTAGCAAAGAAAATCAAAATATGCATGAATAATTTTTGTTAGAATCTTTATAATAATAAAAATCAATCTTTACTATATCAAAAAAGTAGCCCAAAAGAGGAAAATATAATTTGTAAACTCATGGTCTTAACTTAAGATAGCCAAGCAGCAAAAATTTCAAAGTCATCTTAAGATTGATTAACATATCATTCGTATATCTTTGATATTCTCGTACCTTTTATTTAAAATAAATAATATCAATAGCATTATATTCAATGGATTATCCGGAAAATAGTACTCTTTTATCAGTTTAATGATTTTTTCCATGTTCTCCAAGCGTGATACTGTCAATTTTGTTCTTTTTTTTTTGTGTTTAAAATTATGGTATATAATTGCTTGACCACTCATGTTCCTTTAAACCAAAACAAAACAAATTACAAAGAGAAAAAGAATTCCCCTAAAAAGAAGAAAAGACATGAAGTCATTTTGTACCACACGCAATAAAGGAGTACTCATATTTTAAGTCCTTTAACATAAGTGAAAAATGTGACAAAAATAGGAGAACCAAATATCCCTTAAAGCATGAGTCAAGTAGCAGCAATAACCTGGAAAGCAAAGCTCCGATCCTGTCAATTATGAATATATAAAAGAACATATTGATGAGATACAAATTATTCCTCTCAAATCTCAAAATTAAGAATTATAAAACTATTAATTACATCATTACTTCATGTTAATGTTATTAAAAGGGGCTTCCAAAATTTTGAAAACAATGCTAAACCTAAAGAATCCTAACGTTGGAAACTGCATATGTGGCATATGTTATGTCAGATGTATAATACTTGTTAGGCGAATCCCATAAGCAATATCCGCAAGAAGACCAAAAACACGAAAGATAACGAACAAAATATTTAGTTATTTGTGTAAGCTTTGACAAATATTTAAATAATTTACTCTTTCAAGCTTTATTTTTGTCTCTTAGAAGTGAAGAAGCTTGGCGAAAATCTTGTTGTAGTATAAGAGTAGCCAAAGAATTGGATGAAATTTTGGCGGATCCTTTACTGCAGATTGAAATACCATCAATCCCTAATGCATGCACTTATATGACACTGGTAAAAACAATAGAAAAAATGATAAATGCAAGAGAAATTTCTTTTGACAAACATTCCTACTAAGAAGTCGAGTTTGTCTGTTACCTAAGTCTTACTATATATTGATATTCTTTGACTGGAGCTCTTGTAGATCCTATTCCAAGCACAAAAGAATAGATTCTTGTCCATTAGTAATGATTTAGGAAAATTAGTCAACTTAAATAAATAGCACTATTCCATAATTGCAACTGTTGCGCTGCTACTCGTCATTGTTGAACCGCTACACTTCATTACAAAAGGAAGGCAACCGATGCATTATTCCTTTATTGAAATGTTACAGTTTTTTATGAAAGCAAGAAACACAACTGACAAAAAAGAATTGAGAATTTGTTTTTTTGTTGAAAAAATAGTTAAATAGGATCCTTCACCAATTGACGTGCCAAGTATCCCTTATATATATATATATATATATATATATATATATATATATATATATATATATATATATATATATATATATATATATATTCTATTTTGAAAGTGTCTTGAATTTTTTTTTTTTTTTTTTTTTGGGCCTAGCTCTCTTTATTCGTAGCTTCGATGGTATTCTTTCACCATCTAAAATGAGTTCAGTTTTGATATTTGCAATTCTCAAGATCATTTAAGGACTGATTATAGTGCTTTGAAATAAAGAAGAAAATAACAAACCCTGTGCAAACGTTGGTAATTTTTCTTTAAAGAATCTAAAGAAGGATTCAACTTTACCTAGTGTGAGACGTGAGACTTTAATTCAAAGCAATATCCTTGAACAATTAGAACCCACCATATTTACCAACTGAAGAAAGAAACCTTAATTCGGGGATGACACGGTTAAATGCTCCTTCTTTTAGAAGATGATATTGTGGGTATTTCGATTTTTATATCTGCCTCTCCCTTGTAGAGAGTAATGTTCTTTTTTCTCCCAATTAGACACACCCATGTACATCCAGTTCATATTTTGCACTATCCATTAGTAGTTATCAACAACATACATAAAGCAATTAATTATGAAGAGAATGGGGTATGAAGAGGAAGACTGCATGTGGCCAAATGCTTTATTGTCGCAGCCGTTTTAATAGTTAAAATTCAGAGAGATTATTGGTTATACTATACGATTCTTTACCCTTTGCTCTAAAGCAACGATTCTTTAATTCTTTACCAAAATAACGGCTGTTTAACTCTTATTAATTGTGTCGTTTAATGCGAAGTTGAACACTGAATTTGAGATTTGGAACCGTGTCTTTTCAATTTTCAATTATAAAACAATTTAAATGAAAAGAATGAAGGGGAAAAGTCAAAAAAAAGAAGGAAAAAAAGATAAATAGGATCCTTGGCCAAAGAGAGGTGCCAAGTCACCTTGTCTATTCTCTCAATTATATATATAAATAAATATATATATAGAGATTTCATTTATGCACACTATTCCCTACACTCAGCAGTGATCAATGACCTCTTAATTTTCTTTAACTAAATTTGGTCACAGTCCATATGTAAAAATTAAATCCAAGGCATTCACTTGGATAAAATAGATATCTTCTGTCATTCAAATACTAACAAACAATCTAAATTAATAACAACCTCATTTTTTATTTTTTATTTACTTAACAATTATAAAGTGGACTGATGGAAACTTTTTAACGCTCACTTTTGCTTAAACTGGCACAATAGAAAGAAATAGACAAATGGGTTGTCTCCTTTAATAAAATAGCTTCATAATTCAAATGGGACTTTATCAACGCAAAAGGGATATAATGATAGTAAAGACTCAAACAACCTACCAGTATATTGGATCTCCAAAATTTAAAAGAAACAAGAGAAAAATATTCACATCCAATCCATAGTGGTTAGTCTATGGTAGCTTATCTTTCCAATAACTAAATAAGACTACAAAGTGATACTTCAGCTAACATGTAAGGAGCAATTATATATTCACATGGTTACGTTATGCATACTACGTTAAAATACTTAAACAAATAGCCAAATGAGTTCAGCTCTATTCCAACAGTCAAAATAGGTTCAAATCTTAGTTTATTGATATGAAAATCTGCATTACAAAGGTTCAAAAGTTACCTGAAGAGCAAAAATACGATACAACAGTGAAAAGCGAGAAGAAACACCAGCAGAACAGCAAGGAAACAATAGTAAGATGAACGTTTGAACAACCCGAAAATTTTAGAGTAGAAGCCCAGAACAAGCTCTAAAAGACTTATCTTTTTTGAAAGAGTTTTCACCCTAAGAAACCTTTACAAAGCTCACAATTTCAGCTTATTATTAGATATTTTTAGCTGCTGATTTTTCTCTTAAGTTTTTGTGTATTCAAATAACTCTAAAGATGTTATCCAATTGTCATAGAGTGTGTGATCCTTTTTCAGTGAGTAAGGATGTGTATTCTAAGTGTAAGAGAGTCCACTTTATAGGAGAAGAGCAGCTCTTTAAATAGGCAAATAAAGTCAGATTTTTTGAAAAGATTTTAGTTCACCAAAAGTTTATCCAAAAGACTGACTTTGTGTGCTAAACACTATTCAAAATCTGTCCAAAAGGTGAAAGGACATCCTGAAAATCTGTTGTATCAGAAGCATGAGAAAAATAAAATCATTTTAGCCACCCTATTAGTAAAATATAGGCTACTAGTACACTATTTTATGATAAAATAACCTAAACTTCATATTTTAACCATCAGCACCAAACAACTTGATTTTGAACCAAATTAAACTCAAACGACTAATAATTGACAAAACAGAAACAAGACTTCAAATGGAACTAAAACTCAAACTAACTAGATTAAAACAAATTGATTTGTGCAAACTAAATATAGAACAAACAACTGGATTCACAAACTAATGCTCAAAACAGAACGAGCATCGTTAAGAATCGGACAACGATGTTCAACAACTAAACAATCGATTAACTAAGCAAACGATTAAACTAATATACTAAAGATTATGTTTAATTAATAATAGTATAATAAACAACTAAACTAAATAGAGATAACTAATTAAATAAATCTAACTTGAAACTCTAATTAACAACAAACCCAAAACAAAAAAATTAAAATCAGGAATTAAAATTAAAATCAAGAACTAACCTATTACTACTAAAACAAAATTAGAAATTAAGTAAAGAGATGACGATTATACTTAACGAGCGTGCTTGAAACTATTCGAGCCATGAGAAGATGCCGAAGATGCCAAGAGGTGAGTGTCCGACCCCGAAACACAAGTTCCCTTTTAGCAAACGCCCAAAACAAGTAAGTTTTGGCATCATACTAGAAGAAAACTTGAGTCTTTGGGTCGAGTGGGTTAAAGAAAAAATGAGGCAGTGGTGACCTTGGGGTGGTCGCGGCAGCGGGGGGTGGCTGGCCGGCGGTGGTGTGGTTTTTGGAGGTGAAATGGGTAGGAAAAGATAGGTCTCGCGGAGCTCTATCCATTCATGTATGTGTTGTAGGGTGGTCGTGGCCAATTTTTTTTTGATTTTGGAAAAATAGGCGGCGGATAGGGTTTCCTAGATCTAAAAATCGTGGACTTTGAGCGGGTTTTGAGGGATTTGGGTTGGAGATTTGGAAAGAAGGGGTTGAGGTGATTGTATGGTTCGATTTTAGGGCGGATTGGAGGCGGGCCGCCGCTGGTGGGCGATTTCCGGCAGCGGAGAAGGGTGGCGGCGCAGAGAGAAGGTGAGAGAGAGTGAAGAGATAAAGAGGAGAGAAGAAGGTAGGGCAAAAATGAGGGCCAAAATTTGAAAATGGGGATATTAAATATTAGAAGGGAGATTGAATGGTGGCCATTGGATCAAGAGGGTCATGGATGGATGAGATTGGATCTTTGATTCATTAAACAAAATGACATAGTTTTATTATGAAACTATGTCGTTTTGATCCGGGTCTTGGCAAGCCAACAATTAGACTGGATCGGCCGAATTGGGCTAAAAATTGGGCCTGATTTGTGCATAACTCAACTGAAAATCGCATTAATCCAAACCTTTAAACCCCTTAATAAATTAATTAATAATCAAATGCTAAATTCTATAAACACATATAATAAACCTAAAAATAATGTAATGTAGGAAAAATGAAAAGAGCAAAAATTAGATATTTACAACTTCCCCTCTTTGCTCGAGAATACGAAGAGTTTTCGTGCAAAGAAAGTGAATGCCATAGCTAATTTTGCTCGTGTATCACTCCGATGAAAGCATTTTTGAAAAATATGATCGAACCTTGCTTCCGAGGATGCCTACATATCCCTGGCTATAAAGGAATCGTGTTAGTGTAGTTCTGGGAAAAATTTGGTAGCTGGGACTACCGGACATTGGAGTTAAGACTGCTGCTGCTTGCTATTATTGCTGTTACTGTTACTGCTGCTTACATAAAAGGAAGGAAAAAAATAAAAAAAAAGAGAACTACATATGCCTGCAAGATAAGAGTTACACAATTCCTATCTATGTGTCTTGTGGAGTCAAATCTTGATTCTTGACCTGCTCGCTTGTGTTGGCCTTAGACTGGATCTTGATGCACTTTGAAGAAAACAAATTATGGCTTATTCTCGATTGCTTGTGTGATGATCCAAAATGTCATATTTAAATTTAATAATTAATTTTGTGTCTTAAGACCTCAAAAAGCACTATTTATCATTCCTCAACTTGCGTGCGCAGTCCGTAAAATTTTTCAGAAAGTTTTCAGGTGAAAAATGGATTAAAATATGAATTAGAGGTTTAAAACTCAACTGAGTTGACGTTGGTCAACATATTGAGCAAACGGAGTCGAATGAGTATTTTCACAGTTCCGGTAGGTCCGTATCGTGAATTGGGATTTGGGAGTATGCCCCGGAATCAAATTCCGAGTTCCCTAGCCCGAGATATGGAATTTTAATAAAAAATTAAAAGTTTAAGTTCAAATAGTGACCGAATGTCGAATTTTGTGCAAACGACCCCGGAATAGAATTTTGATGATTCCAACAGCTCCGTATGGTGATTTTGGAATTAGGAGCGTAATCGGAATTTTATTTGGAAGTCCGTAATGAAATTAGGCTTGAAACGACTAAAATAGGAATTTAAAGTTTGAAAGTTTGACCGGGGAGTTGACTTTTTGATATCAGGGTCGGAATCTAGTTCTGAAAATTTTTACAGCTCCGTTATTTCATTTATGACTTGGGTGCAAAATTTGAGGTCAATCGGACTTGATTTGATAGGTTTCGACATCGAATGTAGAACTTGGAAATTCTAAGTTTCATTAAGCTTGAATTGGAGCATGATTCGTGATTTTAGCGTTGTTTGATGTGATTTGAGGTTTCAAATAAGTTCGTATGATGTTTTATGACTAGTTGGTGTATTGGGTTGAGGTACCGAGGGCCTAGGGTGAGTTTCGGATGGTTAACGGATTAAAAGTGGGACTTAGCTGCTCCAATTTTTCTGCTGGAAATGCTGTCAAAATCGGCCTGCCAGCCAAAATCGAGGTCCCTGACAAAAATCGAGGTCCCTGACAATCGAGGTCCCTGACAAATCGAGCTCTCTGACAAAATCGAGCTACCGAGATCGAGCTCCCGAGATCGAACTGGACATATCGAGCTCCCAAGATCGAACTGGACAGATCGAGCTCCCAAGATCGAACTGGACAGATCTGTAAGTTATAAAAATAGAGGCATTCAACCCATTTGCCATTTTTGACAAACTTCAGCTTGAACAGAGGCGACTTTTGACAGATTTTCAAGGAAAGACATTTGGGGTAAGTGATTCCAACTCGAATTTGGTCTATATACACAAATATATCATTATTTTCACCATTTAATTAGTGTTTTGAGATTGAAATTTGGAAAATTTTAGAAAATCTCATGGAAACGAATTTTTGAGATTTCGGTATCGATTTAGAGTCGAATTTGAGTGAAACTGGTATGGTTGAACTCGTAATTGAATGGGTTATCGGATTTTGTGAGTTTCGTAGGATTCTGAGGCATGGGCCCCATTGGCGATTTTTGAGCTAATTTGGGATTTTATTAAAAATATAGTATTTTCTTATGAAATTGATTCCTATAATTTTTGTTGACTGTATCGAATTACTTATGACTAGATACGAGTCGATCGGAGTCGAAAAATCGAGAAAAAAGCATAATACTTGGTTAAATTTGAGCAAGTCGAGGTAAGTGACTTGTCTAACCTTGTGTGGGAAAAATTTTCCCTAGAATTAATATGACTGTGATTATTGAAATGTGTTGAAAGTTATGTACATGAGGTGACGAGTGTGTACACGTACTAAATGTAAAAGATTATATTTTTAAGTTGTGTAGATCATTGTTGCGCATTTATTAAATTATTTTATCTTGTTATATTGTTCATCATTTATCTGAGATATATACTTTAAACTGGTTTAACATTTTTCTGCTAATTGTTTTACCTGTTTAATTGAAACTTGGTTTCTTTTATACTGTGCATTATTTGAAGGTTGATTTTCTTTAAATTAAATATTATTAATATGAAGTATTTGACATTTCTAAATTTGATATTGAAGCAACGTATTAAAGGTTTTGAAATATTATTTTCCTGAATATTTTCGTAAGATTTTTGGCACTCATTGTGATGGAGCTGTGAGCTCTTTATTGTGGAAAAATATTATTGTTGGATTATTTTGGCATGAGCCGTGAGCTCTTTATTATCGAAAAATATTGTTGTCGATTTATTTTTGGAAAAATTGAAATATTGGGCACTTGAGTTGCAAATTGTGATATATTGTGATATTAATACGCATGCGGTGGTATAAGGTCTGGTATTGAAACGCATGCGGTGAGATAAGGGTGGCTTTGATACGCGTGGCTAGTAGGGATGACTACTAGAAGTCATGCGGTGTGATAAGGGTGGCTAAAACGCGGGATGCTATTTCGGGAAAAATATTTTCTTTAAATAAATCGTGAAGGCTCCCGCGGTGATATAAGAAAATGAGATATTGTGAAATTATTTATAATTTGGGACTACGAGGCGGTACCTCGGTAGTGCCCTTGTTGATATTGATTTATGGCCATAGTTGCCTTCGATTAATTGTTGTGATTTTCATAAAGTTGAAAGAAATTATGTTTTGATTCCACGAGATATTATTTGCAATTATTTGGTGTCATTAAATGTGACATACTATTTGATTCATTTCCATAGTCATTTTTTCTTATTAAATTATTTAAACATTTTTCCATGTCATTATCTATTCTCCAGTAGGGCTTGACCTGACCTCGTCACTACTTTACTGAGATTAGGCTTGGCACTTACTGGTTACCACTTTGGTGTACTCACACTACGCTTCTGCACATCTTTTTGTGCAGATCCAGGTACATCTTATCAGACCAGGCATCATTAAACTAGCTGTACGAGGAGACTTCGAGGTATATCTGCCAGTGTCCGCAGACTCCGGAGCCCCCTTCTATCTTACTATGTTGTCTTCCTTATTTGATTTAGACTCTGATGTATAGAGACATAGAGAATAAATTCTTAGAAGCTTGTGACTTATTTCTACCGGGTTTTGGGAGTTGTAATCATTTTAATTGTAGTTTATTTATTTTTCAGATATTTATGATTATTCCGCATTAATAGGCTTACCTAGTCTTAGAGACTAGGTGCCATCACGACCTCCTACGGAGGGAATTTGGGGTCGTGACAAGTTGGTATCAGAGCGTTAGGTTCATAGGTGTTATGAGTCACAAGCAGGTTTAGTAGAGTCTTGCGGATCGGTATGGATACGTCTGTACTTATCTTCGAGAGGCTATGAAACTGTTAGGAAATATTCACTTCTTTGATTCCTTATTGTGCGGCATTGATTTAGCTTGAAACGTATATCTTATATTCCTTTGTATCCACTCGTGTATGACATTGCGCACTCGGTATCAGTTGTGCGTCAACGGTTCGTAATCCCGTAGATGGACTAGGAGGGAGCCAGAGATGCTCAAACATTGCCTCAATGTGTGGTTCTGACTGAAGATGCGGGCGTATTGAGAGATCACCTAGTGAATCATGCGGGGGTGCAACAGACATTGGCGTCTGGTTGATATATACAAGCTGTGAAGGTTATTATTGTGGATCATCGAACATTGTGACCTATGACTTCGCGCCGAGTGGGAGGAGTCCACTACCAATGGGTGGATTGCGGGGTCATGTGTTATATCAGTTTTGGCCTGAAATGTATATATGTGGTATTGAAAGGTTCCCTAAAATTTACACATGTTTAAGGCCTGAGATTTTATAGAAGATAAAGTTAGGACTTGCGGTATGCACGCCTCCTTAATAATCCTATACTTCAGTACCAAAGGCGTTATAGAAATGATTCTAAATTTACATAAGGTCTACTTAGCATGGACGTCACAATTGCGAATTTTGGGGCGCTTTGGAGGAAGTACAGTTGTTGATGAGATTCTGGACTATGTGGTTCGTGCCAAGATTTGTTTATATGGAGCTCTACTTTTGTGATCGTTGTGTATAAATAGGGGTAAGGGTTACCCCAAAGAATAATCGAAGAGTATGTTAAGAAATGGGTCAGCTCAACAGTGTTGAGTCAGCATAACAAAAGAAGAAATTTGCCTTTGGAGAGATAATTCTCCACCGGTGTTCGTGGCAAGCCTATAAAGAGGGCAGACCAGCCAATGCAACATCGCCCACTTGGCTCAGTTCCCAGAAATGCTTTTGAAAGAGTTTGTTTCCCGGACTCTCCGTAATGCGTGGCGCATAGGGTTTGAACGGTTGCGCCAGGTCACCATTGACGGTGTCAGAATATGCCATCAAGTTCAATAAGTTAGCCCGTCATACTCCTATTATGCTTCCTACAGCTATGGGGCGAGTCCACAGACTCATTAAAGAACTCAATTATGATCATAAAATTTTGTACGACTCGGGAGCTACAAGCTGATACTTCATTGCTACTAGTTGTACAAATTACCAAGATATTAGAATGTGTTCGGGGTGAGGAAAAAGGAAACTAATGAGACCAAGACGTCTCGAGGTTCTGGGGGATTCAGTGGATTCTACTCCGCAAGTATAAATCATTATGGCAGGGGCTCGGCCAGTCGGCCAGTCCAGTCCGCACATCAGATTACTCGGGGTGCTCCAGTAAGTTCTTTTAATGCACCACCGACATGAGTTCCTATAATGGTTATTCCAGTTATCTGGCACAGACTCAATATGAGCAGCCAAACTTGCAAAGGGGTTGTTATGAATACAATGATACTAGGCACATCATGAGACAATTGTCCCAAACTTGGGAGAGACATATTTCATTAAAGCACTCAAGCTACGTGCCCCATTGAAGTTACTACACCACCCACACGACTAGTTAGGGGTGGAGGACAGGCGGGTAGAAGGCGTCCTAGAGGTGGAGACCCAGCCGTTGATATATTTTTATGGTATGGCGGAGGTCGCTACATCAGTTGGTGTCGTTACAGTTACGACCTTGATATAATATAAAGGAATAATTTCCTTAACTTGATTCGGTTCTCAGTATCGAAACGAGTCCTTCTATGGTGCTCCACTTATGAGTGAGCTTCGTAATTCTATAATCTACTTATGTGTTTACTCCTTTTGGGAGATTCTATGGAGATAACTACGCTTATCATTCCATGTTGGTCACTAATAAGAGCTGTGAGGATAAATGTGGCTTTATGTTACTCATTTCGGTAAGTTTTGATGTAAATTCTGAATAATTAATTGTAAATTGTGAATTATATGCCCTACTGGTGTGAGGTTCATTATGTGTTGTGATTTTGTTTAACGGAAATTATTTAGAAGGTGCAAATTGAAAGTTTTGATTGGCACGATGTGCATATTACTTGTGATTCAGAATTGAGGGCGAGATCTTCGCATTTTTTAAATAAATTGATATGTTTAAACCGGGCTACGAGCTGCGGTGGAAGTTATATAAGGACGAGATCCTTGTGAGGAAAAATCTTGTGTTTAAGTTCTCCCTTGTGAGATCAAATTTGTACTATAGTACTAATAGGGAGTCATGCCTGTTAGGCTTATTTTAAAATACTTATATGAAATCCTCTGTGCATACTTGCCAAATTTCTATTGTAATTATTGAGTTTTAACCTACGAGATAGGTTCCCGCCCAGGTGACGTTAAATGTGACTCATTAATTCGGGTAAATAATTTTGAGGTCTTCATGCCTCGTGTCTCGTTATCAGTATTGTGAATGTTTGAAATGAGATTTTTGTTAACATGAAGTTAATTGACAATTTTGTAATTGATTATGAACAACTATTAAGACCAGATTGACCAAGGAATGTGAGGAGAGCATCCAAAAGCTCAAGACAGCTTTAACTACAACCCCAATGTTGGTATTACCTACAGGTTCAGGGTCTTATATTGTGTATTGTGATGCGTCGCGTATTGACCTCGGCGCAGTATTGATGCAAGACGGTAGGGTGATTGCCTACGCGTCCAGATAGTTAAAGGTGCATGAGAAGAATTATCATATACACAACCTTGATTTAGCAGCTATTGTTCATGCCTTAAAGATTTGGCGGCATTATTTGAACGGTGTCCATTGCGAGGTCTACACCGATCATCGAAGTCTACAACATCTGTTTAAACAGAAGGATCTTAACTTGCGGCAGCGGAGAGTATGGGAGTTGCTTAAGGATTATGATATCACTATTCTCTATAATCTTGGGAAGGCCAATGTAGTGGCCAATGCCTTGAGTCGTAAGGCGGAGAGTGTGGCCAGCTTAGCATATTTACCAGTAGCAGAGAGGCCTTTGGCCTTGGATGTTCAGGCCTTGGCCAATCAGTTTGTCAGATTGGATGTTTGGATATTTCCGAGCCGAGCCGAGTTTTGGCTTGTGTGGTTTCACAGTCTTCTCTTTATGACTGTATCAGGGAATGTCAGTATGATGACCCTCATCTGCTTGTCCTTAAGGACACAGTTCAACATGGTGATGCCAAGGAATTCACTATTGGAGATGAAGATGTATTACGGATGCAGGGCAGGCTATGTGTGCCAAATGTAGATGGTTTGCGCGACTTGATATTTCAGGAGGCTCACAGTTCGTGATACTCCATTCATCCGGGTGCTGCAAAGATGTATCAAGACTTGAGACAACACTATTGGTGGAGGCAGATGAAGAAAGACATAGTGGAATATGTAGCTCGGTGCCTAAATTGTCACTAGGTGAAATATGAGTATCAACGACCAGGTGGATTGCTTCAGAAGTTGGAAATTCCAGAATGGAAATGGGAGCGGATCACTATGGATTTCATTGTTGGGCTCCCACGGACTCGGAGGAAGTTTGATGCAGTTTGGGTGATTGTGGATAGATTGACCAAGTCAGCTCATTTTATTCCTGTGATTACTACTTACTCTTCAGAGCAGCTGGCTCATGTATATATTCACGAGATTGTCAGACTTCACGGTGTACCGATATCTATCATCTCTGACCGGGATACACAGTTTACCTCACGGTTTTGGAGGGCTGTACATCGAGAGTTGGGTACTCGTGTGGAGTTGAGTACAACATTTTACCCTCAGACGGACGGACAATCCGAACGCACTATTCAGATATTGGAGGATATGCTTCGTGTGTGTGTGATAGATTTTGGGGGTGCTTGGGATCAGTTCTTACCACTCGTGGAGTTTGCTTGCAACAACAGTTGCCAGTCAAGCATTCAGATGGCTCCGTATGAGGCCTTGTATGGTAGGCGGTGCCGGTCCCTAGTGGGTTGGTTCGAACCGGGCAAAGCTAGGCTATTGGGTACAAACTTGGTTTAGGAAGCCTTGGAAAAGGTTAAGTTGATTCAGGATTGACTTCGTACAGACCAATCTAAACATAAGAGTTATGCGAATCGGATGGTTCGTGATGTTGCATTCATGGCTGGTGAGCGGATATTGCTCCGGGTTTCGCCTATGAAGGGTGTGATGAGATTCGGGAAGAGGGGCAAGTTGAGCCCTAGGTATATTGGGCCTTTTCAGATTCTTGAATGAGTTGGAGATGTGGCTTACAGACTTGCACTACCACCTAGTCTCTATGCAGTTCATCCGGTATTCCAAGTCTCCATGCTTCGGAAATATCACGGCGATCCGTCTCATGTGTTAGACTTCAGTTCGGTTCAGTTGGACAAGGATCTATCTTATGTTGAGGAACCAATGGCTATTTTTAGATACGCAAGTTCGAAAGCTGAGGTCAAGGAACATTGCTTCCATGAAGGTTCAGTGGAGGGGTCATCTGGTCGAGGAGGCGACTTGGGAGACCGAGCTTGATATACGCAGCCGTTATCCACACTTATTCACCAACTCAGGTACTTTTTCTAACTCCGTTCGAGGACGAATGTTTGTTTTAGAGGTGGAGAATGTGATGACCCAAAATGTCATATTTAAATTTAATAGTTAATTTTGTGTTCTAAGACCTTGAAAAGCACTATTTATCATTCCTCGACTTGCGTGCGCAATCCGTAAAATTTTTCGGAAAGTTTTCAGGTGAAAAATGGATAAAAATATGAATTAGAGGTTTAAAACTCAACTGAGTTGACTTTGTCAACATTTTGAGCAAATGGATTTAGATCAGTGTTTTCACAATTCGGTAGGTTCGTATCGTGAATTGGGACTTGGGCGTATGCCCGGAATCGAATTCCGAGGTCCCTAGCCCGAGATATGGGATTTTGATGAAAAATTAAAAGTTTAAGTTCAAATAGTGAGCGGATGTCGAATTTTGTGCAAACGACCCCAGAATAGAATTTTGATGATTCCAACAGCTCCGTATGGTGATTTTGGAATTAGGAGCATAATCGGAATTTTATTTGGAAGTCCGTAATGAAATTAGGCTTGAAACGACTAAAATAGAAATTTAAAGTTTGAATGTTTGACCGGGGAGCTGACTTTTTGATATCGGGGTCGGAATCCAGTTCTAAAAATTTTCACAGCTCCGTTATGTCATTTATGACTTGGGTGCAAAATTTCAGGTCAATCGGACTTGATTTGATAGGTTTCGACATCGAATGTAAAACTTGAAAATTCTAAGTTTCATTAAGCTTGAATTGGAGCATGATTCGTGATTTTAGCATTGTTTGATTTTATTTGAGGTTTCAAATATGTTCGTATGATGTTTTAGGACTTGTTGGTGTATTGGGTTGAGGTCGCGAGGGCCTCGGGTGAGTTTCGGATGGTTAACGGATCAAAAGTGGGACTTAGCTGCTGCAAAAGCTGCTGTAATTTTTCTGCTAGAAATGCTGTCAAAATCGAGCTGCCTGCCAAAATCGAGGTCCCTGACAAAATCGAGGTCCCTGACAATCGAGGTCCCTGACAAAATTGAGGTCCTTGACAATCGAGATCCCTGACAAATAGAGGTTCCTGACAAAATCGAGGTCCCTGACAAAATCGAGGTCTCTGACAAAATTGAGGTCCCTGACAAATTGAGGTCCCTGACAAATCGAGCTCCCTAACAAATCGAGCTCCCTGACAAATCGAGCTCCATGACAAAATCGAGCTCCCGAGATCGAACTGGACAAATCTGTAAGTTATAAAAACAGAGGCATTCAACCCATTTGCCATTTTTGACAAACTTCAGCTTGAACAGAAGCGACTTTTGACAAAATTTCAAGGAAAGACATTTGGGGTAAGTGATTCCAACTCGGATTTGGTCTATATACACAAATATGTCATTGTTTTCACCATTTAATTAGTGTTTTGCGATTGAAATTTGGAAAATTTTAGAAAATCTCATAGAAACGAATTTTTGAGATTTCGGTATCGATTCAGAGTCGGATTTGAGTGAAACTGGTATGGTTGGACTCGTAATTGAATGGGTTATCGGATTTTATGAGTTTCGTAGGATTCCGAGACATGGGCCCCACTGACGATTTTTGAGCTAATTTGGAATTTTATTGAAAAATGTAGTATTTTCTTATGAAATTAATTCCTATAATTTTTGTTGACTGTATCGAATTACTTATGACTAGATACGAGTCGATCGGAGTCGAAAAATTGAGAAAAAAATATAATACTTGGTTAACCTTGTGTGGGAAAAATTTTCCCTAGAATTAATATGACTGTGATTATTGAAATGTGTTGAAAGTTGTGTATACGAGGTGACGAGTGTGTACACGGACTAAATATGAAAGATTATATTTTTAAGTTGTGTAGATCATTGTTGCGCATTTATTAAATTATTTTATCTTGTTATATTCTTCATCATTTATCTGAAATATATACTTTAAACTTGTTTAACATTTTTCTGCCAATTATTTTACCTGTTTAATTGAAACTTGGTTTCTTTTATACTGTGCATTATTTGAACGTTGATTTTATTTAAATTAAATATTATTAATATGAAGTATTTGACATTTCTAAATTTGATATTGAAGCAACGTATTAAAGGTTTTGAAATATTATTTTCCTGAATATTTTCGTAAGATTTTTGGCACTCATTGTAATGGAGCCGTGAGCTCTTTATTGTGAAAAAATATTATTGTTGGATTATTTTGGCTTGAGCCGTGAGCTCTTTATTATCGAAAAATATTGTTGTCGATTTATTTTTGGAAAAAATGAAATATTGGGCACTTGAGTTGCAAATTGTGATATATTGTGATATTAATATGCATGCGGTGGTATAAGGTCTGGGTATTGAAACACATGCGGTGAGATAAGGGTGGCTTGATACGCGTGGCTAGTAGGAGTGACTAGTAGAAGTCATGCGGTGTGATAAGGGTGGCTAAAACGCGGGATGCTATTTCGGAAAAATATTTTCTTTAAATAAATCGTGAAGGCTCCCGCGGTGATATAAGAAAATGAGATATTGTGAAATTATTTATAATTTGGGACTACGAGGCGGTACCTCGGTAGTGCCCTTGTTGATATTGATTTATGGCCATAGTTGCCTTCGATTAATTGTTGTGATTTTCATAAAGTTGAAAGAAATTCTGTTTTGATTCCACGAGATATTATTTGCAATTATTTGGTGTCATTAAATGTGATATACTATTTGATTCATTTCCATAGTCATTTTTTCTTATTAAATTGTTTAAATATTTTTCCATGTCATTATCTATTCTCCAGTAGGGCCTGACCTGACCTCGTCACTACTCTACTGAGGTTAGGCTTGGCACTTATTGGGTACCGCTTTGGTATACTCATACTACGCTTCTGCACATCTTTTTGTGCAGATCCAGGTACATCTTATCAGACCACTCATCATTAAACTAGCTGTACGAGGAGACTTTGAGGTATATCTGCCAGCGTCCGCAGACTCCGGAGTCCCCTTCTATCTTACTATGTTGTCTTCCTTATTTGATTTAGACTATGATGTATAGAGATATAGAGAATAAATTCTTAGAAGCTTGTCACTTATTTCTACCAGGTTTTGGGAGTTGTAATCATTTGAATTGTAGTTTAATTATTTTCAGATATTTATGATTATTCCGCATTGATAGGCTTACCTAGTCTTAGAGACTAGGTGCCATCACGACCTCCTTTGGAGGGAATTTGGGGTAGTGACAGCTTGCTTTCCTGATCCGAATTTGAGAGAATGACACTTGAGAAGCTGGGCTACTGACACATTATCCAAGCTAACTCCAACTATCTTGTGACCGAAAGACTTCTATCTTCTGATGAGAAAGCTGAAACTGCAAGCTTTAATCGTCACTTCTGCTATGCGGTGGGGCCTGCGAAGCCATCAAAGACGAACAAAATGAACAAAAGTTTTCTGCCCTTTATAAACTAACTATGTGAGGATATGAAACCACGAGGGGTAGTACCTTATGTTACTAAAGAAAATAGAATTTATATGATGGTACCCTATATTACTAATAGAGAACGTAACCAGGGATTGGCACCCTGTATTACTGGAAAGGAACGTAACCAGGGGTTGGCACTGGCACACTGTATCACTGAGAAATGTATGTAACCAGGGGTTGGCGCCCTGTATCACTAGGAAGGAATGTAACCAGGGGTTGGTACCCTGTATTACTAAAAGGAAATGTGACCAGGGGTTGGCGCCCTGTATCACTAGGAATGAATGTAACCAGGGGTTGGTACCCTGTATTACTGAAAGTAATTTAACCAGAGTTTGGTACCCTGTATTACTGAGAAGGAATGTAACCAGGGGTTGGTACCCTGTATTACTAAAGAGGAATGTAACCAGGGGTTGGTACCCTGTATTACCGAAAGGAGTGTAACCAGGGTTTGGCACCTTGTATTACTAAGAAGGAAGTGTAACTAGGGGTTGGCACCCTATATTACTGAAAGGAGTGTAACCAGGGGTTGGTACCCTGTATTACTAAAAGGAATGTAACCAAGAGTTGGTATTTTGTATTACTAAAGAAGAATGTAACCAGGGGTTGGTACCCTGTATTACTAAAGAGGAATGTATCCAGGGGTTGGTACCCTGTATTACCGAAATGAGTGTAACCAGGTGTTGGTACCCTGTATTACAGAAAAGAGTGTAACCAGGGGTTGGCATCCTGTATTACTGAAAGTAGTGTAACCAGGGGTTGGCACCCTATATTACTGAAAAAAGTGTAACCAGGGGTTGGCACCCTGTATTACTGAGAAGGAATGTAACCAGGGATTGGTACCCTGTATTACCTAAAGGAATGTAACCAGGGGTTGGTACCCTGTATTACAAAAAAGAAGTGTAACCAGGGTTGGCACCCTGTATTACTGAAAGGAATGTAACAAGGGGTGACACCCTGTATTACTGAGAAGGAATATAACCAGGGGTTGGTAACTTATATTACTATAAGGAATGTAACCAGGGGTTGGTACGTTGTATTACCAAAGAGGAATATAACCAGGGGTTGGTACCCTGTATTATCGAAATGAGTGCAACCAGGGGTTGGCACCCTGTATTACTAAGAAGGAATATAACCAGGGGTTAGTACCCTGTATTACGGATAAAGTGCTGAATCCCTCTAGGCAAAAGGGTTCTACCTGAGTTAAGCTAACATAAAACAAGCCTGAGCAAAAAGTACCTCTACCCGAAAACATGAGTTGGACCTCCCTAGACGAAAAGGTTCTACCTGGGTTAAGCTACGAAAATGGGAGGTATGAACAGTAGTGATGCATGCTGCAAATAAAAAGGAAAATGGAGATTTTAAGGAGCTTACATTTGGTGACATTCGTCCTTTGAGAATCACCATTCTGTACTGCTTTAATCCTGCTTCAAACAAAGAAACATTTGTGAGTTTTTAAAGTGGTGGTCGGTTTATGGCCTTGATGCCCTGAGTAGTTTGAATTCACGGCCACTCCGCTGTCGAAGAACTGATTTTATCAGCGTGGTACCGAGGTGCTCGAATACTCTGTATCGCTTTTTGGAGACATTTTCTTTCTGACGTTACCCCTGGCTGTTTCATACTCAGATGTCCATGGTACCGCTAATCCTTGTCCCTAAGGCAAGGCAATTTTCCTTTAAAATCAAACTTAGTTGTCTTGCACCCAGAACCAATTTGTGTTTGTAGTGCTTATCAACTTTTCCCATGAAGCAAGTCTTGCTTAGGCGACCTTTTCAGTTTCTTTTAGACACTTTGTCCGCCTTATCAAAAGAGATCACATATGGATTCCTGCCTTCGTCAATGCCGTATATGATTCAAATTGTGCTCGGTATTACGGGGAAACTGTAGCCAGTTTTGCAGCCATTTCTTTGCTTTGATTTTGATTCAAGATTAGACCGAAAGGGAATCAAAGAAAAATTATGAAAAAACCAGAAGAGCAATTGAAAGTAAAAAAAAGGAATTGTGTCTAAACAAAAGGTGTCCCTTTCGAGGAGAGGAATATAGAGACTTATCTGGAGGCATATGCCTATTTCAATAAATCAAGAAATGCATTTTGGACTGGACGCCTGATCCATCTGAGCTGTATAATTCTCAAAATCTATCGCAAATGTTCATCTTGAACCTGTCTTGGTTGTGCTCATGTCGGGGCATCAAAAACCCTCATTCGGCTAGTAGCGCCCTTTGCAGGTTTTCGCTAACTAACCTCTCTCATTTCTCATTTCATCGCCGCCTTATGGTGCCAATATGGTTTTTCACCAATAAGACTCTCTCATTTCTCTTCTTACTGTCACCTTACAGTGCCTATACGAGTTTCCAGCGATAAGACTCTCTCATTTCTTTTTTCTTTTCTTTTGACTAAGATACTACATGTGGAAGGTTGCCTAACACTCTTGGCATGGGGACTTCAAACATTCTCAAAGACCGATCAGAAGTTCCTAATGGGGAAAAGGCAAAAAGAACCTTGAACTGAATTACAACTTTTGTAGGCATTTTTATAGGAAAAATCGTAAAATAAAACAAACTTCTGCCCCAGTTTTGGAGTATTGGGAATATGGATTTTCGTTGTGATGGGACCGAACCCAGGGTAAGGATGCCTACGTATCCTTTTGGAATCATGTCGAACGTAGTTCAATGAACTCAGAAGGTTTGTTTTATGATTTGTTTTTCTTTTTCAAGTACACGGGTTCCAAAAGAGGGAAAATGAAGAAGATAAATTGT